>NC_061812.1:53266308-53587847 GCF_021462225.1 Girardinichthys multiradiatus
TTGCTCTGAAAGACTACTTTTTCCTGTGTAATAATACAGTCGTCTGGACTACAATTCCCTTTAATGATTATAATGTAAAACAATCAAATACCAGTTAGAGATGCACTGCGACATCGGCTCATGACCAGAACTGGCTAGTTTCCATTTTGATGAGAAAATCAAAAACTCCATTTTTATTTGATCTTTGAACACACCATACCGAAGCACTCCATTTTTGTTTTTTACCCGAGGAAGAGGAAATAGTTTGTTTTCATTATCGGTGAACTTTATAAAAATGCAGTCAGAGGAAGCAACACCTGAAAGAGACACCTGAACCCAATCAGACAGCAGCTAGGCTGAACAAACTGTTTTATTCTTTCAAGGCTTTCCAACCTGCTCTGAAACATGCTGGGTTTGAAAATGTTAGAGGTCCTAGAGTTAAGGTAGGGGCTTCTATTGTTTAAGGAATATGAAGATGAAGCTCCTATTTACCATAATGCAAACTGTGCTAATTGTTAATATAAGATGTAATGCAAAACTATTGCTGAATATTGCAATATTGATTATGATTAACTTACATTTTTCTGGCTTGTTTGTTTTACTTCATCACAGCATCCCTCACCACTCTATCTAAAATCGACATCGAACATGAATGCGTGGCGCTTGAAATATAATCGAGTCCCAAATATTACATCCAAGCAGATTTAGTGTAGATGGTTGCTGTTGTTGACATGTTGTGTCGAGTTGAAAATGTGAACTCTGGAGAGAAACTGTTTTCCAGTGACCTCTCTCTCTCTCAACACAGCATGATGTAGCCTCTGGTTTTTATATAAATAATGTATGACCGCTAATGTCAGAAAGCCTAGAAAACAATGTGCTGAATGCTGTAAATTATAGTTTTTAAAATGTTACTCTGCTAAAAACCAGAGATCAAAAAAGTCAGCCATGAAACTCAAGGATGAGTGTATGTTTAAAATCTAAAGCGTCATCTCCAAGCTGGAGTGTTTGACATCAGGAGCTTCAACCAGCTTCATTTCAGTTCCATCTCCATCTTCTTCAGGGGAACACACCACTGGGTGCCCAGTGCTCAGCGCTTATTTGGAGGTCAGATCATCGGTCAGGCTCTTGTGGCTGCTGCCAAATCTGTCAGTGACAATCTGTACGCCCACTCCCTCCATTGCTACTTTGTACGACCAGGTAAGGCAAGCTGACTTGGAGCTGCATGTTTGTGAACCTTTTCTTACCAGCAGAAGCATCTGGAACGTTTCGTTTAGTTTCCGTCCTAAGGTATATAAAGTTTCAGCATGTACTGTTTATTGAAAGTAGAACCACTCCAATAAAAAACCATTTTTTGTTTGTGAATTACTTTTGTGTTTGTTTTTTTTTGTGTTTTTTCAGGGGACCCTACGGTACCAGTGCTATACCAGGTGGACCGCACTAGAGATGGCCGCAGTTTCACAGTACGCTCTGTGAAAGCCATCCAGCATGGACAACCCATACTGATCTGCCAGGCTTCCTTCCAGGTGCTGCAGCCGAGCCCCCTGCAGCACCAGGTCCCTATGCCAGTGGTTCCTCAGCCTGAAGACCTGCTCACTGTTGAGGAACTTATCCAGCGTTATCTCAGGTACGGCTGCTTTTTGTGCAGATGCTAACTCTCCAACTTGAAGCCAAGTTGTTATGAGCAACACTCAATGTTTGTGAAAACGGCATGATGCTGACCGGCAGGATTTAAAGATCTTCCACAACAAACAAGCTCTTTACTCTGTTCTGAATGGGATCCAAATGGCTGCTTGTTTTACAGTCAAGCAGACCTGACAGAGAGTGCAAAACATGGCCTCAACAAACTTCTGGCTAATGAGGTGCCCATTGAGATGAAGCCTGTCAGCCCAGCACACTTTTACAGATTTGCTTCAGGAGAACCAAGGAGGCTGTTCTGGGCGAGAGCGCGAGGATATATTGGTAAATCGACTCTGGAAACATCTAAAAACAACCAATAATAGCAAAAACACTGTTACACAATGTATGTAGAGTTTGCTGATGCAGAACAATTTGTGCTTGTGCAGGTGAAGGTAACATGAAGTTGCACTGCTGCGTCGCTGCCTATGTGTCCGATTATGCCCTCCTGGGCACGGTACTGCTGCCGTACTCCAAATACAAGGCTCGCTTCATTGCCTCCCTGGACCACGCCATGTGGTTCCACAGCACCTTCCGCAGCGATGAGTGGATGTTGTACGAGTGCGACAGCCCATGGGCAGGTCAGTATGTTGGGCTGCCACAACCGCTCTCTGTGGTCTATTTTCCCATACCTGAAATGGTGAATAGTGAACGCTGTAAGGAAACACCATGGTCCCTGTTGACAACATTCTTTGTGCTGCTCAGTTAGCGAACACGTCAGACACTTTTTAGGTCGAGGAACAGGGACCTGAGAGTGAGGTCGACAGCACCTACCATGATGCTGTATTACCTGAACCTTCAAGTTGGCATTAATGAAGCATTGAATGGCTGTTCCGTTTGCTTGCATAGAATTGTACTTCTCAGTTACCTAAACCATGGTGAACAGATTGTCTCGCCTTACGTGGATGCTGCCACTACTCTTACAGGCTTAAACTGAAGACGCACCTGCAAACCGACTGTTGACAGGAATCAGCTGAACTGGTGACCATCAGGCCATTTGCTAACTGAGAAATGGGATCTCTTTCACCATACCTAAACGCTACCTTGTCACTCTGACAAGAACACTCTTAGGTGCTATTATGACGAGGAAACTCTAAGTTAGCCATGAAGCTGTTTTCTACAACATATTGAGAAATATCTGTGGTTCTTTCAGACTGTGAGAGCGCTGAAATCAAGAGTATTAAACGTCACATGATCAGAAGGAGGAACACAGAGACTGATGTTGATCGCGCCATAATAATCTTTGTTTTAAAGGGAACATCTCATGCTATTAAATCCTTCCTTTTCACACTGAAATCATTCAATTGCGGTCTATAGAAAGTGGAACTGCAATGCTGGGGTCTGAACTCCTTGTTATTGTAGCTCCACAGGCTCCTCTTCTAACCCTGTTCTGAGGGTTCAACCTGTTCGCCCATTTTTGCTGTTTGCTAACGATGATATAGCGCCCCAGAAACAAGAGAAAAACAGCAAAAACATTGCTAAACTGTTAATGTAATAATAATATTGATAACACGCAGTACGGTTCTGCCTTCAAAGAGCTACAAGCAGCACTAACAGAAGCAGAAGGCACAATGCTACTGCTATCAGAACAATGGTCGGGAACTCATCCTTGAAGTGGGGGAAATAGGAATTTCTCTGCTGATGTGGGCAGATTTCCAGGAAAAATAAAATTAAACCAGTCACTTTGAAGAGGTTCTGATGTTGGGGGCGGTGTAATGAATTATGTGGGTTAATACACCCAACAACCAAACTTATCCTCTTTCAGCCTCAGGATACTTGAGCTTGGACTACAAATTCACTGATCAACAGGATGTCCATGACCTTATTTAGCTGTTCCACAGCAAATAGTGACGTAACAGTTGGAAAACCGTAACAGATGATGGAGAAAACTGAACGGACTGAAAAAGATAACCCAAACAGCATATAATAATACCTACGCCCCACCTGGAGAGACTAAATTCATCTTTTCTTTACTCCTACGGACTCCAAGCACACAACCAAATATATTTAAAGGCTAAAAAAGTGGATTTTGCATGATATGTCCCCTTTTAAAATGTTTGTAAAGGTCTTACAGGGTCTGCTTTCTGACAGCAATGTCACATCACCTCAGCTTCTGATTTGGAAAACAAATAATAAAAGTTGTTCCTTTTTTATATCTTGTGACATGGAAGTTCTTAAACAGAAACCAGTTTTGACCACATTTGGTTTGAGCGAGTCAAAGTGGAAATAGGCTATCTAACTCCAGTCAGCGCATCTCTTTGTTAAACAATTGACCTGTTGACCAATTGAACAAAAGATCTGTTTAGATTTGTGATCGTTTTAATGAAGATGTTACATTGTTGATGGTGTCTGATATTCATTCAATTTAAGTCCTCGTGGGATCAAGTTCAAGTTGTGCCCGTTATTCATGAAGGAGCATTAGTTTCAGCACTGCCACCTGCTGGCCACCGCATGTTGCCCTATTTTTACACCCCAATCATTCTAACTGCTCCTTAAAGCAAACACTTCTCAATCATATATTTTATGTTTTGTGCTCTACATGAAATGTTTCTGATTTGCATTTTTATCCTTAAAAGCCCAGGGTCAAAGTAATTCATGTGAGAAGTTCAGAATGGAGCAGGAAATAGTTAAAAGATGTTTCTGCAGGGAAACAAGGGGATTCTCCACCCCTTTTTCCAGAACTTTAATCCATTTCCACTTTAAGCCTAATGTTTTGTTTGTTTGTGTGTGATTGTTGATCGCCACAGGCAGCAGCAGGGGACTGGTTGAGGGCCGACTGTGGAGAAGAGATGGAGTCCTGGCTGCCTCATGTTCTCAGGAAGGGGTCCTGAGAGTGAAGCCAGTCACAGAGAACAGCAAACTATAGCTGCTTTTAATGTGTTTTTATTGAGCTATACTTAGAATTCCTTCTATTGTTTGTAAGAAAAACAGAATTAACTCTTGATTTTATGGAAGGATTGGTTTTACTGAGCTCAGGCATGCACAACACACATTTTAAAGAGCTGTATACGTTCATGGTGGGAAAAGTACAAGTTGTTTTACTTCTAGGGTTTTTCATATCGGGAGATAAAAAGGATCTGGTCTGAAGCAGTTTCTTCAATGATTTAAATTTAAATTGAAGTGCATAGAAATACACACCAGATTCCACGTTGTCATTAGTTATTAAACAAAGATGAGTCCAGGCGGAAAAGTACTTTCCATGGTTTTCCTGAGGAGGAATACCTAGAAGTCCTTCATTCACTCTCCCTGACAACATGCTTCTGATCTTTGAGGTTTGCAAACATTTGTTTTTGCATCACTTAAGGTTCCACCACTATAGTATTTCCCTCAGGTTCACTTCTGGACTTTGACTGGGCCATTCTGTGGTAGATTTGTTAGTTTATTTGGGATCATTGTCTTTTTCGGCCTAGCTTCAGCTGATGGACCGATGGTCTCATGTTTGACTCGAACAATACTCGAAATACTCGAAAATTGTTCATTGCTTCCATGTTGGCATTCTGCTAACACACACCTGCATGCTCCAGACCAGGAAACAAATCTCCTGATTTCAAACAGGGGGTCCAGATGATGATTATGGATTGTAGCACCTCGCTGTGAACTTTCTCTTTTATGTCCTATGGAAGCACTGAGGGTATGAAAAACCCTGGAATTGCAGTAGGGTGTACTTTCTTTTTACCATGACCGTGTGTAAATTTATAAGATTGTCTTTCAGCTTGAAATGCTAAGATGTCAGTATGAATATTTTTTATTTATTAATGATTGTTGGATACATATTGGCACAGATTGAAGAGGTTGCCACGGAAGGGGGCTTTTTATTTGTCTTGGAGTCTCTATGATGCCAACTGCTGCAACACATCTGACCTGTGGTAACATTAAACAAACTATGGTAACTTGTTTTAATGAATCCTTTTTTTAAGACGGGTATCACAGAAGTCAGAGCTGTTGTAAATATTGCACTAATGTGTTTTCTTTGTGTTTAGCTTGAATATAAGAAATGTAAAAAAAAGAACGGTGCACTGTTTTAGTTGAATTAAAAGGTTTTAAATTGAAAACCTGCGTGCCGTTGTTAGTCTGTGAGAGATTTTCATATTTTCAGCCTTGGCTGAAGCAGCCATGGCTTTTCTATATGATCAGGGTTACTCTGATCATATCGACTGACTAAACACGTTGGGTACCATCTTTGTTTCATTAAGACGAATGAAGAAGAATGAACATGGCATTCATCATTCAGATTAGGGGAATTTTCTATTTTTCTTCATATGAAACAGCATCAGGTTTGCCATATGACTGCTAATCTGAAGAACTGGTTTAAAGTGCATCTGCAGAATCAACTCAGTCATGGTCTTTGAATTTTTACCTTAATTCCACCTGCAGAATATGAAACTGTACTCGCAAGGAAACCACAGACCGAGACGATGGACAAGAACTGCTCCCTAATCTTTATCCAGGTTTTATTCCTACTGTTTTAGTTGCTTTTATTTCCAGTGGTTCCGTAAAGTTCCCACAGATACAGAAACATCTACATCTACAGTACAGAAGGACTGGCATCTTTATTCAGTATTTGAAAAGGTGGTTGCCAAGAAGACGGGTGCAGGGAAGGTCATTTTTGCCAGCTGGGAGTCATTTCAAGAATATGTTGGTTTGAGAGAAATATTCGCAGCAGCTGAGAACTCTGACTAGGAAGAGTATAAGCTGACTGATACTAATCACTGCCTCATTGAGGAGCTAGCAGGACATGAAGGTGATAATCCATGATTTGTGTCATGTTCCTGAGGGAATGAGTGGAAAACACCAGCAGTCCAATCCACTGAATAACTACTGCACAAAACAAAGAGATACACCAAACACATGTTCAGTACTACGCAACAAGATATTCAAGATGGGACCACGAAAACAGAAAATTGTTCCACCTCTCGCGTACAAAAACACAACTTCATTCTGTTCTGGTTTGGAGGTTCTTGCAACTAGTTTCTCCGCCCCCCACCCAGAGGTGCCAACTGTTGAGTATACAGCTCAGAGTGAGAAAATGGTTTTGCAGGTGAGCTCAGTATTTTAAATGGTTGGCTGTAACTGTAACCTATTTATTTTGAAGAAACGAGTAGAAAGTTTAGGTCAACAACACTTTGTAGCTTGTTCAGCTTTTCATATCCAAACTTGGTGCTTGGTGACCAATGCCACTGTTAAGGTGCATCTTTATTTGCTGTCCGTTATTGGAAGACAAACTGAGATGCCTCAAGTTACATGGCCTCGTCTGAACCCTATCAAATTGATGTACGTCCTGAAACATTCAGATCCAACTCAAGTGCTGAACACTGATAGAAGCATACAGACGTGGGGTCAGGTGAGCTGGAGTGAAAGCAACCGCCTCACCCTGTTTAACATCGATATAACCAAATCATTCTGGATAGAAGAACATTTAGGACACAACACCACACCTTACCCATCAGAGGACAGAAGTAGAGAGGAACAACAGATTTGAAAAAAAAGAGCAAGGAAGTTTGACCTGAATCAAAACTTCTCATCCCCATTCCAAAGCTGCATTATCCAGAGCATCGACAGGAAAAGTTTAGTCAGGTCAGATGTCAGTGGGGTAAAAACTGGTGTCTTTTTATACATCTATTGTCTATTCCCGCTTGTCCCTGCAAGGACGCCAGTCTATTACAGGGACACACAACCATGCACACACACTCATACTTAAGGGCAATTTTGAGGGATCAATTACCCTTATAGTCATGTGTTTGGACTGTGAGAGGAACCCAGAGAACCTTAGGAGAACCCACACATGCACACAGAGAACAAGGAACATACATTCAGAAAGGATTGGAAAAGTGTTTATCTGGGTAAAGGTGGAGAGTGTGAAATAAAAGAAAAGCACAGAGTCCCTCCAGACAAGTATATGAGATCCAGTTTCCTCGGTCAGAGCCCTTTCCCTCCTCTAACTGATTTTAAATTACATGTTTACATTACATTAGTATAACACTGTTTTGAAATTTAAATAAAAAGGTAAGTATTGTAAACTAAATTTTGTGGCTACAGTTTGTTTTAATAAGACCATTTCACAACGATGGAATTTCTTTTTGTATTTATTGACCCAGTTTAGTGGAAATATGCATTCATATCCAGCTTTTACTGTAAAATATATAATTCAGGTTTAGTCAAAACTTAAAGGAAGCTCTTGTTTTGACACGTTACTACGTCACTCGGTTGCTATGTAGTTCGCGCCCTTGGTTACCACTTTTTCCCACGATGCATCGCTTCTAGGAGAGCTTTGGGATATTTATTTAACGCTTAATAACACCACGTACCAACATAACCTTCTACTGAAAGTGAGTCTTGTCTTGTATTTAATCAGATATTCGGATAGTTGACCTGCAGACGTCATACCGTTACCGAAGCTAACATTACGGCTAGCTTCCAAGGCTACATATGGTTGTAGTAGTCCGCTGAAGGCTTGATACTTTAAACTAACATTCAGTTTAAATCATTTTTTAGGCGTACGGAAGCACATGAAAGCCAAAGTCTAAGTCTGCATAATATAAATGATGGAGAAAGAACAACAGGGCTTCATAATCTTCAATGCTTCAAAAAGAGAGCTGTTTGGTACCCACAATGGCTACAAGTCCATGCAGAAGAGACTGAGAGCGCAGTGGAAGATCCAGAGGTAAGAAGCTGTGCTCAGCAGATGTTTAACTGAGGCATAATAAGTACGGCTGCATCTCAGTAAATAAGAATATCATCAAAAAGGTAAGTTAATTTTAGTAGTTCAGTTCAAAACGTGATATTGTAAAAACTGGTATCTGTTAAACCCAGTCGTACCTTTTCAAGAGTTTATTTCTTTTAATTGTTGATGATCGTGGCTTACAGCTGATGAAAACTCCAGATTAAGTTTCTGTTTGTATGTGAATATTGTATAAAAGCAATAAAAATGGTTTGAACTGCAGAAATGTTACGTTACAGCCATATTATGGTCTATGCAATCATAGGGAAAACTGCTGACTTCACAATTGTCCAGCAGACAATCACTGACACCCTCCACAATGAACGGAAGCTGCAGAAGGTTGCTGCTAAAGAAGCCCGGTGTTCACAGAGTGCTGCATCCAAGCATAGTAATGGAAAGTTGAGTGAAAGGAAGAAGTATTTCAGAAAATAATGCACAAGCAACAGGGATAACTTCTGCCTTGAGAGGACTTGACGCCTGCCCACACTGCCAATACCAGTTCAATATATTGAACATGTTATCGCTGTGTAGAGAAACTATGTGTTACTATCAGAAAACAAGGATGAGAGATGAGGAGCTGAGGACCACTACTATTAAAGCAACCAGGGCTTCCTTTACGCCTCAGCAGAACCATGGGCTGATCGACTCCATCCCACGCCACATTGATGCACGTTGAAGCAACATCAATGGAGTGCATTTACTGTACAGAACATGGAAATACTTTCCATCTCTGTTTTAAAAATACTTTCACTGGTCCCATGTTCTGATTTTCTGAGAAACTGAACTTTGGGGTTTCATTCACTGTGAGCCATAATCATTTTAAATCAACAGATATTAGCACTTGAAATCTATCATATCACTGTGTGTGTAATTAAATCTATAAATGAGGGTCACTTTTTGAATTAAAGTATGAAACTAATTGTAGCGACCATCAAGTTCCATTATTTTGGTCGTTTCTGGGTCTGGGTGGATCCAGGTTCCAACAAACAATATCCATACTGTCAAATATGTTGGGGAATGCTCCCATTTATTGAGCAGCTTGCGAGGTTTGATTGCTTAATCCACTGGGCTCTAACACAACACAAGATCACCATTAAAAGCAAGGCGTGGCCAACAGAGCGGTAAAAACCGTAGGACCTTCCCTCTCCCAAACCTTCTGCCTTCTCACCTCTGCACCTATATAACTTTCACCCCACACCGCCACCAGTGGTAGAACCAAATATAGGTCAGTGTGTAAACCAGCGTGAAAATACCACCCAAAACAAACCAAATAAAATAAATCAAACTATAACCCAAGAACATAAATGGCTCCTACACTAATTTCTATTCATTCAGATGCATCAGAAACACGGGCTGGTGTGAAAAAAAATGTTAGCTTCAAACAAAACAAAGCATCAAATTAGTGTTTGCATGAAATCTGCGTTGCTACAGTACCTACATCTACAGTGTGCTGTCTGGGCCGAAGATTTTGGCAGTGGCCAAAAAAAACGTGATTACATGTGTATGAAATAATGGCTGAGATGTGTGTCAGTTTCAGAAGTAAATATTCATTTCATTTTTATCCTGCCAGAAAATGATAATATAACCTTGTTTCAGTATTTAGCATCACAAGCGCAGGTGAAGCTGTGAAAGAGTCTGGCTGAAATGACTTCTAATCATCTAATTAATCAACTTATTGCTGGAAAAGACTTCCAGATTTACTGCAAACCATTATCATTCTGTAGTAACAATAGTTCCAAAGAAAAGTGTGAAGTAGGTGGAATAATATCATATTTTAATTCTTTTAAAGTTAGACCACAATTTTATCAGAAGTTCCCTGTCATGTCAAGCTCATTTAATGAGTTTATTGACATTAGAGCTGCACAATTGATCTTTTCACAATATCACTGTAATTATAATAGTAATTCATTTAATTTGAGGGCACTTTTCTAGACACTCAAGGACACCATACAAAGACAATCAATTAAAAACAAGCAATATAAGCAAAACAAAGAAGGAGACTAGACAATCCAATAGAAATAAAATTAAAACAGTTCAATGAAATAAGCAATTCAATTCTGAAAAGGTGTGTCTGGACTTGAAGGTTGAAAGTGATTGAATGTTACGGAGGTCATTGGGGAGTTGGTTCCAAAGATGGGGAGCAGAGCGGCTGAAGGCTCTCCTCCACATGGTGCTAAGAACAGTAGGAGGGACCTGAGATGGGAGTGTGTGGTGACATGAAGGTGTTCTGAGAGATAAGGAGCCAGGTTATGAATATACCTGAAAGTAAGAAGCATTACTTTGAACTGAATGTGGTTATAAACAAGGAGCCAGTTGGTAGCACTGTTGCCTTGCAGCAAGAAGGTCCTGGGTTCGACTCCCAGCTAGGGGTCTTTCTGCATGGAGTTTGCATGTTCTCCCCGTGCATGCGTGGGTTCTCACCGGGTACTCCGGCTTTCCCTCAAGGTCCAAAATCATGACTGTTAGGTTAACTGGTCTCTCTAAATTCCCCTTAGATATGAATGGGTGTGTGCTTGGTTGTTTGTCCTGTGTGTCTGTGTTGCCCTGTGATGGACGCTGCTGAAGATAGGCACCAGCTGGTGGGTGGATGGATGGATGGATGAATGAAAGTGGTGGGAACATTGTGATGATGGAAGAGAAACAAGGCTGTGTGTCAATTTTTATCATAATATTTAACAATAATTTAGCAAAGTCCTCTTTGTGGAATACTCTGCAGACCTATCCTCTCCTGATATATTTAAGACTTGGAGTACACACAACCACAGCACTCCTACATAGAAGCTCATTTCTGAAGTTAAAAGGAAACTAGGAGTATAAAACTGATTGAGCTCCATAGTTGTGTTGTGGTTTAGTAGAGGCCTCACTCATAAAGCACATTTTGTCTCTTTCAGTATGAAGGAAGAACTGTCTACAGAGAAGCTGAAAGGTGTCAAGCTGTGGATAACTGCTGGCCCAAGGGAGAAGTTCACAGCCTCAGAGGTGACTTAGCTGCAGTGAAATATTAAAAAAGATTTTAAGGTGCAGGAAGGGGGGTTGTTTTGCCTGCTTTTAGATCCTGCTTATCTCTTTTTTTACAGCTGGAGGTGCTGAAACACTACCTGGATGGAGGAGGAAATATGCTGGTCATGCTTGGAGAGGGAGGAGAAATGAAATACGACACAAACATCAATTTTCTTCTGGAGGAGTTTGGAATAATGGTCAACAATGGTGCATACTGAAGCATGATGCAGTGGCGGTGAAATAATCCCCATTAGAGGTGTTAACATTCTGCTGAATGGTTTCTGTTTCTCCTTCACTGCCACAGACGCTGTTGTGAGGAATGTGTACTACAAATACTTCCATCCCAAGGAGGCTCTTGTTTCTAACGGCGTGTTGAACAGGTCAGATCTGAGATTATGGTCTCCTTGTGGAAATGGACCATTTAATCTGCTTGTCTAAATCTCTTCCTTCTCCCTCTTGTTCAGAGAGATCAGTCGAGCTGCTGGAAAAGTAGTCAGAGGAGTAATTGAAGATGAAACAGTTGGAAACAACTCCCAGTAAATAGCTTGCTTTCACAGCACTGCTCTCTATGGTTGCTGTTCTCTTTCCCACTTGGATGAAACTGAGTTGCCTCTGTTTCAACAGGGCTCTCACATTCGTGTACCCTTACGGAGCCACACTGAGTGTGATCAAACCTGCTGTGGCCGTGCTTTCAACTGGTTCCGTCTGCTTCCCGCTCAACAGGCCTGTCCTGGCCTTCCACCATGGAAAGGCCAGTGGACCTTATTTGTTTACTTACTCACATGTTTTCTCTTCTCTTCATGATAAAGACCACCTGTAAAAATATGCAGAATGTTTCGTTGTTTTCACCTAGGAGTCTGGCAAGCTGGCTGTGTTGGGTTCTTGCCACATGTTCAGTGATCAGTACATCGACAAGGAAGAGAACAGTAAAATCACAGTGAGTCCAGATGTACAGTGTTATAAGAACTTTGTGTCTGGTTACCCGCGTTAAGGTTTTAAAAAGCTATGTTTTCTAATTGGTAGAAGCAATATGTATGGAGAGCCGTTTCATTCCAAATAAAATAAATAAATAAATACTGCTATTGATAAATTATTAATAAATATTCCATGAAATAAAACAAAAATAATTATGTTAAAATAATTTTTTTTATCTTGTTTTATTTCATTCATTTCAAGATTTATTTAATTTACTTAAAGATTTATTTATTTCATAATGCAGTTTTATTTTGTGACACTTTTATTTTGTAAAGCTACTTTATGTATTTCAGTGACTTTTACTTTTTAACCCCGTTTTTCATTTTAAGCTCTTTTTATTTCATGTTCTTATATTCAAATGAGGGGGCGGAGTTTTATCTGTGGGGCGGTGCTGGGACAGCAGGGCGGAGCTCAATTCGTGGTTGATGGGAAGATGGATGGAGCCAATTACAGGGCAATCCTGGAAGGAAACCTGTTGGAGTCTGCAGAAGACTTGAGACTGGAGCGGAGGTTCACCTTCCAGCAGGACAACGACCCTAAACATAAAGCCAGGGCTACAATGGCATGGTTGAAAATAAAACATATTAATGTGTTTGAATGGCCCAGTCAAAGTTCAGACCTAAACCTAATTGAGAATATGTGGCAAGATCTGAAAACTGCTGTTCACAAACGCTCTCTATCTAATCTGAGCTTGAGCTGTTGTGCAAAGAAGAATTGGCAATAATTTCAGTCACTAGACATGAAAAGCTGGTGGAGACACACCCTAAAAGACTTGCAGCTATAATTGCAGCAAAAGGTGGTTCCACCAAGTATTGACTAAGGGGCACTGAATACTTTGCACAACTCCCTGTTCAGTTTTTTATTTGTAAAACAGAAAAAGAAATCATGTATAAATTTCACTCCACAATTGTGTACCACTTTGTGTTTCACATAAAATTCCAATAAAATATATTTATGTTTGCGGTTGTGATGTGACAATATTTGGAAAAGTTCAAGGGGTGTGAATACTTTTACAAGCCCCTGTATAAGTGCAGTCACGGCCCCACAAACACAAATAGTGCTCTTAAATCTACAAACTTTTAATGAAACAGGCTGTTTGGCTGTTTGAAACATTGGGTAATGCAGCACTGCCCCTCCCCTACTTGTTGCTACACATACCTGTCAGTTATAAAAAAGATACGTTTGGATTTTTGGAAATATTACCAGTCATGAAAAACATGCTGGATAACTGCAATATGTTGTATTTTTCTAGCAGCAGGCAGAATAAAAGTGTTGTTTATTTTTTTAAAGCAATTAAATCCTTTGCCGTTTGTTGACTCTCTTTTTTTTTTTTCTTCATTTCATTCCAGGATGTTGTGCTTCAGTGGTTCATGTCTGAAAACATTCAGCTGAACCAGATTGACGCAGAAGATCCAGAGGTGCGTAGATTGGACCTTACTAAAAGATGGTCACTAAACACCAGAGTTAGCTCAGCTCCTTCTTCTTAACATCTTCTTTGTCGGCTAGATTGCGGATTACACGATGCTGCCAGACACGGGCTGCCTGTCAGAACAGCTCCGAGTGTGTTTACAGGAGGGAGATGAGAACCCTCGGGACTTCACCTCCCTCTTTGATATGTCTTTGTTTAATCTGTCCACCGACAGTTTACCAGAAGTCCAAAGGTATGGAAACAGAGCATTCCATCACAACCCTATTGTTTTTTTACCCCCTCATAGCTAAAACCAGTTTTTTGCAGCGCTTTTAAGCAGCTCAATGTAAAACATGAGCCACTTCAGCTCATCACGCCACAGTTTGAGACGCCACTTCCTCAGCTTCAGCCGGCTGTAAGTCTCTGGGTTTAACATTCACAGAATAGGACCGGTTTGGTCCGGAGACAACATTTTACTGCAATAATGGATGTTTTTTTTTTCCCTTTAAGGTCTTTCCGCCTGCCTTAAGTGAATTGCCTCCTCCCATGCTCGACCTGTTTGATCTGGATGAAACGTTCTCCTCTGAGAAAGTACGCCTCGCCCAACTGACCAATAAATGTAAGAAGATAAGACTCCACAATATTCTTTTTCCTATTACGTTGGTAGCTAGAAATGTATGTGCATTCCAATCACTTTCTATTCCAGATTGTGAAACAGTGACCCACCATACTTTGCAAAAGCATTTACACCCCTACAACACTTCCATATTTTATGGCATAATTTCAATAACTCCAATGTATTTTGGGTAGACAATGGAAGACACCTGACATGACGGGGAGAAAGTTCTGGAGATGTATGAACAGGATTAGGTTATAAAACAATATTTTAAATTTTGAACATCTCATAAGACACTGTTCAATCTATCATCAAAAAATGGAAACTGGAACAACTACAAACCTACCAAGACATAAAGGTACATCTCAGAAAATTTGAATATTGTGAAAAGGTTCAATATATTTTGTCATTCATTTCAGAAAGTTAAACATATATTATACAGATCCATTACACATAGAGGGAAATATTTCAAGCTTTTATTTCATGTAACTTTGGCGATTATGGCTTACAGATAATGAAAACACCAGCAAAGGTATTCTTGGCCTCTAAACTCTCTCAGTCTGGGTCAGTAGGCTCCACAATCATGGGGAAGACAGTTGACTGGACAGATGTCCAGAAGATAGTCATTTACTCCCTACACAAAGAGGGTAAGCCACAGAAGGTCACTGCTAAAGGAGATGGTTGTTTACCGAGTGCTACATTTAAACATATCCATAGAAAGTTAAGTGGAAGGAAAAAGCGTTGTGGAAAAAGGTGCACCAGCATTAGGAATAACTGCAGCCTTGAGAGGATTGTGAAGCAAAATAATTCAAGAATTTGGAGGAGCTTAACAAGGAGTGGACTGAGGCTGGAGTCGGTGCATCGAGAACCATTATACACAGATGATCCCTTAACATTGGCTACAAGCATCTTACCTGGGCAAAGGACTGGACTGTTGCTCAGTGGTCCAAAGTTCTCTTCACAGATGAAAGTTAAGTTTCATTTGGAAATCAAGGTTCCAGAGTCTGGAGGAAGAGTGGAGAGCCACAGAATCCACGTTGCTTGAAATCCAGTGTGCAATTTCCACAGTCAGTAGTGGTTTGGGGGCCATATCATCTGCTGGTATTGGTCCACTATGTTTAAGTCCACAGTCAATCTACCAGGAAGTTCTAAAGCACTTTAGTCTTCTTTCTGTTGACAAGCTTTATGAAGAGGCTGATTTTATTTTCCAGCAGAACTTGGCACCTGCCCACAGTGCCACAGGTACCAAAAGCTGGTTCAGTGACCATGGTGTTCTTGTTCTTGATTGGCCAGCAAACTCCCCTCACCTGAACCTCATAGAAAATCTATGGGATGTTGTCAAGAGGAAGATAAGAGACATCAGACCAAACAAGACAAATGACCTGAAGGCAACTATCAAGGCAACCTGGGGTTCCAATACAACTCAGCCAAAGAATGATCGCTCCTATGCTACGCCGCATTGATGAAGTCATTCATGCAAAAGCAGCTCCGACCAAGTATTGGGGGCATAGAAATGGACAAACTTTCAGAAGCCTGACATCTCTGTTTTAAATATATATTTGATTGATCTTATGTGATATTCTAATTTTCTGAGACACAACATTTGGGGTTTTTATTCACTGTAAGCTATAATCATCTAAATTACAACAAATAAAGGCTTGAAATATTAATCAGAATGAGAATCAGCTTTATTGCCAAGTTTGTGCATACAAACAAAGAATTTGACTCCGGTACACTTTGCTCTTTGGTTTTGTTTTTGCATTACAGAATATACAAATTTACAATTTACAATATACACATATATAATAAAAAGGTACATTTGCAACATCTGTATGCTGTTGTTCTCTACTCTATTAAATGTTCATCAGAGAAACAGCCTGGGGGAAGAAACTGTCTCTGTGGCAGCTGGTTTTAGTGAACAGTGCTCTGTAGCGCCACCTGAAGGTAAAACTCTGAACAGTTTATGTGCAGGGTGTGTGGGGTCTGCAGAGATTTTAGCAGCTCTTTTCCTGACCCTTGACCTATATAAATCCTGGATGGAGGGAAGGTCAGCTCTGATGATTCTCTCTGCAGTCCTGATTATTCGTTGCAGTCTGGACCTGTCCTGTTTTGTGGATGATCCAAACCACACTGAGATGGATGAAGACAGGACAGACTGAATGATGGCAGTGTAGAAGATGACCAGCAGCTCCTGTGGAAGGTTGAACTTCTTGAGTTGCCTCAGGAAGTACAGTCTCTGCTGGGCCTTCTTTCAAACAGCGTCTATGTGTGAAGACCATCTCAGGTCCTCAGAGATGGTGGTTCCTAAGAACCTGAAGTGGTCCACAGCCGATACAGTGTTGTTGAGGATGGTGAGGGTGGTGTATGGGGGTGGTGTTCTCCTAAAGTCCACCACCATTTCCACAGTCTTGAGTGGGTTCAGTTCAAGGTGGTTCTGACCGCACCAGTGGACCAGCCGATCCACCTGCTGTCTGTATGCAGACTCATCACCGTCCTGGATCAGTCCAATGACAGTGGTGTCGTCTGCAAACTTAAGGAGTTTCACGGACGAGTCCGATGAGGTGCAGTCATTTGTTTACAGAGAGAAGAGGAGTGGGGGTAGAACACACCCCTGGGGGGCACCAGTACTTATTGATCTGGATCAGGAGAAGATGCTCCCCAGTCTCACCTGCTGCTGTCGGTCCATCAGGAAGCTGTTGATCCACTGACAGGTGGAGGCTGGGACGTTGAGCTGTGTGAGCTTCTGGTGGAGGATGTCTGGTATGATGGTGTTGAAGGCCGAGCTGAAGTCTAAAACAGGATCCTGGCGTACGTCCCTGGATGGTCGAGGTGTTGCAGGATGAAGTGTAGACCTAAGTTAACAGCATCATCTGCCGACCTGTTTGCTCAGTAAGCAAATTGCAGGAGGTCCAGCAGGGGGCCTGTGATGTCTTTCAGGTGCTTCAACACCAGCCTCTCAAAGGACTTCATGACCACAGACGTCAGGGCTACAGGCCTGTAGTCATTTAATCCTAGGATGGTGGGTTTCTTAGGAACCGGGATGATGGTGGATCGTTTGAGGCAGGAGGGGACCTCACATTTCTCCAGTGACTTGTTGAAGATCCTTGTGAAGATCAGAGCGAGTTGATTTGCGCAGGCTTTCAGACATGATGGGGAGACGTTATCAGGTCATCCAGCTTTCTTTGCTTTCATGCGCTGAAAGAGCCTGAAAGGATGAATCTATATGAGTTTCACTTTGTGAGTTGACTGACAATAAATATTGAACTTCTTCACAATATTCCAATTTTTATAGATATACCTGTAGGTTTACACCTAAAGTGACAGGCTGTGAAAGGAAAGCATTAATCAGAGAAGCAGTCAAGAAACCCATGCTAACTCTGGAGGAGATCCACAGCTCATGTGGGATAATTTGTTTACCGGAAAACTTTGTCATGAAATCTTCAAATTTGGTCATTACAGAATACGCAGAAGAAAAAACAATCAGTTGTTGAAAGGCCATAGGATGTAAAATTTGTAGTTTGCCACAAACCATCTAGTTCCAACACATTGAAGGTGGTGCTCGGGTCAGATGAGATCAGAATTAAGCTTTACATGCTAAACAATATTTAAGTGCCATGACATACTGTGGTAGTAGCATCATGCTGGGGATCATCAGGGGATGTGGATGTCTGTTTAAAAATGCTCCCCATCCAATCTGACTTGAGCTATTTTTCATAAAAGACTGGGCATATCTTAGTTTTATTTTCTCTCAATTCTTCTTTCATTAATTGTTTAAACTGCTTTATGCATAATTACTAAGTCACCATGTATGGTCTCTTTGACCTGACATTGCTCCCGGTTTAATTCGGTCTTACACTGCACATTTAGGTGCCCAGCATATGCCTGGACCATATATTACAGATTACTTTTTTTCACATTAAAAACAGAAACTAAGTTTTAAAGCTTGTGGTCATCTATTTGTACACACTTGATTTAACATGCAGTGGTAGATGTAGCTGGACTAGAATACAGCTTCCTGCAATATCTTGAAGGATCAAGCGTTACTTAAAGCCACAATTGTCTCAAGCCCCCCTTAAGGAAAACAGTTAACAAATCTTTGAAATTAACAAGTTATATGCTCTCATGTTTTTACACCAGGCACTGATGATGATCTTGAATTTTATGTTCGCAAATGTGGTGAAATTTTGGGTGCGACTCCAAAATTGGATAAAGATCAGAGGGATGCCAAACACATCTTGGAACACATCTTCTTCCAGGTGGTAGAATTCAAGAAGCTTAACCAGGTGAGATGCTCTGACAATCTGGTAGGAGCGGTGACCCTTGATTCTGAGTGTTCTGCAAACAGGGTTAGGGTTACTGAATTATCTCCTCATGCCAGGTCACCAATTTCTGTAGAAGCCTTAGAATGAGATTTAAAAACTACCGGTAAACAAAAAAACACTCCATAGCAGGGATGCATTTTGGAATTGCAGGGTACCATACCTTCCAGGACCAGAGTTGGACCCCCCTGATAAGCTATGACTGCTAATGATGGAAGCCTCAACTAAAACAAATGTTTTACTTCTTGCAGGAACACGACATCGACCCCGAGACATGATTCACTCCACTGATTGGAACCGCAATCATGTTAGACTTCTTCGTAAAGGTTTCAATAAAAACCACATGGTGACGGAGACTAAACAGACGGCATATTCAGCAAATCTTTATTTTGCATTGCTTTCTATGTAATGGAAACAAATACAGATAAATGCATTTTAATAGAATATTTATCTTTACAAAAAAAAAAGAAAAGAAAAATTTAAAATGTCTATAGTTTACCCCAGAGGGAGACTACAAGTCACCATCAGTTGTGAAAAGCTGGTTTTCCTTCCACCAAGTTTTGACCACAGTCAGCGCGTTTCAGTTGGTTCCCTAATCAAGGGAAACTTCAGGAAGGGAATGCTGCTGGGGTTTTGGGTTCCATGTCTGCTCCTGAGTGCTGGTGTCCATTAAAAACCTTGGGCTGTTGCTCTCTGATTTGATCAGAGAGACATCCCATGAGATTTGTGAGGCAGTGAGATCACCATACGACTGGTCGAAACATGTGGCATTTGGGGGCTTTCTGACGAGCACCTGAGGGGTAGAGAACTTCCCCTGCAGAGGGATGGTGGGGTTACTGTTGTCTGCGGCCTGTGTGTTGGAACCACGAGGTGAAAACCCCCCACAAGGAGAAAAGGCATCCAGTGAAAGGCAGAGGGAAGCCAGCATGGAAGGCTTGCCGTCACCTCCGGTGTTACTGAACAGCTTTGGTGTTGGCAGCTGTTCCAGAGACAAAGCAGACAGCAAACTCTGCTCCCCAAAGAACTTTCTGTCCAACTCCGACGGAGAGGAGCACTCAAAGCTTTTCACGTCTAGAAAGGGAAATGTTTGGAATAAAAATGTGCCCTAATCAGATGTAAATTAGGCTGTTTTCAAAAACATCCACCTTACCTTTGAAGACAAATGCTGTCTCCATTTTGTTCTGAGGGCAGTAAGTGGGTCAGTGAGCTTCAGGTGGGTTTTACCTGTTGTAGCTGCTGGTTAATTGGACCAGCTGGAGTCTGAGCAAGTCATCAGTCTGGATCAGGAGGGGGAGTACATGTAGCCTTGCACAAGTAGAAATGGTTCTGAAATCGTTTTTAAAAATGGAAAAGATTAAAACTGTATAAACTTCCTGTATTCAACGAGTCTCCTAGTCTGTTTTAAAACGTGTATGCTTCTAGAAGGAAGGAGAAATGTAGAGCTGTTATATGATCACATTTTATTGGTTGACGTTTATCTCTTTAACAATTTATTAATGTTTTATTTAAATAATTGAATCGCTGTACAGATGCATATTGTATTTCATTGGTAGACGTCCATACCACCTGAGAGGAGTGATTGACAATCCGATGGACGTGCATGTAAACGCCTGACAGAATCAAGTTGTAGTGAATGAGGAAAGCTGACCTTAGTGCGCATGTGCATTTAAACGCATTATGATTGGATTGATTGTGTGCTCATATAAACCATGAAATCCGATTAGTTTTTAGTCTGAATACATTTCAATCTGATCGTGAAACTGTGTCCATGTAAACATAGCTAGGCGGATTACAATTTCATTCCGATCCTGCCGAATCCGATCAGAATATTCCGATAGACAAGTTTACATGACACATTTTTAATCCGATTTATTCGATTACTTATGTCCATGTAAACGTAGCTAGTGTTTGATTTGGTTGCCAATGTTTAACTAGCAGATATTCCACTCTTTAAGTGAAAAGTTAATTAAGGAATTTCCAGGTCTCTGATTGGACAGGTCCCTTGCAAGAAGGAAGTGCATGCTAAGTGACACACAGCACAGCTACCGTGAAAAGCGTCACTGCCATGTCTCCCAGGAGGCAGTACAGGAAGAAACTTCCCTGCACAGAGATTTCAAATGGTTGAAGCTTAAAAAAACTGGACTAGAGGCAATTTAAAGAGTTCAAAGTCCCATCAATAAATTCATATTAGATGGATATCTTTGCAGGACTGGTAGCTCCACACATCATGGTGCTCTGCTGAGATTTCATTCTGCGGTTTGACTTGGTTTCTACAGGCAGGCTGAACAGAAAAGGAATAAGTCTGCAGGAGTAAACAGAAAATTGAACGAAAAGTAATTGAATAAATGGACAGATTAAATTAATTTAAGCATGGATAAGACATAAATCAATGTTACATATACAACATCAACAATGTTCAATAGTTTCTCCGCTGATGTATTTCCGGAAGCTTCAGTTATTTATAATACATGAAGGGGTGCAAAATAAATGCTTTGATACATTCACATTTATAGATAAGAAAATATTCCTAAAGTAGCAAGGTTATTTAGAAGTCCGTTTTTTTATTTTTGCTAATGATCCTCAAAATAAGAGGAACCTGGATTTCATCCACCATACATTAAATGGCAGGATACAGTACTGGAAGAACAGAGACAGAAGAGATGATCCATAGTCTCAATATCCTTATCACAACCTTCAGTTCTAGTGATCCAGATTTAATTTTCTACAAGTTATTGTTCTGATTGGTAAATATTATATAGTTAAACTAAAGCTATTTGACTTTTGGAGTTTTAGGGCAATCCAAACATTTTGGGCCACAAAAAAAATGTTTTGACCATATAGCATTGAAGACCATGTTTGTCATTTTGTTTAAAAACAAAAATTTTTTATCTCATAATGATGAGAAAACATAATAACTATTGGATAGTTAGTGTGGCAAAATTATTATGAAATTTCTTATAATTATCTTGTTGCTATCTCAAGATTATAAAATAATGTCTCATAAATAAGAGATAGCAAGCTCCCAGTATACTACCATTGCTACCATGCAATTGCTATGCTACTGTTTGAAATCATTAAAATTTCCAAAAATGGCTCTAAAAACTTGTATCCGGGATCTCGTTCTTTCGGTCATGACCCAAAGTTCATGGCCATAGGTGAGGGTAGGAACGTAGACCGACCGGTAAATTGAGAGCTTTGCTTTTCGGCTCAGCTCTCTCTTCACCACAACGGACCGGCACAGCGCCCCCATTACTGTGGCAGCTGCACCGATCCGTCTGTCGATCTCCCGCTCCATTCTTCCCTCACTCGTGAACAAAACCCCGAGATACTTAAACTCCTCCACTTGAGGCAGGAACTCCCCTCCGACCTGAAAAGGACAAGCCACCCTTTTCCGGTCGAGTACCATGGCCTCGGACTTGGAGGAGCTGATCTTCATCCCAGCCGCTTCACACTTGGCTGCGAACCGCCACAGCGCATGCTGTAGGTCTTGTCTAGATGGGGCCAGCAGGACCACGTCATCTAAAAAAAGAAGAGATGAAATCCACTGGTCCCCAAACCAGACCCCCTCCGGCCCTTGGCTGCGTCTAGAAATCCTGCCCATAAAAGTTATGAACAGGACCGGTGACAAAGGGCAGCCCTGCCGGAGTCCAACATGCACTGGGAACAGGTCCGACTTAGTGCCGGCAATGCGGACCAAACTCCTGCTCTGCACGTACAGAGATCGGATGGCCCCTAATAAAGGGCCCCCGATTCCATACTCCTGGAGCACCCCCCACAGGGCATCACGAGGAACACAGTCGAATGCTTTCTCCAGGTCCACAAAACACATGTGAACCGGTTGGGCAACTCCCATGAACCCTCGAGTACCCTGTAGAGGGTATAGAGCTGGTCCAGTGTTCCACGGCCGGGACAAAAACAACACTGCTCCTCCTGAAGCCGAGGTTCGACTATCGGTCGGACTCTCCTCTCCAATACCCTGGCGTAGGCCTTATCAGGGAGGCTGAGGAGTGTGATCCCCTTGCCACCATGGAGCTTTTTAACCACCTCGTTGACTTCAGCCTGGGTGATGAAAGAGTCCAACCCCGAGTCCCCAGCCTCTGTTTCCACCACGGAATGCATGATGGCAGGATTGAGGAGATCCTCGAAGTACTCCTTCCACCGCCCAATAATGTCCTCAGTCGAGGTCAGCAGCTCCCCACCCCCACTATAAACAGTGTTGGCGAAGCACTGCTTCCCCCTCCTGAGGCGCCGAACGGTTTGCCAGAATCACTTCGAGGCCAACCGGTAGTCCTTCTCCATGGCCTCACCAAACTCCTCCCAGGCCCGAGTTTTTGCCTCTGCCACAGCCCGGGTTGCTCTAAAAACTTTACAGAACATAATTTATTTTTTTTTTATTTTTATTTTTGCATATATTTTAGCCTTCTAAATGCCAGTTTGACTACTTGATGTCATTGTTCTGGAAAAACAACAGAACATTTTCCATTTAACAAATGTTTGGAGGGTGGGGGATTATTATGTGAACGATTAATAAATATGTCACTATTATGCATTTCTTTTTTTTTTGTGTAGCATCCCATTAAAATGTTTCAAATCTCTTGAGTCATTGAGGGCTAAATTGTCCACCTCAACTTGTCACTATGAAAATAATACAGATTGGAATTTTTTTCTGCTTTTGTGGGTTAAATTTATACTGATCAACATTAGTCCTGAAAAAACTTCAAATATTGTAATTTATCAGGATTTTGAATACTTTGTTTTACTGTAAAAAAAAAAAAAAAAAAGTCAGTTACTTCTCATATAACAAATGTTGAGGGAGGCTGAGGGATTTGGTGCTTTACATCAACATAGGATATGTCAAGTATTAGTCATAATATTTACTTCCATGCATTATTAAATTCTTTTTGGCATCGAATTTAATTCCTTGTATGTCCAAAAACGTACTTGGCAATAAAGCTTTTCTGATTCTGATTCTGATTCTGATTCTGAATTTAAAATTTTATTACCCTCCTAAGTCAAAAAAGAAAAAAAGTCCTATTGACTCCCATTTAAACCACAATTTAATACCTCACAGCTATTATAAAATATAATCTTACATCATGAGATGTTAGGCTTTTATTTTTATGAACAAATCTAATTTGTTTTTATTTTTCACCTCTAAACTCAAGATTTTGCCCTGTCATCGGCCTGTGTATTAAATGGTATTCATTTAATTAGTTTTGTGGTTGTAATTGAGCCTAATTGGCTACAGAGCCATACAGCGACAGCATGGGAAAATATATTATCATTGAAATATAACAAACTGCACCAACTTAATATTGCAAAGGACTGTTTAAAATAGAATAATTGTTTGCTACTATTTACCAAGTATTAGTTTGCACCAGTTGGAGTCTGAAAGCCACAGATTAGACCACATCTGAGACAAATGATGGAGAACAATGCTAAAGGGCAGAGTTTTGAAGGCATCATACACGTAAATAAAGTTTAGTTATACAGCACCGAATAGCACAGATAGAAATCACTGAGTGCTTCACAAACAGAACATAAACATTAAAGAACGATTCAATTTAACATGAAAACAAGATAAAGAGCAAATAGAATGATACAAGTGGTTCTTTTATTTTGAAGGTCTGAACGGATGATTTCCCACTTCCCATTCGGCTCGTTGCGCACACCCAGTGCGCAGTGACGTCACAGCTGTGTTTGTTTCGGGGACAAGGGCGCGAGATAGAAACTGCAAAGCGCGTTTCGTCCCAGCTGATTGTACCCAGACAGCAGAGCTCAGCTCAACCATCCAGCCTCCTGCTACATTAAAATAATCACGCAGCGGTGAACGTCGGGATATTTTCTATTATATTTGATGCACATGACGTGCAGCGGCGGCCTGGAGAATCACTGGGTGACCGAAAACAGAGGGAAATGTCCTGTTGGCCGCGCGGGTAAGAGCCTGATCTCTGCTGGACGTTCATTGGTCGTTTCTAGGAGGTTCTGTTTAGAAATAATCATGCTGCGTAGATAAATCAACTTATGTGAACCCAAACATTCATTTTTCAGCTGTGACTCATGACTGCCGCCCTTTTCTGGAGTCATGAACACACGCAGGGCCTTTTTCGTTTCCACCAGCCGCATATTCTGTAAATCCAGCTAGATTAGATAAATCCCAGTTTTAATCTCAGGAGTGTATTAAAACTCACGGTCGTGTCTGGAAATGTAACATATAGGCTCCAATCAGCACCTAAAGCCAAGCCTGCTCTCCTCGGGATATTTCCTAAACTGTCACCTGTGTTTTTATCTGGTTTCCAGTGAGGATGGAGACGAAGCCATGCATCAGGATACTGATTCTGATGTGGCCGAGCAGAAGGATGGAGGGAAGGGGAAGGTGAAGTGGACCCAAGGGGAGGTGATTATTGGGTCATGTCCCAGTTGTGCGCATTGTGTCTCTATTTGGGACAACCAGTCTAATCAGGCCTGTTGATGTTTGCAGGATGACAAGCTGAAAGCACTGGTTCAGAAACTGGGATCAAACGACTGGAAACACATAGCCAGCTTCATCCCAGTGAGTGACTCTTCTGATGTTTAGGGTTTAGCTGTTTCATTGTAACATAGTTCAGCACTAAGCCATCATTCTGGCGTGTTTTTCCTGTTTTAGAATCACACAGAACAGCAGTGTCAGCACCGCTGGTTTAAAGTCCTGGATCCAGAACTGGTTAAAGGTCCCTGGACCAAAGAGGAGGACGAGAAGGTGGGTACTGCTTCGGTTACTGGTCCAAAGCCAGAATATTTACAGTGCCTTGCGACAGTATTCACACACCTATAACATTTTCATGTTTTCTTCTGTTACAAGCAAAAACATTCATTTATTTATCAGAATATGATGTGATTGACCAACACAAAGCAGTGGAAGGAAAAGATTCATGTTTTTTGGCATACAGAATGAATAGTTTGTGGAACCATAGTTCTTTGCAGATACAGCTGAGTCTTTTGGTGTAAGTCTGAACCAGCTTTTCACACCTGGAGACTAATTTCTTTTTCTTTTTTACAAACCATTTTTGTCAGATCAGATCAGATTTAGATCTGCAGCCTCTAACAGGTTTTCTTCCAGGATTATCCTTAATTTAGCTGCATCATCTTCTTAATTCCACTGAGCTTCCCTGTACGTGCAGAGAGAAAGTATTTCCCAACATAATACTGCCAGCACCGTGTTTCACTGTGGGATGGTATGTTCAGGGTGGTATGCAGTGTTGGTTTTCTGCCACTCATCTGACCAGAGTATTTTGTTTTTGCTGGGTCCACTACATGGTTTGTGGTAAACTATTGGAAGGACTTCTTGTTCTTTCAACACAGCCATTGTTTACACTGTTTACTATTCAGACGACTTCTAAAGGCGACTGGTTGCACCGGATGTTATTTCGGGGTATCAAAATACAAGCCCATTCAGCATGCTTCATGTTATTTGTGTTTGTTAAAAATGGGAGATCATTTTCCCTCCACTTCACAATTTTTCCATTACTTTGAGTATCACTGCTCAAAAAATAAAGAGAACACCTAAATCCAAAGTCTTGATAAATAAAATATTCCCTTTTAAAATCTTTGATTTGATTCTGTAATTCGTTGAGGATAATTTATTAAATCAATTTAAAAAATCCATGGAAACCAAACTCATGAAATCACTGAGGACTGAATTTAGAATCATATTGAAAATGGATCTAGAAAGCCCTATTATTAGGGCATCAGTCATCTTTTTGATACTCTGGGGGGCGAATGCTGCAACACATGATGTCCCAAAGGTGCTCAGCAGGATTCAGGTCTGGGGTAGCAGTGTCCCTGTCCATAGCATCAATGCTTTCATCAGCCACAAATTGCAGAGACACTCCAGCCACATGAGGACGGTTATCATCTTGCATCAGAAGGAACCCATCGACCCATGAATAGCTGTCAGGGTACCTCTGGCAAGCACATGGAGGTCTGTGAGCACCTCCAAAGATGCGCCTCCCCAGATCATCACTGAGCACCACCAAAGCATGGTCATGGTGGGAAATTTTGCAGCCAGCAATATGTTCTCCATGTTGTCTCCAGACTCTGTTCCTTCAGTCACATATGTTTAGTCTAACCTTGCTCTGATCTTAGAGAATAAGGCGCCGGTGGCAAAACCGCCAACTTTGATGTCCTTTTGCACATGCCAGCTGGGCTGCACAGTGCCAGGGTGTGAGCAAAGGTCCTTCTTCTGGACGTTGGTCTCTCGTGTCACACTCAGTCTGTTTCTCACACCTGCAAAAACATTCCTAAATAGTGGCTGTCTTGCTGTTAGCACAACAGTACAGGAAATGGATTCACATCAGTATTTCCTTCTAACTGGACATGTCGCTATGCCAGAAGTTAGACTTTGAGTTGTTGTGTTGATCATGGGTCCCTTTTATTTTTATGAGCCGTGTCCATTGAAGTTATTGGTTGTAACTTGACAAAATGTGGTATAGTTGAATAGCTTTGAAAGCATTTGCAAGGCACTGTGTTTATTTTTGATCTGCAAAAACATTAGGAACATCTCTCCCTCCAGGTCATAGAGCTTGTGAATCTGTACGGCAACAAACAGTGGGCAATGGTGGCCAAACATCTGAAGGGCAGGCTGGGTAAGCAGTGCAGAGAGCGCTGGCACAACCACCTCAATCCCAACGTGAAAAAGTCATCATGGACGGCTGAGGAGGACCTCGTCATCTACAAGTCTCACTGCCTGCTGGGAAACCGCTGGGCCGAGATCGCGAAGCTTCTACCCGGAAGGTCACCAGACTCTCAAGGGGATGTGTCTTTTTAATTTGTTTGGAAAAGCCTTACCCTGTCCCTAAAGATGTGATATTCTAACATCTGCTCACAGGACAGACAACGCTGTGAAGAATCACTGGAATTCCACCATCAAACGCAAGCTGGAGATGGGCTTCTACGCTCGAGAGGTGTTCAGACCAAATGAGCTTGAAGAGCTGTTGGCGCACTTGAATAAAGACGTGCAGGTAGTTCATGCAGCCCAGATGCTCTGCTCTTAAGATGCACGCAGCAGAATTGTGTGTTTCTGATCCAACAATCCTCCCCTCTGTCACTCAGGGCGCCAGCAGCTCTCAGGATGCTTCAAACAAAGAAACAGACCAGAAAGCCCACCTCTCAGTAGGAATATATCACATCATTACATTTAATCAGTAACACATCAGAACTTACAGGAGCATGCAATAATATCCATTCCCCTCACATTTTGTCACCATACAACCACAAACTACATTATATTCTGTCTATTTAAAGCGTGCATAATTCATACGATCCTACGATTAAATTCACTTTATTTATAAAGCATATTTCAGACAACCAGGGTTGACCAAGTGGTTCACAAGAACATCTAAATAAGGAGTAATATAAAAAAGATAGACAAAAACAGGACCTTGTTAAAAGTAAAAAACGCATGACAAAGATATTTGGCCTAAAAATCAAATAAGTGAAGAACCACTTTCTAATTTGTAGAGCCTCCCTGTGTTGCATTCACAGACGTATGTGTCTACCAGCTTTGCACAGCTAGAGACTGAAACTGTTGCCCAGTCTTTGCAAACTAGCTCAAGCTGGGTAACATTGCATGGAGATCATCACTAAACTTTAGTTTTCAACTCTTGCCACAATTTATAAACTGGGTTTAGGTATTGATCTAAACGATCCCGCTCTGGTTCTGGCGGTCACTGTGCTTTTGTATCTTCTGACAGGTTTTCTCCTACGATTGCCCCGTATCCAGCTCAATCTAAGTTCTCTTCAACTCGATTTCTCCGCTTGCCCATCCACGTTTTTTCCTCTAATTTGAGGTTGGATTGCAGGGCAACATTTCCAAGAGGGAATCCAGACATCCCTCCGCCAGAGACATTCTTCTGCTCCTTCTGGGAAGGGAGGTTATAGTCCCTGCAGTGTATTCTGGGTCCGCCCTGGGCTCTCCTCCCATGGGTCTGTCCTCGTGAGTCCGAACCACCTCAACTGACTTCTTTCAATGTGGAGAAGCAGCGGCTCTACTCCGATGACAGAGCTCCTCTCCCCGTCCACGGCTGAGCCCAGCCACCCTAGAAAGGAAGCTCTTTTGAGCCGCTTTTGCTTGGGATACATTAAAGGAATACCATAATAGGGTTTCCAGTAGGATTTTATTAAATCATGGTGGTGGGCTGCTGAGGGGCGGGAGGCAGGGTAGGTCATGCTGTTCAAAACGTATCTGAAACATTACGCATTAAGGTAAAAGTTATATGAAGTACATTATAGTCATTCAAATGCAACATGAAGAAAGCATGCGCTTGAGGTACACTGGTGGACCCGGCCGGAGCAAGACGGACCAGAATGGGACAGAAAGTTGGAGTTGCTCCGTAATTTGACGGAGAGCGGGTCCGTCGACGGTGACGTTCGGAGTAGTCACGGAGATTGGGGAACCGTTCTCATTAATTAACATAACAACGGAGTTGGAACGGAGGATGTGGAAATCTTTTTTATATTTTTTTATTTGCAAAGTACAAAACAATACAGAGCACAATATAAGCAAACATTAGAATACGAACTCGTTAAGGATTACAAGCTGGGGGGGGCATGAAATAATGATAAAGGAAATGAATAATTACAGAAGAGAGGAAATTAAATAAAATGTTGGTCTGAAGGAATAGATTTTATTTAAGGACGTGAAAGTAAACAGGACTCACTAAATGAATTTCCCTTCCTCTTCACATGTACAACTGTGTGCTGGTTTACCATATAAAAATCACAGAATATAACAATAAATACAATAAACTAAAACTTAAGTTTGTGGTTGAAACAGGACAAGATGTGTTGAGGGTCAAGGGATCTGAATACTTTTTTGAAGCACTGTACATGTTTTAAATATTACCGCATAACTAATATCTCTACTGCATAACAACAGCTGTCGGTGAGTTCAATTATTTCTCCACAAACTGCAGGAAACGCCAGCTCCGGTCGCTGCATCTCCCAGTGAAGCAGAGCCGTCCAAAGCCGTCTCCTCACCGAAGGACAGTTCAAGCATCAAGACTGAAGAGGACACCAGCGAGGAGTCGAGCGGTACCAACTGGGTGGTGGACAGCTCCGGGTTTCTTTCCCCTACTGGCCCCACGCTAAAGGAAGTGCTTGACCTGGTGGATGGGGTAAATATCTAAAGTACTAATCAGTGTAAGGGTGTGATGTACAGAGCATAATGAATCCTCCTCTTCTTCATCAAGGACTTGGATGGTTGGTGTAACCTGGCGGCCTTTGACCTGCCCGAGGACAGCCCCAGCCCAGAACGGCACCAGTTCCGCCTGGAGGGCAGCGCCCTGCAGGAGCTAAGCAAGGGCAGCAAGGGAGAACTCATCCCCATCTCACCCGGAGGGATCAGCCCACCGGCCATACTCACGCGCCGCACCCGGAGACGCGTCACGTTGTCACCAGATAGCGGTCACTCTATGACACCAAAGAGCACGCCCGTCAAAATCCTGCCCTTTTCTCCATCTCAAGTAAGGCCACGTAGTGGCTGTTTAGGGCGGGTACATTTCCTGATAAAGCATGATAATCACATTGATCAAAATGTTTATGTAAGAGTAAAGTTACTAATTAAAAGGTAGGTTATTCACATGGCACCATTTCATAACAAATACTAACAGTACGAGACGGACACATCTAATTAATGTACAGAAAAACAACCGAATCAATCCAATAATACAGGTAGATTCATGTTTAATGACATTCATTTTAGTTCAATCCTAAATGTAATACAGTGCTGTCATATTCAGTTTATTGTGTCATTTGGTAACAAACCAAATAATGAATAAGTCCAGCCGGTTGCATTGAGTTTGACTTTGGAGCAGCCCATCCTGAGCAAACATGTGGCTACAGTTAATGGTTGATTTTGCACCAAGTCATTCGGTTAATTGCAATAATACACCTGCCTCAAAGGCTTGAGATGTGCCGGTCCTAAAGGTCCAGGACGTAAAGCTTAAAGCTTAAACCAGTCTGTACTGATTTGAATTCATTTCCAGTTCTTCTGCAAACTATAAGAACAACACCCAAAACAGTTTATGCGTGCATCTCTGCCACAAGCAGTCATTTATATTTGCAGCAGAGGTGACGACACACTGTGTGAGAGAGCAGCTGCTGGTTGCCATTTTAAAACTCTTTAGCAGGTGTATTATATTGGGATACTTAGTGCAGTTAGCTTTACTAAAACAGCATCCTGTGTGTATTCTCTTTAGATATAAGTAAGTCCATACTTTAACTCCTAACTTAGATTTTAGAAAGGCTACCAGCATTTCCAAATCCAGCTTGTTTCATGACATGTGGAAAGTTTAAAAAGACAAATCTGCTGAAGTCGTGCTCTCTCTCGCTCTCTTGCAGCCTGAATGAACCCCAAACATGTCATAGAAAGTCCAGTTTCCTTTCAAACCGCTTTGCAAATCTCTGTGCTTCTTCTGACTTGATTGAGAAGCACTTCAGTGATGCTAATAGTAGCCAGCTTTGAGTGTTTTCCCCTCCATCACAACTTCCACACCAAAGTTAAGTTATTACTGTGACCCGGTACCGCTTAGGTACATACCGTGTCCATACCGTCCAGTTCCGGTCACTACCTGGTTTCTCTGTGCTGCTCCAAACTGAATGGGTTTTACTGTTACTGTCCCGTCTAGTGGTCATTCTGACACCTCTGCTGCTAATTTACTGTTTGTTGTTTCAGTTCCTGAACCTGTGGACGAAGCAGGACACTCACGACCTGGAAAACCCCTCCCTTACGTCCACACCAGTGTGTAGTCAGAAGGTCATTGTGACCACGCCGCTGCAGCGAGACAAGACCCCACTCACCCAGAAAGAGAACTCAGTGTGAGTAAGGCAAACTGGTGAATGGATCGGGCTGCTGGTTCTGTTTGAGTCCAGATTTGTAGCTATTTGTATCTATAATAATAAGAATAAACACAATAAAGCGTCTCGTATTTTTCCAGAGATCAGTGTGAGAGTTTAGCCGTCCGTGACCACCTTCTGCTTTCCTTCAGGTTTGTTACGCCCAACCACAGGTCCGATCTCTGCACAACCCCACGGACTCCAACACCGTTTAAAAATGCCATGGAGAAGTACGGGCCGCTGCAGCCTCTGGTGAGCTCGCTTTGAGTTTCCAGGTTGTGGCTGTTAACTTGTTCCTTTGACTTTACCATCATTTCCTGCTTTGCTTTCTCAGCCTCAGACTCCAAACCTTGAAGACGACATCAACGATGTCATCTTGAGAGACGCGGGAATAAACTTGGTTGTTGTCCAGGCGACGCCGCCTGATCAGAGGCGCAAAACAACGGTAACAACCAGACAGAACCCTTTCTGTGTGAGGTTTGGTAAAGTCAGATTGGATTGAAAGGCTCAGACGTAAATAAAGGTTTGGACCTGCAGTGATGTCTTTAGAGAGATAAACTCTTTATTTGTTATTTGGAGAAAATCTTCCTGTCTGAGATTTTAGATGTTTCTTTGCTGTGTCAGACTTGAGGTGCCGCTTCAGTCAGTTTCTGCCCTGAGTTTTGTCTTCGGGAAGTGGAACCTTGATCCAGTTGAGAAAACAAGATTTAATCTGCTTTCTTTATCTACCGGACCTACCAAGCTGTTTTATGTCTTATTGGTTAATCTCACTACAGACCATGTAAGCTGTATTTTGGGCCCTTACTGCTCTTGATGGTAATGAATGATCTGCACCTTGTAATAAATTATGATTACTCTACATACTGAAGAATCTTCTTCACTTCACTGGATATTTTTCAAAAGATTTAGCAACCATCTACCAGTGTTTATCATGTGTAAGACTTATGGGCATCGTCTCACAGCGCCAGTTCTGCTCTCCAAAGTGGGCCGCTGGGCAGCTTGCCTTCCAATGATTCCAGTATGTTCTGTGTGTTTCTTCACAAAAGGTCCCAAACTGTTTTCTTGTCCCTTTGGTCTCTAGGTTTCCTGTTGGTACCGTTTATGTTCTTATGTTAATTGTACTGGCTTTTGCTTTAACGAATGATGAATGACCCAAGAGTGGCATCGTTTGCACATTGAAAGCTCTTTTGATGGGTTATTGAGGGATTCATGGCAGCCTCTTTACTATGCAAACGTAAATGTGTTGAATCAATTGTAGGTCTTTGACAGGGCTTTGCAACGGTATTTATACCCCTTGGACTATTTTGCATTTTGACACTTTACAACCACATACCTCTGTATTCTAGTGGGATTTTCAGGGATAGACCAATGAAAAGTAGTGCATAATTGTGAAATGGAAGGAAAAGGATCCCTAGTTTTAAAATATTTACAGTTAAAAATCCAATAAATGAGTACACCATGTGCAGTGCAGCACTACAGAGTGCTATGGGGACTCCAGGATAGTGTAGGAATGGCTCAAAAGGTTCTGAACAGTGCGTTTCAATTCAGGTCCTCTGTATCAATACTTTGTAGAACTACTTTTAGTTGTAATTACAGCTGCAGGTCTTTTGGAGCATCTCTGCCAGCTTTGAGAACTTAGGCACTGAAATGTTTTCCTGATTTTTCTCCCTACAAAGTAGCTCAAACTCAGTCTGTTGACATCAGTTTTCATGTCTTTCTCAATTGGGTTTAGGTGTGGACTTTGACCGGGCCATTCTAACACATGAATATGCTTTGATGGATACTGTAGCTCTGGCTGTATTTTCAGGCTGTTTGTACTGCTGGATCCCTACAGCTCCTCCAGAGCTACCATGGTCCTCTTGGCTCTCCTTGCCTGGCCTGTCCGTTTATGTGGGCGGTCATGTCATGGGAGATTTTCTGTTGTGCCATACTATTTCCATTTTTGGATGGATTAGACCATGCTCTTTGAGCTACATCCCTGTAAAGATTGCTCCCTTTAGAATAGTTTGCAGCGTGATCCGATCTGTGCTGTTCTTAAAACTTTTTGTCCTCCTTCCACATCTCTGCTGACATTCCTGCTCAGATTTTTATACTCTGGTCTTTTCTTTATGTCTGACATCAGCATCGCCCCCCTATGAAGAAAGTACGGAAGTCGCTGGCTCTAGACGTCATGGACTGCCAGGTGATGCCAACATCCAAACGCAAATCCAGCAAAGCTGAAGCCAAACGCACCATCAAGGTGAAGTGGGAATGAATGGAGTTATAGTTAGCCTGTAGACAGAACACCGTTAAACTCTGAGGTTTTCAATCTCTCCTTGGTTGCAGGAAGAACCTGTTACAGTTTGTCTCAACTCCTCGTCGTTTTGCAGCAAGAGGCATGAAAACATATTAGACCAGGGTTTCCTGTTGGGACCAAGTGACACCAGCATATTTCCAAGTGCAGTGCCTCCTGCACCTGTGAGTTCATTCGTTTTCAAATGGAATACTCATGTTTTACATGTTTTATATTTATGTCATGCTTTTATAATTTGCAGATGTCAAAAGAATGGAAGAAGGTCGTTTGCGGGCAAACTAAAGATCAGCTCATAATGACGGAGAAAGCAAGACGCTACCTCCGTTCTCTAAAGAGCCACCCTCCCAGCCGGGCTCTGATTCTGTCCTGAGATCCGTCGTTATAGATGACTGCTCCGCAAAAAGCCTCACTTGTCATTATTGTTGATCATACTTACTAGAAAAGAACAATGAAAGAAAGGGTAACCAATCAAGGGTAAAGTCTTGTTGTCAGTGAAAAGTCAGGGTTTTACATTGCATAATGTATCTGAAATGTAACAGTTTTGTAATGTTGTGAACTACAAACACTCAGGTAGCTCCTCCATATCTAGTCATTGTATGGAGAACATGTAGACTGGTTGATCAGTAGTAGGTTGAGGGATGATGTAGTTTTAAGACCCCCTCCCCTATGTGGGGAGAAACCAACATGTTGCAAAGATACATGAATAACTCATGAATAAAGCTGACCCATTCCCAATTATTAAGAAAAGAAATTAGTTCAGCCTTGTAAGTTTTATGCTACTGTCATAAAGCAGAGAACTTCATTGAGCACTGTTGGAAAGGCTGACTTGTTATTTGGCACTCTAAATATATTTAGTGTAATATTTTACTCTTCTGACATTTTGTCATGAGTTGCAATAAAAATTGTACTCAGCACATCTTTGCCTCTTGTTTGCTGATTAGGTCCAAGAAAACCTATTTTGTTGATGTAGCTCCAATATGAGACTAAGCTAAACAAAGCTGATATTTTTTATTTCATTTTGCATTACATGATTACAGAATAGAAATGCATCATCATCATGAATTATAGAGGTAGTTTTCTTTTAAGAGGTTGAATAAAACTTTGGACAGTTCTTTGGTCCGCAGTTTGCAGGATTGTTCTAATTTAGCCACATTGTCTCAGTCGGATTTAACTAATCACTTATGACAGTGTGTCAAATCCTTCTTAAATATATTAAGAATAATTTTGATTTTACAGTTAAGCACTATTTAAAACGTGAAAGAACCAAAGAAAAATTCCTCAACAAAACAATAAATGGACTGAACTTATATAGCGCCTTTCCAGTCATACAGATCGCTCAAAGCACTTTACACTAGAGCCACATTCACCCAATCGCACACCTATTCGGTAGGCAACTTGAGGTGAAGTGCCTTGCCCAGGGGCACATTGACAAACAGCAGGAGAAAGCTGGAATCAAACCCACAACCTTCTGATTGCAAGACAACTACTCTTCCTACTGCGCCACAGCTGGGGAACAATAGTCTGCCCCGGGGGGGGGATTTAGTGAGTTCGATTCCACCTGTGAGCATGTTGTTTATAGAAAATATTTATAACAATTAAAGTGTTAAAAGTAAACATGTCTATTTAAAAACTAAAATCATTGTTAAATGCATTATTTAAAAATGTTAGCAACTACTTAGCTGTTTAGCTTTGAACTTAACTGAAAATACAGCATTCCTTTGTCAAAATCCTTCATTTTTTAAGGTTCATAGTAACTAAAGTGTTCTTAATTTGATTTTTTTCAATGACATATTTCAATAAAGCACATTATACACATTCAAGTGTACTTTAATAACATTAATCATATCTAGCTTTTATATTCATTATTTGCTGCAAATTAGTAGTTTAAAGTATAGTATTTTCTGGAAAGATGTCTTTCCTAAAGTACTTTCTGTGTTAAAGACAAGAAACTGAATATTTTTTATAGAATCAAATGTTTATTATTCAACAATTAAAACAGTGAGAACCAGGAAACAGGAGTAACTTTACACAATAAAACTGTTTGTAAAAGCTTTCATATTTAAAACAAGACAAAGAGGAAACAGATTCACATTTATTTTTGCTTTTTAATGTGTTATAGCCAAAGCTCCTTTGTCATGCTTTCATTGGAGGGACAGTAAATATGTCCTCTATACTGGCTGTGTCCTGTCTCAGCAATTCTAAACTGCCCACATTTTTTGCATGTATTGTGCAAAACCTTGCGGGTCAGTTTTCGGGGTGCTTTAGTGGGAGCCAGAGCAGGAGCATGTGGTGGAACACCAGCCCCCGTAAGATGCTTCCCACAAGCTTGGCAGAACACCCTAACTTTCCACTGATGATAGGGCATCCACACCAGAAGCCGGTGGGTAAAAAAACGATCGGGTGTTGGAACCTGGTGGTAGAGGAGGCTCATACCACAACTTGAAATCTGGGCGCACTTTGCTGGCATGAAAGAGGGTATTTCCCATCCATCTCTGGTCCTGTACAGGAATGGTCTTCCTCATCTCACTCGGCAACCAGCCAGGTCCTGCATCACCAGCTGCATCTGACTGTTGCACACATGCTGCAGGCTCCTCCTGGAGAGAACAACAAAAGATGTGGAAATCTGCATACATATATTTCATTAAAGATGACTAAAAACTTAACTGGTTTTATTAATACATATTGCTGTACTCACAGGTGAAACTGTCTGGCAGATGTGTGTCGGTGTTGTGGATAATGAAGCCAGGCTAGGGGTCCTCACAGAGGATGGAGAGGGGCCAGAGGTTCTCACAGAGGAAGGTGCCAGGCTAGGGGTCCTCAGAGAGGGCAGAGAGGGGCCCGGTGGTTTCCGAGCAACCAAGTTGGGCTTCAGTGAATTCGTATGAGACCTCACCTTCATATGCCTCACTACACATACAGGTGAGTAAAACAGTGGGTATGCCTTACCTTCTGATAGAGAGCATACCACTTCTTCTGCCTCGGGGCAGGTCTATTCCCTGCATTTGACGGCCAAACCCCATCGCTGGAAAATCCCCTAAGCCTTGCCATCCACTCCTCATCTCCCAGGGCTTTATGGCTCTTTGGTTTGAAGCTCATCTGAAGATAAAATCAACAGATTTTTAAGAATCAAATGTAATAACGCAATTTTACTGCATTCAACAAAAGAAGTAAATATATCTAATAACTCAAAAAATGTATATGACAGCAATTTTCAAAAATCCAAAGCAAAGCATCATTTTGTGTCACTACTAAATAACAGTTAATAATAACAATAATAATAACAGCACACTTAACTTATAGTTCACTTAATACAAAAAAATATACAAAGTAATGTTAGTGACAATTTTCTACAGTGTCAGTTAGGATTATATATTAAATAACAAGAAGAGGACAATTATTTTTGTACATTTTACATGTGTTGGATATGTCGTTTTTTAAATAAATCTGCCTCAATGTAAAATGAGAACATCTAATAGACTAGTTATGTGAGTAAATTGAACTGAAATACAATGTATTTCACGGTCAAAAGAACAACTTCGTTTCACGAACGTAAAACAAAAACAATTAAATATTTGTACTTACAGTAAAGTAGTTTGTTTGCTGTGGGCAGAGATGACAGAATAATGAAGCGATGTGGAATTTGTCTTTAACGGCGCTGGACCAACGAACTCTATTTATTCAACCGTCCTTGAGACTTAATTTCAAACAAAAATACTTTAAAGTTATTTTGTTAATCAAAGAGGCCCGTTCACCTTGATTGGCTGTCCTCCATTGTGAACTCGTACATGGATTGGCTCGTCGTGCTTCGCCTTGATTGGCTGATGTTCATAGGACGTAGATTCGACGGTCCATTGTGAGACGAAGCGAGATTGGCTGATCCGTCCAAAGTGAGAATGGAGAAGCGCGGAGCTCATTGGAGGAGAGTTACAGTCTAACGTGAGCGAGGTAGCGCCACAGTCGCCTAATACTGTTGTGATATCTATCTATCTATACATATCTATCTCTATATATATATATTTATATCTATAGATCTATTTCTATAGATATATAGATCTTTAGATATCTCAGAGATTTAAAGAATATGAGTTTAAAGGGTATGACCAGCGCCATAGAAAGAAAAACTAGTCTGATTCTGTCCTGAGATCCGTCGCTTATAGTCATACCCAGCGACTAGTTTTGCAGGACGTTAATTCAGACTGCTCTGCATGCTCTCGTGCTTTTATTTTGAAAGCAACCCGTACAGCCGGAAGTCATCCATAACCTGGCAGTTTTCTCTCTGAGACACCGGAAGCAATCGCAGGTTTAGGTGACGCTGCATTAGACTGCAAGACATGATCCGGTCCAGTGAGTATATTGAGCTCATAAATGTTACATTTTGTGTTACGTGTTCGTCTGTTTGATATTATTTTAGTTATTTTTAAAAATGTTGTTATAAAATTAGACGAAAACGCTGCTTGCTGCTCGCTCTGCGAAGCTCACTGTCGATGTTACACCATTTTGCCACTTAGCTAACCCTTCAGTCGGCTGCGGAGCGAGCCTTATCTCATCGAATGATTAAATAAATGAATAAATGAATGAATGATTAACTAGAAGACAGTTTGTTGTATATGTCGCTCTCGTTCCTATGGGGTGGTTGTAGTGAAGCATACGTTCAGGCTAACCGGTGGGTTTGCTAACCTCGGATGTGTGTCCGCAGAGCTATACGGTTTGCTCCTCCTCAGCCTGGCTCTTGCTGGAGCTCCAGCACTCACACCGTCTCACCACCTGTCTTTGTCTGACGTGGGCCGGCTGCAGAACCTCCTGAACCAACCGTACACCGACCTAGAGTCCGCATACTACTCTGTGGTTGGGCTCACCAAGCTCGGAGCGGTTGTTCCGAATCCTGCAGTAAGATACTCACTGTCGTCGTGGGCAGAAAAACACCCATTATTCCAGTTACCATCTAAGCATTGAATGCGGAGATGATGTGATTATAATCCTAGATGCTAATTTCCTTCTAAATGTGTTTTCCAGGAAGTTTGTCAGTTCCTGAAATCCCAGCTTGATCCCAGTAGCGTAGATTCTCTGTTCTTCGCAGCTGAAACCAGTCAGGCCATTTCAGGATGTGAGGTATGATCATGTTGTCTTTCCAACTTTTACAGCAACTTTTGATGGATTATTAAAATTCCCTGGCTAAAGAGCGAATCCTTTCTTCTGAAAACCCTTCATTCATGATTTAGTTTTTGAGAAAAAAAACCCCCAAAACTTTCAGATTGGTACAGGGGTGGGGAATATATGATGAAATTATACATAACAATAATAACCAATAAACAAAAGCCAGGCATAAATTATGGCTATGGATGTTTTGATGAATTTCCAGTAGGACCAGTACCAGGAGTGTTTCATGAACACGTGTAAACCATTCATTATCAGAGTACCAACCCTCTGGTGTTCATACCTGCAGCGGCTGGAAATTGTTCATTTGCATCTCTTGTTTATTCCTAGTTTTATTGATCTCTTCCACAGAATCTGCAAACTAAACCTGCAACCGTCACCCATCTAATTTGTCAACCATTCAGTATTTCATATTTATTGCTTGGACCCTTTTTTTTTTTTTTTAAATAAAAATTATTGCTGCTGATACTGATATAACTCTTATGTTTTCATATTTCTCTTTATTTAACATCACATAATCATTCTCACCAGCACACACTGAGTAGTAAAATAAAAAGCAATGAAATAGAAAGAGAAAGGCGTACTAAATGAACAAAATTAGCATAACCCTGAAGTTAAAATGAGGGTCTAAATTGATTGTATGTTTTTTAATCTGTGTAAATCTATATTTCTTCAGTTTTCTGCTGATAAAACATGTTTTTTTTTTTCTATTTGGACTGTTGCTTTTCCCCCATAATAATAAAGAAAATATAAAATGTAAGTTCTACACTTGCTGAAGGAAAATGTGAAACGTTGATTCCTCCAGCAGCATTTTCTCACTCAAACATGGAAGTAAAACAAAATGACTTTTAAAAAGCTGTGCTCAGTTGGGCCAATCATCACCATGACAGTTAAAGTTGGCAGCTACAAACAGCCAGACCTCCAATCCATTAAAATTGGGCTTTTAGGTCTTATGAAAGATTTTTGGACGTGTTTTTGAAAATTCTCCAAAGGTCCATCTCAAATGTTTTGCTGGTGATGGTATGACAACAGCATAGAAAGTGTTTCCTGTTCTAATAGGAAATAGATTTTACCCCCACTACCTTGTATTTAATGCAGTGAAAATAAATGTGGTCCTAATGTAACAAATTGTGTTTTTTAGATCCCAGTATCCAATGAAACCAGGGACATCCTTCTGGCAGCAGTCAGTGAGGACTCCTCCGTGTCTCAGATCCATCGAGCCGTGGGTGCTCTCAGCACTTTGGAGCTTCCTCTAGCTTCACAGGAAGTTGTCAGTGCCCTCACAGCACGCATCAACAAGGAGGACAATGTTATGGCGTAAGTGTTGTGTTGATGTGAAATGCAGAAGCTTTCTGTGTAGAAGCTCCTGTGCTTTGAACACTATAACATACACCAACTGTCTGCTGCATTTGGACAGCATCATCTCAGCTCTGCAGACTGCATCCCGCCTCTCCCAGCAGGCAGAATTGGGAGGAATCCTGGAGGAGATTGAGGTGAGTTTTATAGCCTCCACTAGGTGGTGCTGTGTTGCTGCTCTGGAACAGGGCTGAGAATGTTTCTTTTTCAGGATCTGACAGCCCGTTTGGATGATCTGGGAGGCATCTACCTCCAGTTTGAAGAGGGACTTGAGGCCACTGCCCTGTTTGTAGCTGCAGCTTATGGCCTCTCAGATCATGTAGACATGGAGCCCCCCCTGAAGGAGGTAGGACTTCTGTGTGACAGGATTGAATCAAAACTTCAGTCAAACCTGCTTTTCTCTGAAACCTATGAAAACATGTTCTCACAGGACCAGGTCATCCAGCTGGTGAACTCCATCTTCAGCAAGAAATCCTGGGACTCTCTGTCCGAGGCCTTCAGTGTGGCGAGTGCTGCCGCCGCTCTGTCCAACAACCGCTTCCACGTCCCTGTCATCGTCAGCGCTCAGGGACCGGCCACAGTGTCCCACAACCAGCCCACCCTGCAGGTACAGCCTGAGTGCTCAGTGTCTCTGCCAACTGCATCCCTCTCAGTGGTTTATAACGTCACACTGATGTCATCCCTCTGGGTGTTATTCGCAGCTCCTCGTCACTGATGTCATGTCTCAGCCTCTGGCATCAGCCAATGTGATGGTGGAGTCTGCGTTTGCTGTGGCCTCCAAGAGCGTGGTCCTCAACCAAGCGCCTTTCACTCATAATGAGTACGTATGATCAGGCTGATAAATGCTGGCTTCACCGTAGGCTACCAGGGATGTTGAACCAAAGCAGGACAGGACACTGGCTCATGGAGCTGGATCAGCGCTCAGCCTCAAAGCTTGATAGTTAAAGATAATAAGGATTGACTATAAAAAAAAAAAAACAGCACTTTCTGTGAGAATGCATGAAGCAAACATCTTTACAGGGTTCAATTGTACTATGACCTTTTTTTTTTAACTTTTTTATTGATTTTAATATACATCCACAAATGACCCTCTGTAACAAGTCTTATAGGAAAAAGGAGGAATTCTGCAGAAAAGATGGACATTTGATACAACCTTAAAATCATTTACATTCCTTAAAACGCCTCAAAACTTCATCCTTTTAACGGAACAATAAAAATACCTGCATATTTACACTAAATATGCAGGTATTAGTTAGCCCTTAGTTAGTGCTTATAGCACTAACTAAGGGCTTCACAAATTCAGATACTGTTCAACAAAATCTGATCTCAGTGGTTATTAAAACATCCGCCCAGTTTTCCAGTAACTCTTAACTTGGACAGAACTGTCAACCTTTCCATCATAAATAATGGGACATGACCTCAACCCAGTCTCCCCTCTTAGGAGCCTCTGTCTTCAGTCATTTCCTAGTAATGGGATGTTTACCAGCCATTAACATGATCCTAAACATTCATTTATCTGCTGGACTTAATATTAGAAGAATGCTGCCAAAGGAGCTTAAATCTGAGTGGAAAAGAAAGGGTTGGGAGGAAAGTGTTGGTTAATTGCATCTGCAATTTAATGGCAATATTTAACAATATAGCAATGATATGTTTTTAATAATAGTTAAATTTCATATTGTGTGGGCAGCATTTCCTCAGCTGATCACATGTTCTCTTTTCCTGTTTTTAGTGGCATCTTTGAACTGAACTTCATGTCCAGCCAGCCAGCTAGTGGATATTACCAGTTCACCATTGGTGTGACCGGGGACACCCGACTGGTGGCCAATCATGTGGAGGTAAGGTCAGCCTCACCTGTACATCTACCACCTGGTCCCTGTGTCGTATTCGCCATGTTTAGGTGAAAAGTAGCAGTTTGATTATGGAGGAACTTTGCATAGCATCACGTTTGGTATCGAGTCTCAATAATTAATATCCATCTTTGAATTTAGTATTAGTGCTAAATATATGCATATTTACTCCTAGCTCCTGTTGTAATGCTCATAAAATGTCTGCAAGGGTGTCTGTATGTTTCCGTGTTGGCAAACATGCTCATGCTGTCATAATGTACACTGAAGTCGCCATCTTGCATTTTAGGATGGCCACTATTTTCCACCCGCAAGTCTTTTTTTCTCACTTTCAGTACGACAGGAAAATAAGGAGACCACGATACGCTGCTGTGAATTGTGGGAAACATGTTTGTATTTCGCCTTTATTTATGCAGGTAGATCTCATTTAGACAAGGTCTCATTTCCAAGAGGGACCAGTTTTAAATATATGTACAAAACAACATGTTGAAACATCCTATAGTTATTACAGTTCATAAAATAAGACAATAGCAATAAACATTCGGAACCGGAGCGGCCTCCTTGGTTCATTTAAGCTGCACCGCTTCAGGTCCAGCTGTAGTTTGTTCCTGGTTAAAGGGGCATTGCAGGAAAAGGTTCTGGACGTACTGAAGGAGCACTAGCTTTAATAAAAGCTTAAGCGGAGACTGTAGATACTCTGGTATACATCGGCCATTAATTATTCATTAAAATACCAATGTACTAGTCTGTGAGTGGACAGTAGCGCATAACGTTTCTGAAACCCCAGCAAGTAGGTTAGTGAAGGAAGATCAGCAGATCAAATACAGAAATATATGCATGTTTTTGTTCTCCAGGTAAAAGCAGAATGGAAAACACACAAAGTCCCTGCTGGCCTCAACAAAACTGCTGGGTGTCTGATTCTCTTTTAGTTAACATTATAATAGTGTAATCTCTTCATTGTCTGTTGGTTCATTTTTGTAACATTTACCTGTTGAATTAAAATCAAACTTCTTTTACAATATAAACCTAGTTTATGAGTTATAGAATCAACAGGGCTGAACTCAGTGAAAACAAGTTATCTCTATTGGCCAGTAAAGGCGTGATGTGTGACTCGTATCAAAAATGATCTCCTGATCAAACACACACACGTTCTGACCTGTAAAAAAAACACACACTTCACATATAAAGACTAATAATAGCAGCAGCTGCTTGAGTCCTGCTGCGTGTGTTGCTGTCTGCTTGGATCAGAGCGCAGTTGTACATCCAATCAAGAGAGAGAACACACACGCATGAGTCAAAGCACCTCTGGAGACAGAGTGATCTGATTCAGTTTGTCCTTACATGCGGTAGTTTTATGATGCGAAAGTTTCCACACCCCTAGCATGTTTTTACGTTTAATTCCGTTTGTAGCGATCATAATTATTGATCTCTTTTTAGCCTGATATCAGACGCAGAGAAATGGCCGTCTAAGTAAACGGCCAGGCAAGGATAGCATTAATCAGAGAAGCAGGATGTTAGTTGAACTTCACAAATCTGGCCTTAGAGAGTTATGATGTCACAAGCCATGTAGGGAACCCAGCAATCATGCAGAATATGGGCCTGTGGTCAGACGGATCAAACTTGGAATGATTTGGACCACATAGAAGATCTGTGCTCATCACTGTAATCCAGGGGCGTAAACTCCAGTTGTCGAGGGCCAGGGTCCTGCAGCGTCTGGGTTTGTTCCAAGTCCAGTGCAGCATAATGGGTGACTATGGTCCAGTGGGATGAGTTGCCCTCTTGCAATGTGAAAGTTATTGGTTTGATTCCAGTGTAGTCCGACACAACCTCTCCAGTGTAAAGCACTTTGAGTGGTCCGTCGCTGTATAGATCCAGTCCATCATGCATTCACGTTCTACACAGTCCCACTAATCACCTGAATATGAGGTTCAGGTGTGTTGAGGCAGAGCTGCAGGACTCTGCCACTATTTCATGGTGGTGGTAGTATCATGCAGTGGGGATGATGGAGCTTTATACAGAAACAGGTGGAGGCTGTAAAGGAGCTAATAACTGGCTAAGATGTTCATTTTAACTGTCACCTTGCAGCTGAAAGTGAAGGTTTCCACTGAGGTTGCCATTACCAACATGGACCTCTCTGTGGTGGATAAGGATCAGAGCATCGGCACAAAGACCACCAGGTCAGGGAACACGCTGGATATCTGGAGCTGATGTTCTGCAGATCTAAGAGGCCGAATATTATTCACTGCTTCATGCTTTTTTTTCTTGCCTTGGTTTGATAATGCAGGGTGCAGTATCCCTCCAAAGCCAAGAGCTCCTTCACAGCAGACAGCCACCAGAACTTCGCCATGTCCTTCCAGCTGGTTGACGTTAACAATGACCAGGAGCTCACCCCTCACCAGGTATGCAGTCATACTTCAAACTGTTTCTGCTCTTATAATTACTGTTGCGACCAGGCAGTCATTAAATTACACAGCTGGCTGGCCAGGAAGTTAACATTAGACGTGTTTGTCTCCATCAGACCTTTGTCCGGCTGCACAATCAGAAAACGGGCCAGGAGGTCGTGTTCGTTGCCGAACCAGACAGCAAGAATCTCTACAAGTTTGAGTTGGACACGGCTGATCGGAAGTCAGAGTTCGATTCTATGTCGGGTACCTATTCCCTCTACCTCATCGTTGGAGATGCTACCCTGGAGAACCCCATCTTGTGGAATGTGGTCAGTGTCTACCCAGGCTTTGTACTGGGAATTGTAGTTTCTCATATATAGTGTTGCTGATGTTGGCTTGTAATCTCTCAACAGGCTGATGTTGTCCTGAAGTTTGCCGATGAGGAAGCTCCAGCCGCTGCTCAGCCCAAGACCCTTTATGTACCCAAACCAGAGATTCAGGTAATACCCTGGCCCTCTTTATGCCCGGTTTACTGGATCATGATGAGAAAGGATTGAACAGTCAGTAGTTTTAAGTCTCACTGCTGTAAAATCTTTTGGTTTCTGTGCAGCATTTGTTCAGGGAGCCGGAAAAGAAGCCTCCAACAGTGGTTTCCAACACCTTCACCGCCCTCGTCCTTTCTCCCCTCCTGCTTCTGCTCATTCTGGTAATATTCTGAGTGTTCTCTATTTTGTTCCTTTATCTTTTGGTCTGTTGTAGTCCAGAAATAGCTCTGAAACCCAGGTAGAAGCATACCTAGTTTCTATTGTTATCCGCAGCGCCACTCGTGGAGCATTAGTTACTTTTGTATACATGATCCCATTTTCAGTAGGAACATGGTCAATGGGATTGTCCAGTATAAATATGATGCTTGTTTTAATCTGAAAACACAATACTGCCATTTAGTTTTTTTGTCTGCTGAGTATTAGGTTTTGTTGCTGTTAATCGTTGCCCTTTGTTAGCGATAAATGATTTGTCCAGCTCCTTTGTCTGAGTAAAAAAAGATCTCATTGTTAGTTTCTCCTCTCTTGTCTAGTGGTTTAAGCTTGGAGCCAACATCTCCAACTTGAGCTTCTCTCCGAGCACGATCCTGTTCCACGTGGGACACGCAGGTAAGCTCCGATGGTTGTTTTACAGGTTCTCCCCTCTTGTTCCATGTGTCTTCAGTCCTAGCATCATGTATGATGCTAGGACTGAAGACACTGTTTCACATTTTCACATGTTCCAAACTCAAAATGTATTTTTAAGGAGAGTTTATGTGAGACCAGCTCACAGTTGAAAGAAAACGATGCAAAAGTCTGAAAAGTGTGGCATTTATTTTTCAGCTTGTATATTTTGTAAAAAATAAATCCAGCTGCAGGTTTTTTACAGTGTGTCTCCACCAGCTCTGCACATCTGGAGACTAAAATTCTTGCCAGTTTTTCTTTGCATCGTCTCAGACTCGGTCTGATTGGTTGGGTCGGGCTGTGTGCTGAGCCAAACTGATGCATCTGTGGAACGCATCCTTACAAGGTTTCCCTCCTCACATCTGGACTCAGGTTTGTCCATGGTTGTCCAGGGTGATTCATGTGCCTGCGGCTCCAAGAATACGTTGATTATGTCTGCAGGTAAAGCTGTTACAGGTGCTTCCACACTGAATGTGGCACTGCGCTCCATGCATTTGCATCGCAACTCAGTGAAACAACAGTTAGCCCTACGCCAATAGAGACAGGATATCTCTGATTCTGGTGCAGAAACCAGATGGTCAATGTGGAAACGGCTCCTTCACAAGCTCCACGGTGCTCTCTGAACCGCAGGGTCTCTGCATCATCTTCCCCTCTGTCTCACTATACCAGGCTTAGTTCTGGTGTTGGGTTTAGCTCAAGAAATGTTGAGAACTCGGCCTGTTTTTCGCTGCTCTCTGCTGTAGATGAACAGCAATGTCGATGTTGTTTTCATCGTAGCTCCACAGGGTTCCCAGCAGACTGCTGTTTTCAGGGTGGAAGCATCAGATACCTCTGACTGCAAAGTCACTGTTGATGTTGCGCCGTCACGCTAAGCTAACCCAATCCAACCCAGGTTACTGCAGAGGATGGTTCCTTCTCTCTTCTGATAGATCTAAACTTCTAACGTTTTTGGTCTTTTCTTCCAGGCACCCACTCATTATCTCCCATCTCTCTCCTTCACAGTTAATGCCAACAGAAACAAGTTGTGCAACTCAAATAACTGTCCCCTGTAAAACAAATGATTGTGTCGGGGGAGAAATTAGGCAGTTGGAACATCATGAAGTGGTATGAAAAAAAAAGATTTTGCCTGATGGATTATTTTTCGATTGAATCATTCAGGGAATCGTTGCGACCCAAGTGTCAACCATTGCCTAAGCTGACAGTTCAGATGAACGGTCATGTCTTAGTCGGTGTGCAGCTGCTTTCACTCTATCCATTTTGAAATGAGGGAATGAGTGTGCTCCGTGAGATGTTGTAGATGCTAATCCCGCCTTAAGCCTGTCCACAACCACCTCCTTGACCTTCCTGCCATGTGTCGTGGTCTTCATGCTGCTGTTTGTTCATTAATATTCTCTAACAAACCCTTTTAACAGCTGGATTTATACTGAGATAAAATAAAAAATGGGGGGAGTTCATTTACTCAGGTGGCTTCTAAAGGCAGCTGACTGTATGCTGTTTTATTTAGGGGTGTCAGAGTAATGGGGGCTGAATACAGATGTTTGCCACACATTTCAGATTTTTATTTGTAGGGATTGTTGACAAAATATTAGTGTTCAAGGAATATGAATACTTATGGCTCCTGTGTGCTGTTTTTATTCCTGTGAAAGCAGTGCGATGAACAGGGTGTACATTATTTTACTTGGATTGTGCCATCTCTAAAAATAAACTAAAATGGATCATGTGGCTTTGAATTTTGTGAAAGTGAATTCTTGAGCCTTCTCTGTGGTGTCGTTCCAGCCTTGCTCGGCCTTATGTACGTCTACTGGACCAACCTGAACATGTTTCAGACTCTGAAGTACCTGGCAATCATCGGCGGTGTAACTTTCCTTGCCGGGAACCGCATGCTGGCCCAGAAAGCAGTGAAGAGGTACGTATCCTGATGGCGCCTGGTACAGCGAGTTCCTAGAGAGTCCTTCATCCCGGAGAGAGAAGCCGTGCCCCTTTCCGGTGACGAGGGCTCTGCTGCTTTTGGGCCTATTTGTAATTTTTAGCTGCAAACCTGAAGGAAAAATAGCCTTCTTCTGTCTGTGGCTCCTTAATGGGGCTTCAAAGGATAATTTCAGTCCAAAGGTCTCTGACAGAAGAAGAGCTCATGAATAGAAGGAGAGAAGCATAGCAACAGAGTGATGATCAGAGTGGCCAATTTTTTCCCCATCAGTATGTAGAGCTCTTCATGGGCCGAAGTGAGCAATTTGTAGCCTGTGTCACTGACTGAAGAGGTCACCTTGTAATTGGTCACTTTCACTGCTCTGTCTTACAGCAGCCCATTGAACCCTGTTTAACAAGCAGGAATGTTGCAGTGAACGATCTCCCCAACGTTGTTTCCCAGTCAGGACGTTTTCCTTCTGCCTCCTTGAAGCTGCTCTGTCTTTTTAACCCTTCTATCCACACCTTGCTGTCTCTTTACTCCTCTTTCAGGATTGCTGCTGAGCAGAGTAGTAGGTTGGCAAAGTATAGGAGCCTTCGGTAAAGCCCCACTTTTGTAAGATAAGAGTCGGTTCTGCTTCCAGGCTCAAGTAAGGGCATCCTTTGAGACTGCATCCACACTGCATTTCCATAATGTCTGGCAGTGTGCATGGCTGTGTGGTGCTCTCATTCTAACACCTCCGCCCTCCCCGGTTTGTCTTTTCACTCATCCCATCATGACCATTACAACCATAGCAGCAACATAGTAGTCCTTCCATTGTGGTCTATGATCATGGTTCTGGTTGTATCACAACCTCTGTTTAATACATTCAGTGCTCTACAAAGCATCGCATTATCTTCACTTTTACATTTGAGGATCTATAGGATGCCAGATGCATGACCTGCTTCACTTATAAGATGAATAATTAAGGTCTTCATTCATCCAATAATAACTGTTTTCTCCTTTTTCCCCACAGAATGGAGAAAAAATAAGGGCAAAAAAAAATTTAAAAGAAGACAGTGATGGTGGTCTTTATTTTTGTTTGTTTGCAACAAAATCAGACTGTGGAAAAAAATGGCACAGATGTTCAAGAATCCAATTGATGGTTTAAACATGCAGTAAGACTGCTGCCAAATGGAAGGGGTGGAGACACGACATCGTTTCTGAAAGACTGGACGAACACGAACAGGTTCTCCTGCAGAGGCTGGAAAGATACTGATCATTGCACTTCACCTTCCTCTCATCTTTTCTTTTTCTTCAACACAGCAACGTTTTTCAGTGAGCTGGAATTTTTATTGGTGGTTTCTTAAAGAAATTTGGGTTTTGTCTTTTTTGTTTTTTTGTTGTACATTCCTCTTTGTTGGTGCTCAGTGCTCATTTCACCTCAGAAAGGAGCTGCTTCTTCTTCATTAAATATTCAACTATTGGACGTAGCACTGACACCTGGATTAAAATGAACCGTGCTGATGTGTTTGCCTCCGGTACTCTTCTATTTTCTACAGAAAATGCTCCCATGAAAATTTGTTGATGATACAATATGGGCAGTTTCCAATGTTTTTGTAATGAAGACGCGAAAATAAAGAAGCTGTGGTGAATTTATACCCGTTTTTTAAATTGTTTTATTCTTATATGAAAAGAAACTAAATGTTTAGGAATGATCTCTTAGCACTGCTCTTAAACTGCTACCTTTCTGTCAGAAAAAACATGATTTCAAAAAAATATAGGTAGGCATACACATGGGTAACTTGCACTACATTTGTTTCATTTATGTAGAATAAAAAAATTCTAGAAAGATGTGTTGAAAAATGTCTGAGCATAGAACCTGTGAAATCTGAAGAGCCCTTCTGATCTTGAACGTTGAGGTGAGGTATCAGTGTTTCTGACCAGGATGTCCTACAATGTTGCTGTTTTTTTGCCATCTTTAGTAGGATGAAGTCCTAATACCATCACCAATTCACAAAATAAAGATTCCTAACTAGGGAGGAGGCAATTATTGGCAAAACGTTCCTGTGATGTTAAGCCATTTTAATCAGATGCCAGAGAAAGTGTCAAGAGTGACGGTTTCCCTCACCATATGGAAAATAGAGAAAGGTAGCAATGCCATTCCCCGGACAGCTGCTATGCACTGCTGGTCAGTTGGCTTAAACTAAGGTCCTACACTTTTCCTTGACTTAAAAGAAAAACAAATCTGTGTAAAAATAGAACCAGTTGTTGCAGTCATTCAACACCCCTGTTAAAGCTAGAAGCTGGTAAGCAGCTGACTGCAAGGTTGCTACCTGAGCAGATAGCCCGGCTAGTAAACCAACTAATAGCTTGTTATACTTGTGTTACTCTACGTAGACAGAGTGGCGAAAAGGTTTATTATTCTGTAACTAGTACTACATTTAAAGGGAATTTATAATAAAAAAAATGTGTTCAGTTCTCTATTTTAGCAATTATAGGAACAGCTGTTACTTGTCTGTGTAAAAACCATGATATAAGGCTTTTACACAAAAATCTAAAACAAAATATATAACATGTTACCTTTGTATGTTTGTTTAATGTTATGGTGTGAGAATCTCAGAGTGGACCATGCTCTTGTCGGCAGGTGAAAACTAGTTTTGGCTTTTAGTCATGAGTTAGGGTGAGTTGTTGTCTTGTATGTCTCCATGCGATGACCCTGCAATGAACTTCTTAATCTGTCCAGGCTGTGCCAAGCCTCTCACCCTGGCCCCCAGGCCAGTCAAATGAACAGAAACAGATGCATAAAAATGACAAAAAGATCTAGACAAAAAATTCACAAAAACCAGCGTTTAAATGGAACAAATTAAACAGAACTCTGCTGCATCTCAGATACCCCAAAAAGAAGAAAGGAACAATAACGTTTTGGTAAGGGTAAGTCTGAAATGCATTGTATTCTAGCAGATCTTCATGAGAGGAATTATATAAAAGGAATGAAAGTAGCTGATAGATTTAGATTCTGTCTAAATGAATCATTTCTTGAAAGGGATGCCAAAATAACAGCAGTGTGGAGTTCAGTCAGTTCATTCATTCTGTGATAAGCAGGTGTCAAACCAGAGCTCCAGGTTTACAGGGGAAGGCAGCAGATGTTGGACATGGTAGTTGTGCTTTCTTCTGTTAAAATCTGAGTAAAGTTGGTTGTTTCAGACATTGTTCAGACGAACACCACAGACTGCTCCGCTAAAACTATCCCTAGTGCTTTAACATGGAAACTAAAACCAAGAACACATGGATGAGAACCAAGAACTATCCTTCCAGTGATCAGTTTCAGGGTGATCAAATGAGGTCTGCAGTGGTGTGGGCTAGGCACTGACAGAAGATGTTTCCAAGTGTAGATCCTAATGTCTTTGCATCTATGAAAAGAAATGCTATTGTAAAGATATTTAGCTTTCTTTTGTTTTCAACACATCTGTAGGTGTTTAGATTAAAAGCAAATTTAGTTCTGTTTGGTTTAGTTGAATCGGTGCCAAAGCTTACAGAAATACCTGCAGTGTTAACACCTTAGCTCACCCACATCCAACTCTTTATTAGAGGTTCTGTGGTGCGGACCGGCTACCATTGTTGCCACAACTGACTATTACAGGATAATGGTAAGTTCTAATAGAGCAGCATAACAATAGGGTTCAAAATCATCAGGCAGTAATGGCTGTTAGCAGTAGCTGTATAGTAGCTGGACTTTAGCTGACATAAGACAATTGAGCTAACATCCTCATGTTAAGAAGTACGTACACTATGTTATTATTTATTAAAATCCATGATTCAGCATCAACAACCTGAAATGGATGTTTTTCTGCAAGGCATTATCATTTTCTCACACACTTAGAAGATGTATTTACAGCATTGCTTCAGTTTACTGAGGTTTGCAGGTACAACCCTTCAAAGCATTTCAAGCGGCTCAAGGCAGTGGTGTCTAATGTCTTTGGCACATAGGCAGAAATCCTCAATTTACAATGCTAGGGGGTAATCATCCTCCAAAAACACTGAAATAAATGTACATTTTTACCTGCTTGACAAAAAAACAATCATTCAACAATATTAAGAAAATTAACAAAATTGACTTTTTGTTGCAGCAACGTGGGGAGACACACAAAAAGCCACTGAGAAGTTGAGGTTGGGGCTGGTTCTTGTGTGAGACACTCATTAAAAAAGGATCGGTCTTGTAATAGTATAAAATAAAATGAATGAATGTGTGTTTTACCTAACAGTTTCAATTTTTAAACAAAAAATCTGTACAAAACTGGTCCATCTTCATCAACAGCCTGTGCTGGGCCATTCTTTGGACAACCCTGGCTTAAAGTCTGGACTTTGACTTTGACAATAATGACAAATTATTATGTAAAATAATTTTTTTAATCACTTTTTTACCTCCTGAGGTTAGCTTGAGATAACTATAAAAACCTAATAAACACTGGATTATTTTTTATTATGCATTAATACATTAAAGTCTATTTCTTACTAGCAGCAAGGCTATAAAACTAACCCTAACCGTAAAATGTCCCAATCGAAATACTCAAAAATTCCATAGATGGAGTCCGCATAGACTGATGCCAGTCGGGATGTCCCGATCAACATATTGTTTTGTGTCCTAGAAACTGATCTGAGGAATTTTGGAATAGACATTTGCAGATACAGAGTCCCTGTCTAATACCTCATCAAAATCAATGTCATGTATGGTCTTGAAAACTCACTAAACATGTAGTTCAAGACCACACTTACACCAGACTCCATCAGGCAATGTTTTAATGCAGGGGAGATTTGCTAAAGACTACTGATAACATTAGTATGTGTCCCTTCTGGTTGACAATCCTACTGGTGACATTTTTAACGTGGTACAAGTTAATTCTGTGCAGACAAAAGTTACAGAAAAACGTGTTCTCCTACTTCATAAACTAGGGACTTTGCTTTGAATGTCAATAGAGTGAATGACTAATGTGTCAGCTGCTTTCTGCACAGCTTTCCTACGAGAACAGATGTCTGGACACAGAAAGAGAGTGAAGATCATTGTAGAGGGTGAAAAATGGTGTAAGTGAAAAGCCTGATTCATTAGATCAACAAAATAATATGTTTGGCCTATAATACAGTTTTGAAAGGTGTGCATATACAAAAAAAGGCTTTGGCCCGTCAGGCAATGTAAACATTACATAAGCAAGTGGGACAGAACTGGGAGTTCAGTTAAGTCTGGGACTTTGATACCAACCATTTAAAATCCCTGGATCAGAACCCTGATCCATATTTGGGATTGGACTGGGTCACATGTAGCTGCTAGCTAATAAATCAAGGCTCTGTGAACAGGGTAGAAGTATAGGAGTGGCCTGTTACGCCTCCCTACTTTATTCAGACCTTACAATATATTTGCAGGACAAAAATGTGATCAAAATAACGCTGTTCTCTTTGGTCTTCCAATCAAATATAGAAAATACAGTAAAGTGGTTAAGGTGTCCACTTCCAGCTTACTTTTACTTTGTGGTGCAGCCCAAGAATGCAGGAACAAAATCTACATAAAAATGAAATTAAATTGCTTAACAAAAACATGAAACATTGTTTATTTCACATTGTTAACAATTCATATGACGATACATTTTTTTCCATAAATTCAGTCCTTACTAATTCATGGTTATGTAAAACCATAATACCCTGTGGCACTAAAGTGCTATTCAATTATGGTCATGGTAAAAAAAAAAAAATCAAACCCAGAGAATTCATGTTGACAGCTGATCTCAATGAGGGAGAGAGGCAGAGTGATGATGTGAGCTGTGGGTGTGACTACGAGCCCCAGGTCCAGTATAAACTGACCATGGATGCAAAGGGGGAACAAACAGCAGTGTTTCTTTTGTCCTGTTTTTCCTGACGGTGACGGGCGATGAGAGTGGAAGGCACCAAGTAGTGGCTCAGCAGGGACACTCAGAATCTGCTTTAAAACTAGGTAAGTCACAACACACGTACACACTGTACACTAATATGTGCGTAAGTACATGCTAAACAACTGTTCTATTGAGTGTTCCCATTTAACATCAAAGCACACACATCTCTATGCCTCAACTTTGTTTTTTCTTTTTTCCAGCTGGGCGATGACGTTGATGGTGGGAAACTGTGATTTCAGCGTTTTTTTTTTCTAATGTAATTTCTCCTCCTGTCATTTATTGTGGTAGTCCAGTGTTCTCCAGGACTAGCTACGATGATGGAGAAAGCTGCTGTGCTGCTGCTGCTCTTCTGTTGCCTGGTCATGTCTTTGTCAGGCTCCCCGCTCTACCCATCCATCAGGTATGTTTCAGCAAATTCATAACACCTCTTCATGTGTTTTTCAGTGCTGTTGTCATAGATTAATTTAGGGATAATTTGAAAGTGTTGAAAATCCCTTCTGACAGTTTGAATAAGATGTTTTTGTTGGTAGAAAGTACAATGATATAAAGAACTATTAAAATGTCATCCATTATAATAGTGTAACAGTTTACATTTTTATTTGGGTAGGTTTTGGGTTGGTTTTAATCAGTATTTCTCAGTCAGTAATTTCCAAATAATTGTCAAAATGTACCTTCTCAGCTAAATTAGTTAAGCTCTAACTAATTACTAGGATTAGTTTGCTCATCTAATTCTTAATCTTAAATTAAATGGAAACAAAAATCAAGATGGCATAAATTGTTACTGAAATATGCATTCATTATTGAAGATCAGGCTACAGGTCCAGAATGGACAACCCAGACATCTGTCTTCCTAGCAACAGTATATAGCTTATTTTGGAGCATACCACAGATACTACTATGCCAGAAAACATATACAGTCTCTCCAGCCAGTTCAGGGTCTGCCCTGTTTTCTCCATCCCCAGGACACGCCTGTAAAACCTCCAAAGGTAGATGCCCAAGAGGCATCCTAAATAGGTACTTAAACCACCTCGAAAGACTCCCTTCGATGTGCAACTGCGTTCCTCACCGTAGCTTCAAGGCTTAGTCCAGCCACCCTACAGAGGGAGCTGCTTGTAATCAGAACTTCTTTTCGTTTAGTCATGACCTGGGAGAGGGTTTAAAGTAGACAGATCTGTAAATCTACAGCTTAGCTTAGTCCTCTGCAAAAAGCAAAGATGAGACCCTGAGGATCCCAAGCCAGACACCCTCCTCTTCAAGACTATGGCTGGATATCCTGTCTATGGACCCAACAAACAGCACTGGTGGAGAGGGGGCAGCTCTTGCAGAGTCCAACACACACTCTACAGATTTTGTGTTCCCAACATCCACCGTTATGAGTTGAATATCTACCCAACAGGCTCCTCCACCAGATGTTTCCAGCTCACCCTCATTATTATTATTTTTCGACGCTACCAGGTGATGATAAGTTGGTGGCTCTGCTCTCATCAGTAGAACTCCAACCGTTAGACGCTCAGCTCTAGGTTGCAAGTATCCCCACCCCTGCCTGATGCCTCTCTATCTGTAAATGTCTAGCAGTATGATTCCAGAGCACAAGTTGTGTGTGGAGGTGAGTCCAGCTATATCTAACTGGCATCATTCAATCTCACACCCCAGCTAAGGCTCCCTTTCGCCATTGAAGTGACACTCTGAAAAGCCAAATTATGATAACTGAAATCTGAAAGCTCAGGTCTTGTCTCCCACCTGACATGGACTGAACCCAACCTTGCGTTGAGTTTGCAAGTGGTGAGACCTCGTGGACGGGGCCTCCTGATGCTTCTTTGAGCTGAGCCTGGCTAAGTCCCATGAGCCAAGACTTGGCCAACAGTTGCTTGCCGGTGAGCTGCCCCCGGCGCTAGTTTCAGGAGGTTGTGCCCAATCCAGGCAAAGTTTGCCTTTCTGTTTGGTCCACCATCATCATGATGTGACCCCTCCCATGGTGCCAGTTTGCAAAGAAAACCCCAGAACACAAAGCCCCAGAGAACATAGACAACATATTATTATCGGGTACTCCAACCCTTCCACCACGTAAAGGTAGGCAGTTTAAAGGAGGATTAATAAAATAGTAAAAATAAAAACAGTAAATCTATAACTAATCTGTCTCAGGGTTAAGAAGCTCAACTTGCTAGCGAGTTTGTCTTTAACATTAGCACTGTAGCTAGACTAGCTAAAGCTGGAGCCAAACTTAAATTCTTGCTCCAACGCAGAAACTTTGTCAAACACAAGGTCAAGAACTTCATGTTTCAGTTCTCTTCTGGACGCTGCATACGGCAGATGAGAATAACAGCCGACTGAAGTAGTGTGTTCGATTACATTTTAATCAAAATGTTTATTTACGATTTATTCCAAAACAATTCAATGTTGTTAATATTACTGAACATTAAGTTTACAATCCAATATACTTGATTGAAATTTAAATGATTTAAATAGACAGTATTTCAAACCATCAATAAATCATTTTTATGGTGTAACTAACATTAACATTAATACTAAATAATCTAAATTCTTAGTTGTTTAATCAGTGAAGGAAGCAAAGAAATTCAATAGTTTTCAGGTAGAAAAAAAACATCAATGCCTAATGCAAATGTTGTTTTGAACTTCTCACCACTCACTTTGCCTGTCATGTCTTTGTCCTCTGCTCTTGTTATGCAAAGAAGGGTCAAGATGTCTGAATTAGTCACTGTAGTTACATTGTTCCACTGGCACAGCATCCTAATCATGTTGTCCAGCGATCAGGCAGCAGAACATGTCATTTGACAAGGACAAGAGCATTTTGCCAACCTCAGGCACGGAAAAAATTTGAATGTAATAACTCCTATGTGTGGCTAAAGTTGCGGAAGGGCAGGTTTTGAATTCAGTATCGGACATTCGGGAAGAATATGGTGACATGAATATGATGTTTAACAGGTTTGGCCAGAGGGACACGTCCATCCTCATGACGTCTTCTCTGAAGAATCCAGCAGAGCAGCAGAAGGAAGATGGGCTTCATCCGAGGGATGGAGAAGAGCTGCGGTATGTATGTTCATTATGGGTGACCATTTCCAGTGAAGATTATGAAATGTGTCAGTGTGAAAAATCCCAAAATATGAACAAATCAAACCAAAGTTACTGACAAGGCTCATCCATAAGTAGTAAACTAAAAGTAAGAAAACTGTGTTCATTAAACCAAAATGATGTAAGCTGTCCCCTTTTCTGATTTTTAGCTCTGAACGTCACGCTGATGCCATCTTCACCAACAGTTACAGGAAGGTCTTGGGTCAGATCTCCGCCAGGAAGTTCCTTCAGACCATCATGGGCAAACGGTTTGGGTAGGCAGGGATGACTGTGCTCAGATGTGTTAGTCACTGCAGAGATTCATTATCAGAATCTAATTGTTGGCATTACTGTCTTTTGCAGAGAAGAAAACGAGAGCTACATGAAACGACAGTCAGATATCTATCAAGGAACCTTTAAAGAAGATCTTACATCCATCCAGAGCGATCAGAGGTACAGAGGAGGACAGGGGAGCGTCATAAGGCCCAGGTAAATAAATAAATAAATAACATCAGCTAAGTTTTTATTGTTAAAACTAACCTAAGTAATTCTTCTCTACAGGCTTGTGAGTTGAGGACCAACTGAAGAGTGGAAGCCTAACTGCTTTTGTTCTTTTGCTTGATCTAATATACTCTATACAAGTAAAGTTAGTTATATTGTCTTTTATTAGTTGTTATAAAAATGACATTAATAATTAATATTAAAAACTGTGAAGACAATTTATGTTCTGTGTCATTCCTGGGGAGGAAGGCGTCAGTCTGATGAGGAGATTTGACTTACAGCGCCTCGCAAAACTATTCACACCTCGTCTTAATTTATTTCAATACAACCACAAACTTTAATGTACTGTACTGGAATTGTATGTGAAAAACCAACACAAGGTAGTTTATAATTGTGAAGTGGAAGGAAAATGATACGTGGTTTTCTAAATCCTTGCAAATAACCTAAAAAATGGACCTTACATATGAATTCAGCTCCCTTTGCTCTAAAAGTGCAAAATAAAATGGACTGGATTTTACATTGTTTATTGTAGAAATAAATGAAGTCCACCTCAGTATAATTTATTATCAGTATAAATACAGCTTTTTGCTGTTGGTACAACTGAAGTTTCCTACAGTGGGACAATAAAGAATATGTCTATTCTATTCTATTCTATTCTATTCTATTCTATTAAGGCTTTTTGTAGCTGAAGATGGATCTAAATACAAAACAGTCTGGCAAGGAATACTGTTAGATGGTATAAAAGGTTCGAGACTGAACATACAGCCAGAGCTCTAGTGGGGTGATCAAAACATATTGATGTGTTAGAATGTTATGGTCACAATCTAGACCTAAATCCAACTGAGAATCTGTGGCAAGGCTTGAACATTGCTGTGCACACAACAATGTTCACTCTCCATTCAGCCTGAGCTTTTAAGCTAGTTTGCAAAGAAGAATAGGTTAAAGTTTCAAGCCTACCCAGAATGCAGCTGTAATTGCATCAAATAGAGGTCCTACAAAATATTGACTCAGGGGGCTGAATAAAAATGCAAGCTTCCCGGAGTTTTATTGAGAAATTTTGAAAAAAAAAATGTATTCTTTGGAACTACTTTATAACTAATATAACAATATATGTATGTAGTGAGAAAGAGAACAACAAATATTTCACACATCAAAATTTATAAGACATAATGTCAGAAACAGCAACAATTCCGTCATTACAAATCAACTATATTTACTTGACTAAGGACATGTTTTCACATAATTTGCAACCTTTCTAAAATCATATAAAGAAACGAGCATATTTAAAGCAGAAACATATTTTTGGACTTTTTTTCTAGTTTTAATGGTTTTAGTAAGGAAATAACTTGGGAGCCCAATAATATTCTGAATGATGTCAGGCTGTAAGATAGGATTTAGGCAGAGCATGAAGGATTTTGGTTAATCAGAAAGAATTACCAGTTGCTGAACATGATGAATAAAGGCCACTGAGACATTAGGCAGTAGAATTACTCCAGATTTTTCAGAATCATTAAACCAGATTCTGCGCTGTAACGCTACAAACATACACATCTCTCCAGTCTTTCCTTAGGAAATTTCATAAAAAACTAAAGATCCACTGCCTGAGTTTGCTCAGTTGCAGATACTAACAAATCATAGCTACAATTTGACTTGTTCAAATTACAGTAAATAATGTTTAAGCTCACTTTTTTAAATCTCACTGCTGTCCCAAGTATACATATCACAAACCCTCCATTCTTTTCTGCTGCTATTGATTAAACAAATATTTTTAATAAGATGTTTCACCATATTATATAAATCTTTTTTGATATGGAATTGAAACATAGCCAAAAGGTCACCTAGTTTGTTGGGTGATGAAACTAGACAAAGTAGCCTCATCATTCTTCACAGACTGCCATTTTAAAACTACAACCTGATCAGACTTCACTCAACTGCTTTTTGTTTTCCACAGAATGAAATAAGAAATTGTCACATGAAAAAATAATGTTCTACAATAACGTTAATGTCAGCGGGTTGTTATTATGACTTCTCAATAGTGAACCAGCTATTAGATAGCGTTAGCCCTTTAAGCTGCTAGACCATTAGTGCAAGCTAGCGCTAGCAATGTTCAACTTCACACTTTGACCAAAGAACTGGTCTTAAAATAAATACAGAAAGATACATATTTAATCTACTCATCTTTAATGTCGAATTAAACTAAACTATCATTCATTTTTAAACAAAAATGACTTATTCCAGATTATGTGTTATTCCTTATAGCCCACTCCTTAGTAGCTTTCATGCTTGACTTTAGTCAGTTTACCTTGTTTTTGTTACAAACCTAACTCAGTATGACATGTCAAAACCATGACCCATTCCTGTTGTATAAAAATGAACCTAGGCCTGGATCTGTTCATGTTTGACCCATTCACGTGGTAGTAAAATAAACGCCTAGAACAGAGAATTATGTTCTCTCTCCCAGTGTACAAGAATAAAATTACATCATAGCCCTTTTTTAGTTCTTGCAGTTCTTGAAGCTTGTTCTTGACTCATATCTTAGGCAGAACTTTTTTCATGTGTGGTGACAGAAAAATATGAATGTTGTATGGGAGAGACCTGGGACTTTCTGAGTTCTTGTAAAGTATAGAATGTTAAGGCAGGAAATAAGTTTGTTCTTGCAGCTTCGGGCAAAAGAACAAACTTCACTGTTCTTGCAGAATATTGGCTGCAGGGTCATTTTAACCTAGTTTGTAAAAGTGTAATTGACAAAAGAATGAAGATATTTACACAGCACCCTCAAGGTTTTCTTAGCTAAGGGAGGCGCGCAGTCCAAATACACCTTAACAGAAGAAAACACTGTGAAAAAAGCACAGGAGATATAAACCGGAACATGACACCAAGAATGACAGAAACAGTAATGCATTTAAAACACCAGCTCTTTTTTAATGAAAGTAACTTTATACATATTGTACAAATTGCGGGCTTTAGTACTTGATTTTCTGATAAAATTAGATTGCACTCCATTATATTCCATCTTATGTCCCTCAAGCTCTGAATTACACAATACAAGAATCATTGCTTTATACTTCCTCAATACCCCGGCTTTACCCTCTATTTATCCAGGACTACTTTTTTACTGCCAAAAATTGCAATAATAAATTCTTAAGAACATTTATCATCCAAAATACTTTCCCTTTCCCCTTGAAAAGAAGTAATATACTAAAATAATTTTCTTTTAAGGTTTGTAAGAAAATTAGATGTAACTATTTAAAATTCCCTTGATCTCCAAAAGTGAAAGAAGTTAATTTTAAGATATTAAATAACATCTATCCATGTAAAGAATACTTGAGACTAAAATTTTATATTGAGGCAAATGATTGTACTTTTTCTCAGTCTGATATAGAAACATTACAACATTTATTTTTCTCTTGTAGTTATAATTCCAAATTTTGGATGGATTTTCATAATTGGCTGCTGACCAACAATTTCAATGTTTCAACTTTAACTTACAACAATATTAAATTCGGCATTTATACTTTGGACACAAATTTAGACTTTTCAATTAATAACTTGATCATTATGGCCAAATACTATTTACACAAATGTACTCTTTTGAAAATTACCAAGAAATAATGCTGCTCTGCTCTGTAACAGTATGTCCCGCCTGTGTTTTTTTGTTTTGTTTTTTGTCTTTGACATAAATCCACTTAATAACGTTTAAGGGACAGAGCAGACTGTACTTCTTGAGGAAGCTTAGGTCCTTTGGTGTTTGCAGCAAGATGCTGCATATCTTCTATAAGTCTGTTGTGGAGAGTCTGATCTCTTCTCCATCATCTGCTGGGGTAGCAGCATCAGAACCAGGGACTTAAAAAAGCTCAACAAGCTGATAAAGAAGGCTGGTTCTGTTCTGGGGACTCCTCTGGAGCCTCTGGAGATCATTGTGGAAAGACGGATTCTTCATAAATTGAAGAACATTATGGAGAACCCTGAGCATCCTCTTCATGAGACTGTCCTACAACAACAGAGTGTCTTCAGTCAGAGGCTTCTTCAGATCTGCTGTAAGACGGAGCGCTACAGGAGATCCTTCCTGCCCACAGCATCAGCATCTACAACGACTCTTTGATGAAACCTTCATAATATGAGCTATAACAACATTTAATTTCCCTTTGGGATTAATAAAGTATTTCTGAATTGAATTGAATTGAATTGAATTGAATTGAATTGAATTGAAGTCCTCTTGCAATAGTTTCTGTTACTCGGTTTACCTTGTCTTATGCATATTTCATATTCTAATGTTAATTACCTGTTATCTTATATGGCTTTCATCTTATTCTGCATTCCCTTTGGTTCCTTTCTTTGTTTGTATAATTTTTGACTGCTTGTCGATAAGAAGTATATATACTTATAAGATTTGTTTATACAATAAGGTTAAAAAAAAATCTTACGTCGCTAGGAACCTTGTTCAGTGTAAAGATTTGGTGACGGACTATAAATATAGACGTACAACAGGTTCGTTCAGCACGCAGGATGCTAGCGGATATCCCTCCGTCATTTCCACGGATTAGGGCAAAACAGTGAAAATTAAAATGATTTTTGTCATAATTCTGAATTTGTTCCTTAGAATAGAAATGTAACAAAGTCGATATATTATATAAAAATACGCATAAAGCCGTTACATTTCCTCTCATTAACCAATGGCCCGCTGTCTTGTGTTCTTGCAGGTGAATGTAGGCTGATAAAAAATCCTGGTCAACATCCTGCTTGTACCTTAAAGTCTAGCGTTTACTCCTCATCCACAGTGATGTCATGAACTGCGACATTTTATAGTGAAACGGCTCTGTGACGTCATGCATTCGGACCAGGAAGTGACTCCTCTTAACGTGGAACCATCTTCGGCTGCACATTACGTCGGCGCCTAAATGACATTTGCTGAGCTTGCTACTAACCCGTTTACTTTTGTAACTTTGTTTCAAAGGAAGAGAAGTTAAAACATGAAAACAGTTGATATTAGCTCTAAATGTCGCTGATTAAACTAAAAGAACAGAGCTTTATTCGACAGGAAGCGTTGCTGTCAAATAAGCATGAGGACTTTAAAGCCCTTCTTTTGCCTTTCCAAACACTGGGCTCTTCTCAGGTGGCTCAGCAAACCCAGAACCTGTTCTAATGCTGCCAGAACCCCAGCCAGTTCCGGAGAGAGGAGGAAGGTTGTCTCCGACAGCTTCAGGAGCCAGATAGCCTCCGGTCCGCGTTTTCAGGATTTCATTAAAGGGGTTTCAGTGACTCTGCCTGCAGATGGCGAACACACCGAGGAACCTGGTTATCTTCCTGAAGACCTGTGGATGGTGGCGGACTCAAGGAAAGGTCTGTGTGCAGGAGACTCACAGCTTCCTGCAGCTTTAGATGAAATGCTTTTGGACTCTGTGTGATGGTGATTTGCCTGATTTCAGTGTATTTTGAAACCTATGGATGTCAGATGAATGTGAAGGACACAGAGATAGCCTGGTCCATACTTCAGAAGAAAGGCTATCAACGCACAGCTGATTTGAAACAGGTATTTATCTACTTTTAGTGAACATGTGCTGTAAACTAAGGTGTCATGTACATCTAAAATAAATAAAAAAACACACACACCCTAAACTAAAGTGATGCCAACGTTTGAAGAACATCTAGACTGCAATTACAATAATCTTGGGGAAGCAGAATAAGTAATAGAGTTAGAAAATAAACAAACAAACAAATAAAAAAGATAAATGGAACATCAGTAGGTGAAATAACAAATACAAAGTAATTATCAAGCTGATTTTGGTGATTCAGTTTTATGGTATAGTGGCTATCCAAGCAGTTCATTAATTTTGATGTGCCAGACAATATTAGCAAAGTAATTTAAAGATTGCTGGGATTTTATTCAATATTTCATGGTGATATTTCTGAAGTCTTTCACTTTTTGGGTTCAGTAGGAGTCAATGGATCTGGTATAGTGTATTAAAAACAGGGCAGTGTGCAATTTAAAGCTTCCACATAACAAAGAAAGCTTTTAAAGTAAAAACTTTGGACATGCGTGTCAAAAATGCTAAGCCACTGTTTGCTTTATGTGTCTAATTAAACTTAATCATCCAATGGACTTTATTGAGAACTGCATACAGAGCCTAATTCAGTCTTCGGATTCATTCCAGTAGATTTTTCTGACTCAGAATGTGGAGATTAAGATATCCGAATAGAACGCAGTGTTATATTATCCCTTTTCCAAGTCACTTTCCCACCCACTGTTTAGTTAGCATTATTTTTCTTCTTCCAGGCAGATGTTGTCCTCTTGGTGACCTGCTCCATAAGGTGAGATCATTCAAGTGCAAGTACTCCATACTGAATTTTTTCTTTTCCGTTGTACAAATGTATGACTTAATGGTCAGATTAACAGAATCAATGCAATTCTTTCTCCACAGAGAAAAGGCTGAACAAACAATTTGGAACCGACTCCAGCAACTTACAGCTATGAAGAAGAAACGATTAAAGACCAACTCACCAATGAAAATAGGCATTTTGGGTAACATAGTTTACACATCTGGACATCACTGAGGGGTTACATCAATATTCTAACAGGTGTGTGTCCAGGCTGCATGGCAGAGAGGCTGAAGATGGAGCTCTTGGACCGGGAGAAGCTGGTGGATGTTCTTGCAGGCCCAGATGCTTACCGGGACCTTCCTCGACTTTTAACAGTTGCTGATGGAGGTCAACAGGCGAGCAACGTGCTGCTGTCTCTAGAGGAGACCTACGCAGACATCATGCCCGTTCAGCATGCTGCTCAGGGACACAGTGCTTTTGTGTATGTTGTTTTTCCAGTGAGCATGGCTTTTGGACAGAGCTAATAACCCTGCTCAGTTCTAATTAATGCTTTTTTCTTCCTGTTTTTATGCCGGCAGCTCCATCATGCGAGGCTGTGACAATATGTGCAGTTACTGCATCGTTCCCTTCACCAGAGGTAGAGAGAGGAGCCGACCCATCAGCTCTATCCTGGAAGAAGTTCAGATGCTCTCTGACCAGGTAAATAATAACCCGTAATCACATAGACCATCCGGGGTAGACTCTCAGTGATCTTTTGAATATGTAGAAACCAACCAGCAGGGGCTGCTCCCGGGCCCGGTGGGGCCTTTCACCTCTCCTCCGTTGCCTCTTTCCCCACACTTTACCCACACGCAACTTCTGTGTCCACCTCTGTGCACACATACATACCCAACATATATGGACATAGGCACCCCCACAGACTCACTAAATCAAAGACCCACAGAATAAATCTTGCAACAGCAATGACATTTTTGCTACTTTAATGCCTAAAGGTTGTTTCTTTTGATTGACTTATTTTAAAGCATTGCCTGAATATTCCCAACACTTTGAGACAGCCCATTTTAATCTCCGTCATGGTTTATGCTTTCTGTAATCTTCAAATTGTTCAACAGGAAGAGATGGCATGTTGGTAATCATAACATTTAAACCCAGTCACTGATGCAGAATTTCAGACTATTCTACAGTGGTTACACTCAAGTACATTAGTAAAATTACTCCAAAGTCATACCAGATTTAAAATTTATCACCGATCTTCACCTTTAGTATTTTGTGAAGGTGAAAGAAGCAAACACTCAGATTAAAATTTTAGTTTGGGGCTATAAACTGTAAATTGTGAAATATTTTACAGTATTTATGTCTGAGGGAAAATTACAACCGTTGCAACCCTCCAGGAATTAGTATTATTACCAGATTCCCAGTACAAACAATTTAAGGAAGAAGGTTATGGGGTAAGAACGCTGTCAAAAACAACGTGTATGTAAAGACGGAAATGTGTGCATATTAGTCAATAGTTGTGCATAAGTAAAATCCAAAAGAGGTTTTGTATATTTTCTCTGTAAGAATACAAAATAAAATGTTACAACTTCAAGAAATTACAAACACAAAGTTCAAGTTTACAGTTGTGGTTTATTCTTTATGAATACAATATGCTATAACAGTTTATGAATACAATTTATTTTCTATGAGAATACGAATTTACATCAACGAGTTAGTGTCACGTGATCTCAGGCTCAGAATATAGTGGGTGGAGTTATACAATGATGTACAGTAGGTGGCGCTATGCACCTCTGAATTTGTTGCGAACCACCAGCAGAAGAAGAGAAGAAGAAGAAGAAGCACTAGCGCCAAACGAACGGACCAAGAAACTACGGTACAAAACCAGGTAATGTTAAAAAGTTTATATATGTCTTAATGTCGTTAATATATGCTCTTGGTCCGTTTATTTGGCGCTAGTGCTGCTACTTCTTCTTCTCTTCTTCTGCTGGTGGTTCGCAACAAATTCAGAGGTGCATAGCGCCACCTACTGTACATCATTGTATAACTCCACCCACTATATCCTGAACCTGAGATCACGTGACACTAACTCGTTGTAAATTCGTATTCTCATAGAAAATAAATCGTATTCAAAAACTGTTATAGCATATTGTATTCATAAAGAATAAACCACAACTGTAAACTTGAACTTTGTGTTTGTAATTTCTTGAAGTTGTAACATTTTATTTTGTATTCTTATAGAGAAAATATACAAAACCTCTTTTGGATTTTACTTATGCACAACTATTGACTAATATGCACATATTTCCGTCTTTACATACACGTTGTTTTTGACAGCGTTCTTACCCCATAGAAGGTGCTGTGTGGGTGCACAATTCTCTTCTGAGATATGGCGCACTAGCTTTATTTGTAAAAAATCTGGTAATGTGGGGCATTGTGTGGTGTAGCAGAGAACGGGTGCCCAGTATACAGAGGCTGTAGTCCTAGAAGCAGCTGCCCACTAGTGAAAAAAAAATCTGTTAATGGTGTGCATTTTCTGGAAGCTGGGGTTGATTATACATATGTTATAGACTGTTACCTCTGTGAAAGAAATGGAGGATAAAGCTGTAAAACACTGGGATGTACTTCCCAGAGCTCCTTTTTTCCCTGTCCTCTGCTAAAGAAGGGAATAAGTTAGCTCGCTGTCAGGGAGAGATGTTTGGAGTTATTGGGTAGTTTTGATGGAGATAGGGTCTGGATAGATGCAAACACGGCTATAGGTATTTAGTTTTCTTGATTAGGAAAATAAAAGTCATCGGTTGTATCTAGGATATTATATTATTATGATATAATCTAGGATATGTTAATAGATGGACCAGGGTAAAACCGGTTCTGGTTGGTCTTACCCAAACTACAAATTTAAGCTATGAAACCTTTAAGGTCAGCACTCATAGTGTTGTTTGCTTTTGTGTGTGTGTGTGTGTGTGTGTGTGTGTGTGTGTGTGTGTGTGTGTCAGGGTGTGAAAGAGGTGACGTTGCTGGGTCAGAATGTGAACAGCTACAGGGAGATTTCAGAAGAACAGTTCTATAGCTCAGAGCTGACAAAGCTCAGCCGCGGCTTCAATACCATCTACCAAACTAAACAGGGAGGTCTGCGCTTCTCCGATCTGCTCGACCAAGTGTCGCGTGTTGATCCCGACATGAGGATCAGGTTCACTTCTCCTCATCCAAAGGATTTTCCTGATGAGGTAAGCCACACAGGTCACCTTCCTGTCTAACTTCAACCAGTGGAATTGGACATAAATGTGTCCGGCTGATTTCCTGCCTCGATGGGTTCCTCCAGGTTCTCCACCTGATTGCAGAGCGACAGAACATCTGTAAGCAGATCCACCTTCCAGCACAGAGCGGGAGCAATCAGGTCCTAAAGGCCATGCGCCGTGGGTAGGAAATGACTATTGTCATTTCTAAATGAGTGACGGAGCTTGTTTTATTGATTGTTATTGTTTTAAATTGATCTTAACCTTTTCCTGTTCAGTTACACCAGAGAGGCCTACCTTGATCTGGTGTACAATATAAAGCGAATCATCCCAGGTAAGCAACTAGAATCATTTTCCACTTTGATTTGTCATCTGTTAATACATAAAACTAAATAAATCATGTGTTTCTTTTAAGGCAATAGTGTTATTTGACCAGAAGTGGGCGGGAATAGTCTGAACCATATACTAGCAGCATGGCTCCATGGGTCTGCAATAATGAATTTTGCCTCTAGTGTTCATTGATGTTGTTAAACAACTGTTAGAATACTCTGGCAACATCTTCTGCTCCATTAATGGGTGGTTTAAGGTGTTGTGTTGTTCCAGTCAGAAGTTTACATACACTTATCCTGAATGTGGTTGTAGTTTTTCTACGCCTTGCTAGCTGTGTTGACATATTTTGTCAAAAATGACAGTATAACCAAATTAGTGAAGATGTATTTATACACTACTCACAAGTTAGGAATATTTGGTTTTTGGGTGAGATGTGTGAGAAACCTATAGAGTTCATGCTACAGTGATGTTATATCATGAAAGTATGGCATTTAAGTAGAAGTATGCAATGATTATTTTTATCATCTCAACCAATTTATTGAAACAAAAGCCAACAACAGTGGTGAGTATACCACAACAAAACATGTCTCAAAAACGTGTCATGTCCCACTAAGCATCAGCTGCAGCTTGACAACAATGTCCTATGCTGTTCACAAGTCGACTATTGTCTGCTGAGGCATGTCAACCCGCTTTTCTTGCAGAACCTCAGGTCAATTAAGTTCTGGGGTATAGAGTTATGAGCCTCTAGACGGCAACTCAGCTGATCTCATAGGTTTTCTATGAGATTCGGGTCCAGAGAAAGTGCAGGCCAAGCCATTCGAGGTACCTCAGTCTCCATCAGCTGTTCCCTAATGATGGGACCTGGGTAAGCTTTGTCATTCATGAAGATAAAATTAGGTCAGTTTTATTCATGCAAGGGCACAGTGAGTAGAATAATTATGTTATTCAGGTACTATGGGCTTGTCATTTTACCATTCACAAAAGTTTAGTGTAGTTCTGTATTGACTAGACACACCTGGCCACACTGTAACACCACCACCACCAAAGGCTTATCTGGTGACAACAGTGGCTGATCCATACCGCTTTCCTTGACATCTCCAACATTGTTGGCAGCCATCATTTCTTCTTCTGAGTACCAGGCAGAAGCCCGAGAGATTTACTTCCACAAGTGGAGCATTACGGCTAACGCTATAATGTATATACAGGTCCTTTTCAAAATATTAGCATATTGTGATAAAGTTCATTATTTTCCATAATGTCATGATGAAAATTTAACATTCATATATTTTAGATTCATTGCACACTAACTGAAATATTTCAGGTCTTTTATTGTCTTAATACGGATGATTTTGGCATACAGCTCATGAAAACCCAAAATTCCTATCTCACAAAATTAGCATATTTCATCCGACCAATAAAAGAAAAGTGTTTTTTATACAGGGCTGCACGGTGGCGCAGTTGGTAGCACTGTTGCCTTGCAGCAAGAAGGTCCTGGGTTCGATTCTCAGCCTGGGGTCTTTCTGCATGGAGTTTGCATGTTCTCCCCGTGCATGCGTGGGTTCTCACTGGGTACTCTGGCTTCCTCCCACAGTCCAAAGACATGCCTGTTAGGTTAATTGGTAACTCTAAATTGACCTTAGGTGTATGAATGAGTGTGCATGGTTGTTTGTGTGTTGCCCTGCGATGGACTGGCGACCTGTCCAGGGTGAACCCTGCCTCTCGCCCATAGACTGCTGGAGATAGGCACCAGCTCCCCCGCGACCCACTATGGAATAAGCGGTAGAAAATGACTGACTGTTTTTTATACAAAAAACGTCAACCTTCAAATAATCATGTACAGTTATGCACTCAATACTTGGTCGGGAATCCTTTTGCAGAAATGACTGCTTCAATGCGGCGTGGCATGGAGGCAATCAGCCTGTGGCACTGCTGAGGTCTTATGGAGGCCCAGGATGCTTCGATAGCGGCCTTTAGCTCATCCAGAGTGTTGGGTCTTGAGTCTCTCAACGTTCTCTTCACAATATCCCACAGATTCTCTATGGGGTTCAGGTCAGGAGAGTTGGCAGGCCAATTGAGCACAGTGATACCATGGTCAGTAAACCATTTACCAGTGGTTTTGGCACTGTGAGCAGGTGCCAGGTCGTGCTGAAAAATGAAATCTTCATCTCCATAAAGCTTTTCAGCAGATGGAAGCATGAAGTGCTCCAAAATCTCCCGATAGCTAGCTGCATTGACCCTGCCCTTGATAAAACACAGTGGACCAACACCAGCAGCTGACACGGCACCCCAGACCATCACTGACTGTGGGTACTTGACACTGGACTTCTGGCATTTTGGCATTTCCTTCTCCCCAGTCTTCCTCCAGTCTCTGGCACCTTGATTTCCGAATGACATGCAGAATTTGCTTTCATCCGAAAAAAGTATTTTGGACCACTGAGCAACAGTCCAGTGCTGCTTCTCTGTAGCCCAGGTCAGACGCTTCTGCCGCTGTTTCTGGTTCAAAAGTGGCTTGACCTGGGGAATGCGGCACCTGTAGCCCATTTCCTGCACACGCCTGTGCACGGTGGCTCTGGATGTTTCTACTCCAGACTCAGTCCACTGCTTCCGCAGGTCCCCCAAGGTCTGGAATCGGCCCTTCTCCACAATCTTCCTCAGGGTCCGGTCACCTCTTCTCGTTGTGCAGCGTTTTCTGCCACACTTTTTCCTTCCCACAGACTTCCCACTGAGGTGCCTTGATACAGCACTCTGGGAACAGCCTATTTGTTCAGAAATTTCTTTCTGTGTCTTACCCTCTTGCTTGAGGGTGTCAATAGTGGCCTTCTGGACAGCAGTCAGGTCGGCAGTCTTACCCATGATTGGGGTTTTGAGTGATGAACCAGGCTGGGAGTTTTAAAGGCCTCAGGAATCTTTTGCAGGTGTTTAGAGTTAACTCATTGATTCAGATGATTAGGTTCATAGCTCGTTTAGAGACCCTTTTAATGATATGCTAATTTTGTGAGATAGGAATTTTGGGTTTTCATGAGCTGTATGCCAAAATCATCCGTATTAAGACAATAAAAGACCTGAAATATTTCAGTTAGTGTGCAATGAATCTAAAATATATGAATGTTACATTTTCATCATTACATTATGGAAAATAATTAACTTTATCACAATATGCTAATATTTTGAGAAGGACCTGTACATACAGTGCCTTGCGAAAGTATTCGGCCCCCTTGAACTGGTCAACCTCTTGCCACATTTCAGGCTTCAAACATAAAGATATAAAATTATAATTTTTTGTGAAGAATCAACAACAAGTGAGACACAATCTTGAAGTGGAATGAAATGTATTGGATGTGTCAAACTTTTAACAAATAAAAAACTGAAAAGTGGGGTGTACAACATTTACCGGCCCCCTTGCGTTAATACTTTGTAGCGCCACCCTTTGCTGCAATTACAGCTGCAAGTCTCTTGGGGTTTGTTTCTATCAGTTTTCACATCAAGAGACTGAAATTCTTGCCCATTCTTCCTTGCAAAACAGCTGGAGCTCACTGAGGTTGGATGGAGAGCGTTCATGAACAGCAGTCTTCAGCTCTTTCCACAGATTCTCCATTGGATTCAGGTCTGGACTTTGACTAGGCCATTCCAACACCTGGATACGTTTATTTGTGAACCATTCCATTGTAGATTTGGCTTTATGTTTTGGATCATTGTCTTGTTGGAAGATAAATCTCCGTCCCAGTCTCAGGTCTCTTGCAGACTCCAACAGGTTTTCTTCCAGAATGGTCCTGTATTTGGCCCCATCCATCTTCCCATCAATTTTTACCATCTTCTCTGTCCCTGCTGATGAAAAGCAGGCCCAAACCATGATGCTGCCACCACCATGTTTAACAGTGGGGATGGTGAGTTCAGGGTGATGAGCTGTGTTGCTTTTACACCAAACATATTGTTTTGCATTGTGGCCAAACAGTTTGATTTTGGTTTCATCTGACCAGAGCACCTTCTTCCACATGTTTGGTGTGTCTCCCAGGTGGCTTGTGGCAAACTTTAAATGAGACTTTTTATGGATATCTTTGAGAAATGGCTTTCTTCTTGCCACTCTTCCATAAAGGCCAGATTTGTGCAGTGTACGACTGATTGTTGTTCTATGGACAGACTCTCCCACCTCAGCTGTAGATCTCTGCAGTTCATCCAGAGTGATCATGGACCTCTTGGCTGCATCTCTGATCAGTCTTCTCCTTGTTCGAAATGAAAGTTTAGAGGGACGGCTGGGTCTTGGTAGATTTGCAGGTGCATTTATACGGAGACTTGATTACACACAGGTGGATTCTATTCATCATCATCAGTCATTTGGGACAACATTGGATCATTCAGAGATTCTCACTGAACTTCTGGAGTCAGTTTGCTGCACTGAAATTAAAGGGACTGAATAATATTGCAGGCCACACTTTTCAGTTTTTTATTTGTTAAAAAAGTTTGACACATCCAATAAATTTCATTCCACTTTATGATTGTGTCCCACTTGTTGATTCTTCACAAAAAATTTGAATTTTATATCTTTATGTTTGAAGCCTGAAATGTGGCAAGAGGTAGAAAAGTCAAGGGGGCCAAATACTTTCGCAAGGTACTGTGTGTATATATATATATATATATATATATATATATATATATATATATATATATATATATATATAGTACAGACCAAAAGTTTGGACACACCTTCTCATTCAAAGAGTTTTCTTTATTTTCATGACTATGAATATTGTAGCTTCACACTGAAGGCATCAAAACTATGAATTAACACATGTGGAATTATATACTGAACAAAAAAGTGTGAAACAACTGAAAATATGTCTTATATTCTAGGTTCTTCAAAGTAGCCACCTTTTGCTTTGATTACTGCTCTCTTGGCATTCTGTTGATGAGCTTCAAGAGGTAGTCACCTGAAATGGTTTTCACTTCACAGGTGTGCCCTGTCAGGTTTAATAAGTGGGATTTCAAGCCTTATAAATGGGGATCGGACCATCAGTTGTGTTGTGCAGGAGGTGGATAGAGTACACAGCTGATAGTCCTACTGAATAGACTGTTAGAATTTGTATTATGGCAAGAAAAAAGCAGCTAAGTAAAGAAAAACGAGTAGCCATCATTACTTTAAGAAATGAAGGTCAGTCAGTCCGAACAATTGGGAAAACTTTGAAAGTGTCCCCAAGTGCAGTCGCAAAAACCATCAAGCGCTACAAAGAAACTGGATCACATGAGGACCGCCCCAGGAAAGAAAGACCAAGAGTCACCTCTGCTGCAGACGATAAGTTCATCCGAGTCACCAGCCTCAGAAATCGCAGGTTAACAGCAGCTCAGATTAGAGAACAGGTCAATGCCACACAGAGTTCTAGTAGCAGACACATCTCTAGAACAACTGTTAAGAGGAGCCTGTGTGAATCAGGCCTTCATGGTAAAATAGCTGCTAGGAAACCACTGCTGAGGACAGGCAACAAGCAGAAGAGACTTGTTTGGGCTAAAGAACACAAGGAATGGACATTAGACCAGTGGAAATCTGTGCTTTGGTCTGATGAGAGTGATGGAGTGTTGCGCCAGATGACCTGGCCTCCACAGTCATCGGACCTGAACCCAATCGAGATGGTTTGGGGTGAGCAGTAATCAAAGCAAAAGGTGGCTACTTTGAAGAACCTAGAATATAAGATATATTTTCAGTTGTTTCACACTTTTTTGTTCAGTATATAATTCCACATGTGTTAATTCATAGTTTTGATGCCTTCAGTGTGAAGCTACAATATTCATAGTCATGAAAATAAAGAAAACTCTTTGAATGAGAAGGTGTGTCCAAACCTTTGGTCTGTACTGTATATATATATATATATATATATATATATTATAGAAACACTTAATGGGATTATTTCAGTTGCAATGGACACGAAGATGGAAACGGAAATGAAAAAAACGATGCGAGAAAGACAGAGAGGTGGGGGAAAAAGGGAGAAAAAGAGGAACGAATAGAGGAGAGATGGAAGGACGAAGAGAATACAAGATAACACCTGAAAAGACTGCTTCTACACCTGCAGAAATATATATAACAACAGCAATGTTACCGAAAATGCACGGTACTAATGAATGCAAGATGTATTTAGTTGTAACTACGGCTCAATATAGAACATTTGTGTATCTGTTAACACCTAAATCTAAACACGTGGGTTTAAGTGGGAGTGTGCTTGTGTATACAAGGTTTCTCCATAAAAAGATGCAATAGGGAGTGTGAGGAGGCACAGACCTGCCCCCCTGGATCCGAGACAGACACGGAGGATATCCGAGCCCCAGACATCCAAATGACCCCCAGAGCACGGGAGCCCCAGGAGGACCACCACTGGGATTACCGCAAGCCCCCCAGAGAAGAGCAGAGGAAATCCCTTGGGGGAACCACCCAGCAGCCACAGCGTAGAAGCCCCAGGGAGCTGCAACAACAAGCCCACAGGCCCCGCCGGCAGCCGTCCACACCATAGCAGATCCAGCCATGGACCCAGAGACCCGAGACTTCGGATCACATCACCCCCCAAGAAGAGGCCCAACAGAGCTAGGGGGCCCAGGCCCTGGAAAGGAGCCACCGGGAGTGAGCCGACACACACCAAAGCACCCAGCCCCGCACACCTAAAACCACCAATACATAAGAGGGCTGAGACACAAGCCACCGGCAGGTAGTGTGGCGGGGAGGAAATAGGCCCTAATTTGATGGGGAGCCTAAAGAGATTCAGAAGAGGGAGCAGCCCAAGACCCAATCCGATACAAAAACAGGCGCACACAGTCATAATCACACGTTCCCACCCTCTTGGGTACACATAAAAATAGTCACACCCCCACACCTAACGCAAAGACACACAACAATGGCTGTCGTACACTCACTCACACTACCCACACATACTCTATTATCCCAGGTCCAGGTACTGATACCCCATAGGGACAACCAGCCCCCGTACCCAGGAGGTGGTCACCTTCATTTCGGGGTGAAGACAGGCAAACCACCCCAGCACCAGCCCAGGCTAGGCCGGCACCGCCCGAACCCGAACGACCTGGCCTAGACCCTGACCCCCCTCTCCAACCCCTAATGACCCCCGTCCCCATCCAGAGAGGGTGCCACGCACAAAAGAGGGCTGCACCTGGTCCAAATGAGCCTGCCAACCAGAACAAAACCGTCCCAATGCCCAATGAATTCCAACCTCAACCTCTTGAGCAGCCATCATTTATGCTCAACATGAATCGACTTATCAGAGAACAGCACTGAGGTCCATTGGTCCTTTGTCCAGAGTAAATGATCCCTGGCCCATGCAAGATGATGATGCCTCTGCCTGGTGGTGTGGTCAGTTGCCCTTGCAGGTTGTCTAGACCAGGCTGATATAAACAGTTTTGAATGGTCTGATGTGACACGTTCAAACTAAAGCGGTCATCAGTGATTGATGTGGCGAAAGGATGTCTACTTCTATGCATTTCTGTGACTCTTCCAGGCTCACTGTATCTCTGTCGCAACCTGCTGATAACACTGTGTGACACTCTAAGCTCAGTAGCCATTTCTGTCTGAGAACAGCCTATTTGAAGTCTCGCAATGGTGTGGTTCTGTTGATCAGTTGTTAGGTGTCGTCTTGATCTCATGATGTCAAAATGTGAACAACATGATGAGGACTGTTTAAATACCAACTCTGAATGAAGCAGGAAATGTATTGGTCGATTCATGGATCAATCACCTATTGTGAATTTTGCTGTTAAACTCCTTGTTAGAGAACAGCTAGTTGTACAAAATGAACTTAAACATTGAACAGTTGAACGTGTGCATTCAAAGTTTAGAGAACGTCACATTAAGTTCATCTGTAAAAGTTATAGAGCATTTTAGGTTCATCCTAAAATTTCACCTGAAGAGAAAACTCAAAACAAATGAAACATTTGTGTTTTTAAAACTTGTCTCTTTAAACTTGAAAGCACGATTCAACAAAATCATTAAAAGTTCCAAATTAAGATGAGTTATATTGGGATGATGATGGCATGGAAACATTTGACCTGACCTGTACCTTGCTTTAGATAACTGCATCTCTGTGGTGTAGCAACAGAAAGTGTTGGCATTGCAGTTAAAGTTGTCTTATAATCTATTTTGACACCTTCTGGTTAGTCGGCTCGCTGCGGGATGTCGATCCTGCACACATCAGTGCGCCTGTTTACTGCTGGCTCAGCCAATGAGAAGGCAGAGACTTCAGGGTTTATGCACTTATAGAGAATAAAAGAAGATGAACCATAGCAATACTGCAGTGAAATCAAGACAGTGATAATAACGCCCCCTCTTCTACAAACTTAAAACGATGGCATCCAGCTCTCAACTGGACACAAAATGCCATTTGAAAGGAGTCTTAAGTTGTTCAGGACAAACTACTAACATCATCTAAAGAGCTTCCATCTCCATATGCTTCACTTCTGTCCAGCATACTTCACTGTTAAATCTGGTTAATGTTATCAGCTCTCATTCCTGTTAGCCTGCAGACGTTCACATTCTGAATATTCTTACTACATGTTCAAACTATATCTAACGTAATCTGACATCTGTAACATAAGAATCAGAATCAGCTTTATTGCCTTGTTTGTACAAACAAGGAATTTGACTCCAGTTCACTTTGCTCTCAGTAAGGATTTTTTTTAAATAGATATATAATAATGGAAATATAAAATATACACAATTGACTTTACAATAGAATATAGTGTGAGATCAGGGGTCTGATAGTTCTTGTGCTGGAGAAGATCCTCCTCAGCCTCACCTGCTGCTGCCAATGCTTCAAGAAGCTGGTGATCCACTGACAGGTGGAGACCCAGACTTTGAGCTGGGTGAACTTCTGGTGGAGGATGTCTGGGTTGACTGTGTTGAAGGCCGAGCTTCAACACCAGCCACTCAAAGGATTTCATGACTACAGACGTCAGGGCGACAGCCCTGTAGTCATTTAATCTTGTGATGGTGGATTTCTTGGGTACTGGGATGATGTTGGAATGATGGTGGATCGTTTGAAGCAGGAGGGAACTGGCTCCGGTGACTTATTGAAGAACTTAGTGAAGATGGGGGCCAGTTGGTCGGCGCAAGCTTTCAGACATGATAGGGAGACAATATCCGGTCCTGAGGCCATCCTTCCTTTCTTCTTCTCCCAGGCTGTTTCTCTGATGAACACTTGACAGTCAGAGTTCCAGAACAACTCTATGCATACTTGGGCTGATCACACATTATATTCCATTGTAAAGTCAATTGTGTATATATAGTACAGACCAAACGTTTGGACACACCTTCTCATTCAAAGAGTTTTCTTTATTTTCATGACTATGAATATTGTAGCTTCACACTGAAGGCATCAAAACTATGAATTAACACATGTGGAATTATATACTGAACAAAAAAGTGTGAAACAACTGAAAATATGTCTTATATTCTAGGTTCTTCAAAGTAGCCACCTTTTGCTTTGATTACTGCTCCGCACACTCTTGGCATTCTGTTGATGAGCTTCAAGAGGTAGTCACCTGAAATGGTTTTCACTTCACAGGTGTGCCCTGTCAGGTTTAATAAGTGGGATTTCAAGCCTTATAAATGGGGATCGGACCATCAGTTGTGTTGTGCAGGAGGTGGATAGAGTACACAGCTGATAGTCCTACTGAATAGACTGTTAGAATTTGTATTATGGCAAGAAAAAAGCAGCTAAGTAAAGAAAAATGAGTGGCCATCATTACTTTAAGAAATGAAGGTCAGTCAGTCCGAACAATTGGGAAAACTTTGAAAGTGTCCCCAAGTGCAGTCGCAAAAACCATCAAGCGCTACAAAGAAACTGGCTCACATGAGGACCGCCCCAGGAAAGGAGGACCAAGAGTCACCTCTGCTGTGGACGATAAGTTCATCCGAGTCACCAGCCTCAGAAATCGCAGGTTAACAGCAGCTCAGATTAGAGAACAGGTCAATGCCACACAGAGTTCTAGCAGCAGACACATCTCTTGAACAACTGTTAAGAGGAGCCTGTGTGAATCAGGCCTTCATGGTAAAATAGCTGCTAGGAAACCACTGCTGAGGACAGGCAACAAGTAGAAGAGACTTGTTTGGGCTAAAGAACACAAGGAATGGACATTAGACCAGTGGAAATCTGTGCTTTGGTCTGATGAGTCCAAGTTTGAGATCTTTGGTTCCAACCACCGTGTCTTTGTGCGGCGCAGAAGAGGTGAACGGATGGACTCTACATGCCTGGTTCCCACCGTGAAGCATGGAGGAGGAGGTGTGATGGTGTGGGGGTGCTTTGCTGGTGACAATGTTGTGGATTTATTCAAAACTGAAGGCATACTGAACCAGCATGGCTACCACAGCATCTTGCAGCAGCATGCTATTCCACAGTCACCGGACCTGAACCCAATGGAGATGGTTTGGGGTGAGCTGGACCGCAGAGTGAAGGCAAAAGGGCCAACAAGTGCTAAGCATCTCTGGGAAATCCTTCAGGACTGTTGGAAAACCATTTCAGGTGACGACCTCTTGAAGCTCATCAACAGAATACCAAGAGTGTGCGGAGCAGTAATCAAAGGTGGCTACTTTGAAGAACCTAGAATATAAGACATATTTTCAGTTGTTTCACACTTTTTTGTTCAGTATATAATTCCACATGTGTTAATTCATAGTTTTGATGCCTTCAGTGTGAAGCTACAATATTCATAGTCATGAAAATAAAGAAAACTCTTTGAATGAGAAGGTGTGTCCGAACCTTTGGTCTGTACTGTGTATACATAAAAAAAAAGATATTCTTTATTATCGAATGCAAAGTCTACCAGAGTCAAATTTCTTGTTTGTCTGTACAAACGTGGCAATAGAGCTGATTATGATTCTGCAGTCGGAACCATTCAACTGATTTGCCAGGTGAAGATTCTGTTCAGGGTTGGGGGAAGGTCTCCTATAGGCAGTCAGGTTTTTCAAACCATTAGAAACAGCAGAAACATCTCCATATCAGAAGCTTTTCTTTAGCTTCTCTTTGCTGCTTTGATCTCCTTGGCCAGTTTGTTCCTGGCCTGCTTATACAAGGCTCGGTTCCCACTGCTGTGAGCCTCTTCCTTTTCCCTGTGCAGCTGCCTCAGATGAGAATTGAACCAAAGTTTATTGTTATTGTATGTGCAGAAGGTCTTGGTCTGATGTCACCACTTCAGTGAGTTGGTTTAAATCAGTGGCTGAAGTTTCAAAAACAATCCAATCTGTGCAATGTAACATCTGCTTTGACTCATCAGTCCACTTTTTAACAGTCGGAACCACAAGTTTGGAAGCTTTTAATTTCTGCCTGTAGGTTCGGATGAGATGGGCCAGAGAGTGGTCAGAAAGTTCCAAAGCTGCCCTGGTGACAGCCCTGGTCACATTAAAGTACTCTTCTCAAAAGTTAATGCAACATCAAGCTGTTTTTGAGGCCAGTAACCTGATTTGCTATTGTGTAAAAAATCATGCTTGTGTGTCAGACGTGAGTCTCAGCAGCGACTTCATCTCAGGCTTCTGTGGTGAAACGGAGGACGACCACCAGCAAACTCTTTCCCTAATCAGAGAGGTGGGTTACAATGCGGGCTTCCTGTTTGCCTACAGCATGCGAAAGGTGAGCTTTTTACACCACTAGAGGGTTGTATATTGCTGATTTGCTCTTCAGTAATTACTTTTTTGTCCTGATCGCTTTCAGAAGACACACGCCTTCCATCGGCTACAGGATGACGTGGCGCCACAGGTGAAGCAGCGGCGGCTGGAAGAGTGCATCAGTGTTTTCAGAGCTGAAGCTGAGAGGGTCAACGCTGCTGCAATTGGCAGCATGCAGCTTGTGCTGGTGGAGGGAGTGAGTACAGCACACATCATCGGCACACGGGGCTCGACGGCGTCAAAAGGAGCCGGGACCTCTCAAATACCTGAGGGAGGGCGGGGTTCGGTAGTTGAAGTCTTCTTTAATCATCTCTTTTTGATTCTCAACCCTTTTACAGAGCCTTGTAAAAAGTATTCATACCGTTTGAACTTGTTTTATCCATTGTATTTTATATGGAGTTTATGTGATAGACCAACACAAAGTTGGGCATAATAGGTAAGTGAAAAAAAATGATTGCTATTAAACCTTGGTTTTCAAAATGTTCTACTTTGTAAAACCCACCCGCTTTCTCTACAATCACTGGAATTATGGCTGCAGGTATTTTTAATTATAATTCCTGACAGATTCGCTTGCCCAGAGACTGAATTCTGACTGATTCTTCTTCAGAAAACAACTCAAGCTAAATCAGGTTGGATGTGGAGCAACTGTGAACAGGGATTTTTAACTGTTGAATTTTCTTCCAGGATTGCCCTTTATTCAGCTCCCTCCATCTTCCCATCAACTCTGAACAGCTTTTGCTGAAGAAAAGCATCCCCCCAGCATGATGCTGCTGCACCATGTCTCGCTGTGGGAATAGTGTGTTCAGGATGATAGTATTCCACCACACATAACTTTTTACATGCTAGCCACTAATTAAATAATTGTCTCCTCTGTCCAGAGCCCCTCATTCCACATATTTGCTGCATATCCTTCATGGTTTGTGGCAAACTTTAAATAGGACTCCTTCTGATGTTCTCTCAGCAGTGGCTTTCTTCGTACCACTCTTATATAAATGTCGGATTTGTGGAGTGCATGATTGTCAACAGATTATCTGACCTGAGCGGTGTATCTCTGCATCTCCTCCAGACTTACCATGAGACCCATGGCCGCTTCACTGATTAATGCTCTGCGGTGTTCCTTGGTTGTTATGATGCTATCTGTTCTCTAACAAACCACTTGAACTGCTGTGTTTATACTGAGTAAATAACACACATGTGTTTACCAGTTAGGTAAACTATGAAGGTAATTGGTTGCACTGGATTTTATTTCGGTATATCAGAATAAAGAAGACTCAATACAAATTTATGCCACGCTTTTCATATTTTTATTTGTGTACAAATGTTGACAGCCCTCTTCTTTTCATTCTACAGTTATGTATTGCATTGTGTTGGTCTATCACATAAAATCCTAATAAAATACATATTCAGTTTGTGGTGGAAGCATGCCAAAAATCTGAAACATTACATGTGGTATAAAACTTAAAAAGGCCATCTTGCTCTCATAATAATACATACTATGAGCTGCATATATACAGGGTCTTTGGATGGCGGTTGTAGAAAAACATTTGCATGCATCACAGAATCAATATAAGGTTGAAAAAGGTATGTGTGTAAATCTGTGTATGCCATATGTCCAGGACACCACTCTGTCATATCACAGGGTTCATATCACATTAAGATTGACATGAAAAGAGGGGGTGGTTTCTATTTCCTATGTCCTCCCCTGAAGCCATCATCCAGTTATGACTACAGATGGTAGTGGGATACTTCTTTAGTCGTACTGAATTCAGGGATAGAAAAATATGAACTTGATTATTTCTTTTAGACGTGAGGAAATTTAAATTTCTAGTATGCCTCATTGTGTGCAGCAGCAAAAGTCGTGTATCCGTACCGGGTTAGGTTAACCTGTTACCAGGCAACGCCGCTTAACTCTGCTCTCCATTGTTATTAAGGAAAGTAAAAGGTCTGCAGATGATCTGTGTGGGAGAACTGATGGGAACATGAAAGTGATTTTCCCCAAAGAAGATGTTGCCGTTCAGGCCTCTGCATCCAACACTGTACCGGTCTGTGCTGGAGACTATGTGCTGGTGAAGGTAGGATGGGTTGGGTTTCATCCTCATACATGAAAGAAACATGTTCAGAACCTCAACACAGTATAAATTAGATTTAAAGTATAGCCAAACTTATTCTGTACATGATTTCAGCAAATATAAGTTTACAAAAATGTCTTTGTTCTGCTCTTGGCTCTGGTCAGTGGATTACTGCCTCCATGAAATGAACAGGTTAGATCTCTAACAGGATCCAACTAGATGTTCAATAATATTGCAAATGTGCCACATATTCCGCTTGTAAGCAGAATCTGTTATAAATACTGAACTTGTCTCATTTTTATGGTAGTTTGTAAATGACCATAAAGCTGCAGTAGGACACTTTTGTAAAAATTTATTATTTATATATTTGTTAAGAGTGTCACGATGTCCTGACAATAAAATATTAGACAGATGATTTGGGAAAAAAAATAAAGCTCCTCTGGGCCCTCCGAGTGGTCTCACTACCATTTGCAGAAATACACTACTCCCAGTCAGAAACAACCAATCACAGCCAGGAGGAATATCTTAGCGGTGTCAATCATACCCGTATGCTCTCTGCTCACACCCCTACCTCCCACAGCGCGAACCGTCGTTCAAGCTTAGTATTGCTGATGTGCTGCAGCTGTGCTAATGGTGGAGAACCTACCAAACGCTACAGGAAAATTGCCAATTTTTCAAGTGGCACCTGCTCAGAAAACAAAGACAGGTAACCGATGACGAAAAGCAAGCTGCGTGTTCACGGCAGGCTCTGCTGTGGAGGGAGGTGCTGTAGTACAGCAGAGAGCAAGGGGAGGGACCTGTAAGGAGTGCTTGTTCAAAGTTTCAGGCTAAGTCTAGGTTTTCTTAGAACTCGCTACTGCAGCTTTATTAGTAAGATTCCATGCCTCCATAATTTTTGGGACAAAGATACATTTTTCTTTGTGTTTGTCCATCTGCTCATAAGTGTGAAAATAAATCTAACCATGCAGATGTAAACAAAGTAAATATGTCAGACACTAAATTAAAATCTTTTACAAAATGTAGAAATTCCTAAATTTTTTGTCAGGAGTATCTCAATCCGCTCCAGAGCATCGGATCGGGCTCAAGGCATTTTTAAATGATCGGTATTGGGGTCCTTGAGTAAGCTCAACCTGTTGTTGATATCGTGGGATTTTATGTCTGCCAGACCACTAGTGAGGCATATAATCCATTTTTGCCTGGTCAGTTTTTAAAAATTACAGCTGCTTTTTGTGTGCACAGCTTGAATTTGTAAGAGGCCGCACCAATAATTTAATTTAGTCCAATGAATCTAACTTTTTTTTAAAAGAATTCCAGTGTTTTACACATTTTAAAATGACATTCACAATTAAAGCGAGACCGTATTGGCTTTGTATCATGTGACCTGCTCCGCTGTGCTGTGCTCAGATATCCACAGCTGCGTGGCAGAGCTGCGCAGAGAGCAGCTGAAACACTATTAACTTTTACAAGGTTCAAAGCAAAGTGTTAAGTTTCTGAAGCAGGAGAAACAGAGAGAAAACATGCAAATTAGCCTAGCACGAAAGCAAGCTGCTCCACAATAAAAATATTGTCAGCTGGAGCCATATGTGAGTTTACTGCAGCTGTTTGTGTTGAGTCAAGTATATTTGTAGAAACAAATCACAAAGCGAACAAGGTTTTAGGTGATGAAAACAATAAAATGCAAGAAAAATAATAAAATCAAGACTTTTCCTGTGCACTGGTCGAGAATTTAACGTTGTTGCTGGATAATTAACTTTTGTTTTGCAACTTATAAATTATATTAAATAATCTCATCTGCCTCTGAGACATTTTGTCATCGCCACGTCATTTTGGTGTGATGGCCAACTCGATCACAGAGGGTCTGCCGCTGTATAGCATGTATATTTATGTATGGAAATTACGACTCATGCTAAACAATCTTCATTTTTCCTTTCTAAAATCAGACTGAGCATTGTCTCTGCTGATATTCAAAAAGTGACCTGTCAGTCCACAGCCTGTACAATTACAACGACACTACAAAGACGTGCTGCTTCCATCCGCCAGTACAGTACATATATGTACTGTACACGTGATAGAGCATCAGCATAGGAACACACAGCATGATTGAATAGTTTGCCTTTACATCTCAAACAGAGGGGAAACTAAGAGAAGTAAGTTTGAGCCCCAGCATTGTGCAGGGCACTATCCACGAACAGCCTCTACAATTCTGATAAACTACTTAATAGTGTTTTGGTGTCCTTTTGCTACCAAGATAACTGTGGCCTGTCGGGGGCATAGACTCCTCTAGACCTCTGAAGGTTAGCTGTAGTATCTGGCCCTAAGATGTCAGCAGCAGATCCTTTATGTCCTGTAAGTTATGAGGTGGGGCCTCCATGGATTGGACTTGTTTACCCATCACATCCGCAGACGTTTGATTGGACTGCTGTCAGAATGTAGAGGCCAAGCCAACATGTCAAACCCATTTCGGTCTTCATCAACCATTCCTTGAGCATTTTGTACTCTGCTGAAGGAGGACACGGCCCTCAGGGAATTCAGTTTTCACCCTGATTGATTTGCAGCTATACAGCTCTAGAAGCAATGTGCACCATGTATTCTGAAATTCCTCTATTATACCTAGCTTTAACCTTTTCAGAAATATGAGCTATGTCAGTTTGTTGGATCAGACCAAACTGGCTTGCCTTTTCTCCCAACCTGCATCTATAAGCCTTAGTTGCCCATGACCCTGTCCCTGTTCACCACCTTTCCCTCCATTGGACCACTTTTGGGGGATGGTGACCACTTCAATACCAATAATTGCAAGATTAGAGATACTCTAAGAGTAGGCATCACATTTGGGGACTTGTCAAACATGCTCAAATTTTTAAGTTTGCCCCTTGCTTCCTGATCTTAACATAAACTTTGACAACAAAAATGTTAATTTGCAGTCTATTACATTAGATCAGTAGTCATAATGTTATGCCTGATCCGTCTATATAATAATAATGTGCTCCCATAAAACATTTCCATTTCACACGCTAAGATGATAGAAAACCTTAATTAGAACCAGTTTGACCATCACATCAGATAGAATGATTCTCACCAATTAAATGTTTCCTGTCAGACAGTTTGACTTCATTTAACTAGTTTTCACAGTAAAAACTCCATAAATGGAACACCTGCTTTCAATGCTTGAATTACCTTTTCCTATTGAAATGCATAGTAATTTGCAACACCTTCAACATCTTTGGTACATATCACATCTGTACACCCTAATGATCAACAGGCCAGTAGTTTGGTTTCTGCCGCATTCAGTCCCTGATGTCTTCTGTGTAGATCCTGTCAGCCAGCTCTCAGAGCCTGAGGGGCCGGGCCCTCACTCACAGCTCCTTGAGAAGACAGCCGTGATGGATACATGTGATGCTGCATTCTGTTATGTGGTTTTGAAAACACAACCTGGATAAACTGTCGGCTGTAAATCACTCTTAAAAGTTCAGCTTCATAAGTGTTTAATGTCCAGACCAGATGTATGTATGTTACTAAAATCCAGTTTGTTTATAACACTTGACTGTCACTGATTTATTAAATTTTTTTCCCTGGATGCATTTGATTGATTCTTGTGGCGTTGTAATGCGATTTTGGCGGCTGCTGAGAACTGTTCAGATCAGCACATTTACAGAATCACTTCACTAAGCCAGAAACTTTGAAATAGAACGTAGCCAAAGTCAGCAGCTGAAAGTGCTGCCATCTGCTTTGGAAGCAGTAAGCTATTCCTGAACTCATCTCTGCTCTGCTGAAAGTCTTCTGTTATTAGAGGACAGCAGTAACACAAGGGCCTCAAAACACAAAAATCAAAACAGCTGATATTTAAAAATCAACCAAATGTAGGAAAAACCCAAAAATGATCAATATCTGAGGTGATATTGACAATTTATTGTAGGAATTATGCTGTATTGAAGCTTAAAAAAACTAATGTTTCCTTGCTCCGTTTGGGTCTTCGCACTTCAACCTGTGAAATCAACATCTGTCCCGATCAGCATGTAGTCCTGCAGATAAACACATCAGACAAATGTTGCTTATCAGAAATCAGAGGTCTTTTAATGTGGTCATGAAAATTTTGATTTCTGCTACTGTTGAATATATTGTCTCTAACCTTCATGATTTGAATCTGGGGTTTCACAAGGTTCATTTTTCCGAGCGCAGGAAGTGGGTAACCTTTATCAAGTTGAACTGTGAAGGAAAATGTAGGGTTAATTGGTCACAGATATTTCATGCAGGAGACGGAGGTAATATTATGAGGGTTAGTCAGACTGAATACAGATCTAAGCACTTTAAATCAACATGAATACGAATACAACCACAGCCTGCAAGTTTAAAACCTACAGGCTGATTTGTACTGTTTATGTGATGTATGGAAATTTTCCGATGAGCAGTTGATTTGTTGAAAGAAAGGTTTCCTATTGATCGAGACCAGAGATAACTAGCTTAGCGACAGCGCTAACTGTAAAATCAAACTTCCTGGCAAGCTGAGCTTTTAACCCTGAGGCCATCAATGGAAAGAAGGGAAAAGAATAGACTGAACACTTTAAGTAACATTTTATACCTTAATCACAAACCAGCTCTTAATTATTTTTTCTTTCTAACATGCAGGATAAACCAGAGCAAAATGATGCTAATAATTAGTAAGAATGTAATTGATTTAGTTGAGTATACACATTTTAAAAGTTATTTGGAAGTTATTTCAGTTGGTGTGCTTTAGCTGTTTAACTTACATAGTTAATACTAAGCCATACTGATCAAGATTACTTTTAAAGATTTCTAAACATAAATGTCCGAGCCTTTCCTAACACAGCAGCCTTCACATGCTGATACAGATTAGCATTACCGTTTCACTTTGTAACCTTGTCTGTTCTGTGTTATGGGAGCTGGTCCAGCCATATGTACATGTGGATGCCTGTTAGACATTGCTAAAACTGTTCGGTCCAATCACACTGACACAGCTTGAATAATTACACTGGGGTCCATATTTTGTATTTGATGACAATGTAAGTTAAAGTTTTAGAGTTTTTTTGGGATATCAAACTTAGAAGATCTGAGAGAAAATTCAAAAAGAAAACTATATAAACTTACCATTAACTATGGGTATCACTACGATTTTGAGAACTGTTCGGAGCACACTGTCAACGGAGCCGACCTGTGATTCAGCAGTATGGTGAGGTGGAGTTAAGGGACATTACAGTAAATCATAAGAGAATAGAGTTCTTACCTGAAAAGGTCCCACATAACTGGTTCCTAGGGACAATTTCATTCTGTACAAGTAGAACAAAGTTTGAACTCATTGAACATCCTTACAGAGAGCCTGAAGGAGAATTTCAGTGCATTTTTGAGTAACTTACTCGTTGAGAGTGAGATGCCCAGCAACGCTCAGTCCTCTGACAAACACGTCGGCGCTCACACTGCTCTCCTACCAAAAAATTGTCAGAAATGTTCAAGATCTTTTTTTCTTACTGGCTAAGACAGTGACTTTCCATTTTAGCAGCACTGTGACAGACCAAGTTCAGGACAAAGAGAGGGGAAAGCGTGCCGTTGTGTTGAATGGCATAAGCCGTCACTGTGCCAGTGGCCTGAAGGGTTGCATTTTTAGGCTGAAAAGTGATTGAGGGATTCTTCTCAGCCCTCACCAGCAGCTTCATCATTAGACCTGGGTACTGCTTTGCAATCTGAGAACACAGAAGAGGATCAATGATGCACAAACCGCCAGCGATGTTTACATTCCTCAATAAATTCATGGAATGCTTCTCACCTGTGGGATGAAGACTCCGAACGTTTTCGTGTCGAGTCGGAAGGGAGAGCTTTTGGGGACCTGTTTGTAGCAGAACAAGGAATGTTGTTACACAGGTGTGATCTAATCGACTTGGGGGTCATGAAGACTTAGCAGCAATTCACCATGTCATCCATGATGTACAGGCTGAGAACTCCAGCTTGGTTGTAGACAAAAGCTGCAGAGTTGGCAGTAAAGGCGGACAGGGCCGTGTACAACATGTTGTTGTTCTCGGATGGCAGGGAAAAGGCAGCGGGGGTGAACGGAGGCTCCTGGTGCTTGCCAATGTTGTAGAACTCCCCCTTTAACAGAAAAGGGGGCATAAGTGATCTCAATTTTTTAATAATGTTTTATATATATATATCAATGCTTGAAAAATGCCCAGTGGTTTAGAATTCTTTACTTTTAAATTCAGATCAATGGAAGATTGTGAAACAGCTGGAGATGACACCATGGAATATTCAATCTCTGCATATTTGTCCACCTTGGCCAGCACTGCAATAAGAGAAACAGATGTTCACTGACATTCTGTTGGCTTAATAGAAAAACATCTACATAATGTGCAAAAAGAGATGCTTTACCGTTGAGTGTTTTCAGCTTGGGGTTTAAACCGGCGACTGTTTTATCTACCAGAGGACAAATCTGCAATAATAAAGAAAAACTGTAATTCTGAACTCTATTTTTTTTTAACCAAACAACTGTCCTAACTAAACTGATTACTTTTTATTCTAAGAAATCTTCAAGATGATGGCCAATTACTACAGAAAGCCACATCTGAATTATGTGCCGCTCCTTTTGTGAATAGTATGGAAATGTGAGTGCATTGATGGACATCTGCTTCGAAAATCAGTTTAGGATGAAAATAAAGATTTACTGCTAACATAGTGAGTCAAACTATGGTGGTCCTCACTCTGTATATGTAGCCTGATAAAAATCGTCTGTTAAATGTTCATTTAACATTGACTACGACCACAAAATACAGTGTATTTTAATGGGATTTATGTGATAGACTAAAACAAATTAGTGGATAACTGTGAAGTGGAAGGAAAATCATTAACCCTGCAGCTTTGCACATACTGAGACTGATTTACAGCAAGGAGTGTGGATATTTTTGCACATTCTTTTTTGTAAAAAATAAAAAAAGAGAACAAGCTGATTGGATGGAGAGAGTTCACATTAGTTTTTGCACATCGTCAATATCATTAAGCTCTGAACTTTGGAGCATTCTAACATAAACATGCTTTTATCTAAACAATTCTGTGGTATGTTTAGGGTTGCTGTCCTGCTGGAAGGTGAACCTCTGTCCCAGTCTCCAATCTTTTTCAGCTTCCCACAGGTTTTGTTCTATGTCCTCTCCATGGCTTGTGAAAACGTATGGCCTTCTGTTGACAATGGCTTTATTCCTGTCACTCCTCCAAGCAACATTCATGGTGCACACAACTAAAAGTTAATTAATAGTGATCCAGTCTACAGATTAATTTGCCTCAGCTGTGGGTGTCTGCAGCTCCTGCACATTTACATGAGCATCTTGGTATCTTCCAAGTTAGGATGATGGATTGAACAGTGCTCTCTGTGATCTTCGATGCTTGGGATATTATTTTGTAAATGAACCCTGTTTTAAACTTCCTCTCAACCTTCTGGCCTTTCTGTGCTGTTGCTTGGTCTTCACGATGCTGTTTGTTCACCTATGTGAACAAACTTGTGAGGCCTTCACAGAAAAGCTGGATCATATGGGGATTACATTAAACACCATTGTTCATTTTCATTCCACTTCAAAATTTGCAATCCTTTGTGCTGGTCTGTAACATAAAATCCCAATAAGAAAACTTCAAAATGTGGGGTTGCAATGAAACTAAATCAGAAAGAGTTCAAAAGGTGTGAATATTTCTGCAGTAGGGTAAGGAATTCAGAAAGGGATGGTGAGCTTTTTGGCTGGTTAGCCCTCACCTGTTCCTGCAGAGCGTTACATAGAGCCTTGTTTATGAACTTGCTGAAGAGATTGTAGAGCCAGCTGAAACAGACAACCATGACAGATGTTAGGATTCTGCAGCATGTGATTCCAATCGCGTACCCTCATGGGTTTTTTTCTTTTACCTAGCTCCACCGTGGAACTTGACTTTGGCACTGCCGACAGTGGCTACACAGTTAGTATTGCTGACCACAGGCCGCCCCATCTCGTCACTTTTCACTGCGATGGTTGTGCTGATTGTGAGTCCATTGACATTTACATCAAAAGAGCCGCTGTCCTTTCTGTTAAGAGCGATGCACAAAGGGATCAGTGCTGTAAGAAGGACCTAATTTCAGTTTGAGAAGATCCTCACTCACATTATTCTGAGGTACTTGACCCTCCAGTCTCCATGCAGATTCATGAAGGCGTTTCCGATAGTCAGCCTGACCCCAGTCCCTGGCACCAGATTCACTGCAGAGCTTGGCAGCCCTGTGTTCACTAACCGCATGCTGGAACAGTTTCAGAACAGTTGGCCTCAGTTTTTAACTGAGTTTGGAGTGTTTTTTGAATAATGCATTGCCTTACTTTGTTAAACTGTATGTGACTTTGCCAATGGGAGACACATGTTCTGAGCCAGAATAATCCGGAATATGGACAGATTGAAGTTCTTTCTGCAGGGCAGCGATGCCTAGTTGTTTTCCTGGCAAATATATGCAGATTTGATGGTAATGATGAGGAAACAAGGGAGAAATCTCATTACATAATGAAGCTTCAGCTGTAAAGGTTACCATATTGAAGGCCTTTATTGGTCAGCCTGACCGTCACTCCTGGGTTGATGCTTAAGGTAGTGGAAGTAATCGCCAGCAGAACCAGCAACCAGGACAGAGCCATCATAACTTCTGGCAAAAAGCAAGAAAACTTCTGTTTTTGTAAAAATAGAAAATCTACAGAGCCTTGCACAAATTTCAATGAGTTTTATTAGTTAGAATTTTTAGTAATTAAGGGACTTTTGAAGGCAGTTTACAGCAGTTGCATTGAATTGTACTTAGTGGTAAGTCAGAGTGAGGAGGGTGAATGCCACACTTTTCAGATTATCGGAAAATGTTAAATTATTTTGCCAGTCAGTGTAATACCTTGTGAGGAAAAGAAATGAAAGAAATCAAGCCAGCCTTCTTTAGAAAAGTTCCTACGTTTTATAGACAAGCTGCTTCAATGCAGTATTCTGAGTAAGTTTGGCTTTCTTATATCTGACAGAGCTGCCTGTTTTCCCCAGGACAAAACCACATGACCATCATAAAGTCAGCCCAAAAGTTAGCTTTATTAAATTAGGCTGAAAATTAAGATCTTCTCCTCATTCTTTGCTCACTTCAAAAAAAGAATGTTTAAATCAGTGCACAAAAACTTTACAAACCGACAGCATTAGAACACAGCATAATGTGATAGATGCAAAAACTACACCGAATGACCCAGTTCTCTTCATGTACCAGAGAGATCCAATATCAGACCTAAAGACTGGGCATCCTGTTATAGAGTACCCCTGGGTTAGGGTTACCAGGAAGAAATGAATGGGTCATTACGTGGTATGCTGAGGAGGTCATTAACATGTGTTGGAACATGGACAGATCTGGGACACCGCTGGTTTACACTCACACACTTCCTGTTTCTTTTTACATTAAATATGTTATATATCTTCATGATATGAATGCAAACACTTGTCACTGACATGGATGGGGCACAAACACAATAAAACAAGTTTGAGTTTATGTATACTGGCTAATAATCTTTTACTCTGAGTGTCATTGCTGATATATTAAATGTGTGTTTTATTGTGAATATTTTTCTCTCAATCTGGGACTAATTTGCCCCTAAAGAGATGTGGTTTCTCCAGCCATTACTCAGTGTTAGTATTTATTTTGTTATATTTGCTTTTACAACAGAATATTTGAATAAAATTTGAACATTTGCTAAAGAAATTTGTTATGGGTGCACAAATTTAGTAAATGGTAAATCACTTACAATATCTGTCTCTGTTCTTGGGATGTAAAGAACCTTTTTATGATGAAACCTTTTATGAGGCAACACCAGTAAGTATAGGAATCCATCAGTTGGCTGAAGGAATGGGACTTGACTTTAGAAAAGCTACCAAAAATATAACATTTTAATTAACTGAAAACATGTTTTTGTTTAGTTATATTTGTCAGTTTAAATATTGTTCTGTGGTTGTGATTTGCTAGCTTAAAAATTAAAAACCTTTTAATCCATTGTGTTTCTTACTGCTTGATCGCTAACGGGATAAATAAAATGTTCTGATTCTTTAAACCGCATGAAAATTGACCAAATAGTTCCTTTTTTAATATACAAACAAAAAAAGTGATAACCTAAACTTAAAGTTGAGCTACGTTATAATCTGTACATATATTACAAGAATGCATAAGAAGAACACAACACCATTTTTTAGACTAATTATTAAAATCTTTGCACACTGTATATACAATGAGACTTACCTGAAGCTGTGGATCAACAGGCGCAAACAATTCTTCCTTTCCCCCCGACACGGTGAGTCTGACTGTTTACAAGACCGAGTCAGTGAGTGAGGATGAGAGGCACACGGCTTCTAATATACTCCCTGAACCAGGAAGTTAAACCTGCCGAAGGGACTCACCCACAGGCTTGAAGAATCACGGGTTTTCTTTCCTCAATTTTTGGCTCAAGGCCTTATCTGAACGATGTTTGGGCAAGTCTAAAATCTAGACATCAAAGGTTAAATATTGAGCAACGTTTAGATGTTTGCATATCTTTCACTCTCTTGTTTTTAGTACTGTGTTTTCTGTTCCCCATCTGCAGTTGCAGTTCCTGTAAACTAGAACGTTAACAACCATACAAAGTTCCTCCTTTTTCCAGCGATTTACAGTGGGGAAAACCCGTTTTTGATACACTGCTGATTTTGCAAGTTTTCCCACTTGCAAAGCATGTAGAAGTCTTTAATTTTTATCATAGGAACTTTTCATCTCTGAGTGACTGAATCTAAAACAAAATCCAGAAAATCACATTGTGTGATGTTTTTAAGTAATTGCTTAGCATTTCATTGCATGACATAAGTATTTGATACATCAGAAAACAAAACTTAATATATGGTACAGAAACATTTGTTTGCAATTACAGATATCAGACATTTCCTATAGTTTTTAATGAGGTTTGCACAGGCTGCAGCAGGGATATTTTGGACCACTTCTCCATACATACCTTCTCCAGATCCTTAAGGTTCCTGGACTGTCGCTGGTCAATACGGACTTTCAGTTCCCTCCAAAGACGTTCGATTGGGTTCAGGCCAGGACACTGGCTAGGCCACTCCAGGACCTTGAGATACTTCTTACAGAGCTTCTCCTTAGTAGCCCTGGCTGTGTGCTTCAAGTCATTGTCATGCTGGAAGACCCTAACCCTAACCCAGACCCATCGTCAATGCCCTTACTAAGGGAAGGAGGTTGGTGGCTAAGATCTCCCGATACATGGCCCCATCCATCCTCCTTTATACAGATAATGAGTTGAAACAGGTGCAGTTAATACAGGTAATGAGAGAACAGGAGGGCATCTTAAAGAAGAACTAACAGGCCTGTGAGAGCTGGAATTGTTAATGGTTGCTAGGTGATCAAATATTTATATCATGCAATAAAATGCTAATTAATTACTTAAAAATTACACAATGTGACTTTCTGGATTTTTGTTGTTGATTCCGTCACTCAGTTGAAGGGTACCTATGATAAAAATTAAAGACTTCTACATGTTTTGCAAGTGGAAAAATTGCTAAATCGGCAGTGTATCAAATGCTTGTTCTCCCCACTGTAGTTCTGAATCAGTTTGATATGTTGAACTGGATCACAGTGGAGGAACTAGAGACTTCAGACTAATGTATTATGAAACTGTGCTTTGGTTTTGAACGTGAGTAAAGTTGGCCCTTCCACATTCAAATCTACACATTGTTATTAAACATGTGGCAAACCCTCTTCCCCACCAGTTATTTTTTAAATGCACTCTACAACAACACGCATCAACACCACATTTGAGCAGGCGGAGGTAGGCTTGGGGTGTTTCCATACCCTCGTTTGGTGTCTGGTGCTGAAAGCCAGGAGAAGGGGCGGGCCTTCTGGGTGGGGTCTGGGTTGGAGTTGGGAGTCAGGTATGGGGGTCGATCGGTGCCGGGGCTGTCTTTTTCGCTCTCTTGGGATCATTTGGATTTTTTTGGGTCCCAGTTTCTGTCTTCGGTGCCCAGTCTGCCGGCTGGGGGGGGTGCCGGGTTCTGGTGGGGGGGTCTTGGCCTGACAGTGTGCGGCAGTGATTTGGATGTGACTTCGCATTGGTGGAGGGGCTGGCTGGCCTGCTTGGTGCGGCAGGGTATGCCATGCAGGAGTCTGTGCGGCCAGCATGCAGGGGTGCCTCCAGGGTAGGGGTGTGTGGTTTGCGGGGTGGCTGGTCTTTGGCTGTGGTGGCCTTCTTCCGATGCTTCCTTCTGTGGCTCTGGCCTCCCGCCGGGTGGATGGAGCGGTGGAGCACGCCTTGTACCAGCTGGTGGGTTGAGCTCAGGCCGGGACATTTGGTCGGCCTGGCCTGATTACCTGGATGGCGCAAGTTTCTCTCTCATGGGCTGGCAGGGCTGGGGCTGTGGTGGGGTGTTCGTGTGGTTGCAGGGGTATGGTGGGTGCTGCCGGCCCTGAATGCCTGTCTGTTGTGCTTCTGGGCTGGGGTTGCGCCGGGCCCTTATCCTTGCCATTGTGGGTCAATGTGTTTTGGAGGGCAGGATGCAGCGGGGATGCTTGGATCAGGGCCGTGTGTGGATCTTGCACTGTGTGGATGTGTCTTCATCAGCTTGCCCGGGGTGGAGCTCATCTGTTAGGGGTGTGCCCCTGTAGGGAGGGGATTCTTGGCGTTTGGGTTCAGAGGCATGTGTTCGATATCTGTGTCCTGGTGGGAGTGGCCCAGTGGGGAAATTCATGTTGTGATTGATGGGAGGTGGGGGGCTTATGGTGTTGAGATTGGAATTCATTTAGGGGTTTGGATTGTTTCATCCTGGGACGGCTCTGGTTGGCGGGCTCATTTAGACCAAGTAGACCCCTCTTTTGCTTGTGGCCCTGTTGGGACCACAGCCATGGTTACAACATGAAAGGCCAGTACAGACTTTCCTGGAACTTTCAAAATAAATTGTATTAACCTACTTCTGGCACAGCCAGGAAATGGGGTAACTGCAGACTTCCTGTGACGTCATTGTCCAAATAAAAGCACCGCTCTTGCTACATCCTGTCTCTTCCATCCGGACTCCGTTGCAAGGCTGGCAGGAGAGACAGCGCGCTAATGTCTCTTTGCTGGCAAACAGTCATAACTCTTCAACTGGATCCGAGAGTGTCATACGATCATCGATCATATGCATTAAGTACGAATGAATCACTGTCTGTGTATCTGGTATTCATTCATGAACGGGATAATTAAGGTACAAGTGTGGCAAAAATACTTTATTAATCCCAAAGGGAAATTAAATGTTGTTATAGCTCATATCATGAAGGTTTCTTCAAAGAGCCGTTGTAGATGCTGATGGCTGTGGGCAGGAAGGATCTCCTGTAGCGCTCTGTCTTACAGCAGATCTGAAGAAGCCTCTGACTGAAGACACTGTTGTTGTAGGACAGTCTCATGAAGAGGATGCTCAGGGTTCTCCATAATGTTCTTCATTTTATGAAAAATCCTTCTTTCCACAATGAAATCGTTCATTCTAGAATTGCACCGCTCAAGGTGGCAGCAGGTTGGAGTAGCTCTGTTACTTTTGATTCTGATTTATTCTTTTTGCATTACAATGAAATCAGTCATTCACATTCACACACTACTTACTTATTTCTCTGTCAAAAATTTGAACATAATTTGACTTCTATTATTCTTAAAATGCACATTGTTTCCTCATAACCCCTTTTGTTTCCACTAGGTCTGTTTTAAACGCTTCAATTCTTTTTTATTCACCAAGAATCAATAAGGTGGTCTTAGTGGGTCCACCTTAAAGGATCTGTTGGGTGTCATGTTATCATTGTCAGGTCAGTGAGGTTCATAAGTCAGTCAGAACCTTGGTCATTTGGTCTGTGCTCATAATGTTTCATAGATCCAGCCTATGATTAGTCAGCAAAACTTCCACCTATAGGAGAAAAAATGATTGTTAATGAATGAGCTGCATTTCCTAGGAACACTGTCTTCCTCCTGGATGAGCATCACCTGTTGAAAAACTTTCATCATTGTTTGTTTCACATATTCAATCAGATCTTTATATTATACCAGTAGGTGAAGTTGTTAGTATCTCATGTAGACTGACATATACTGTTGCATTTGGAGAGGATCTCAGATTAAATAAACTTAGTTAGAGCTTCAATCCAGGTTCATTTTGTGTCTGCAGACTTTAGCCAATTCTTCTTTTTTTTTTTACATAAAGAGCAAGATTCAAAACATTTTCAAAAGGCAGATTGTGGCAGAATGTAAACAAAACTGCTTATTGATTGACAAAATAACATTCAAGCACACAATCACCATATTAAAAGGCTCTACTTCTAGAGAATCACTAAACTCCTGAGGTCCGGTTTTGGCCCGCGGACCTTGAGTTTGACACATGCAGGGTAGAGTTACAATTTTTATCTTTCAGCAGAGACAGACTTCTGCCTTTTGTGCAGAAGTTTTATCTTTGTTTTCAGGCAGCTGCATCTCTTTGTCAAGGTCGTTTCACAGAGCTGAAATTTAACTTCTCTCAAAGAGGAAAAATCAAGAATGCACACAATCTGAGCCAAATATGGAATTATTTCCCTGTAAAATGAATCTTTTGCATTTTATCATGATATTGTTGGTAGTATAACACCATAGAATGATTTTTAAAGCAACTGTTTCTCACTAATGTTTGCCTACAAAATCTTTTACTCTCAGATTACTTCTTTAACAACTCTAGTCATTGTTCACTGGGTTGTCCAGTTGGACAGTTTCCATGTTGTCCACATTGTCACCTCCTATTTTAACTTATTTTACCACGTCCTCTAAAACCATCTCTTAGTCTTTATAATTTGGGGCTACCTTGGTATTCTAAACTGGGATGGGTGGCGGTCCGCCCCCCTTTATTTGTTATCAGTTAAGCTGAACGTTTTTGTTTTTGTTTTTCTGTGCTTTTCTTAAGGCCTCAGTATTATGGTTTTGTCAGTTAAAGGCTGCTCTTGTTGTTTTTTTATCGTCGTCGTCGTCGTCTTCCGCTTATCCGGGACCGGGTCGCGGGGGCTGCAGACTAGAGGGTGACACGGGAGTGGATTTTCTCTCCTGCCCCATTCCGCTCCCACAGAAAAATGTCTTGTCCCATCCCAATCCCAGGCCAGCATAACGAAAAAAATCCTGTCCCGTCCCACTCGTGGTAAATTGACTCCCACTCCCATTTTAGTTTTCTTCATTTAGTCTTTTGGTAATTTCTTTCTTTGAAGGACCAGTTAGGTCCCTGTTTTTAGCTGTAGTAAAGGCCAGTTAAAGTAAAAAGAATAATAATGAAGAAATAATAAAATATTCAACAAGGAAACAGACCATGTCTATCTTAGTTGAATAAACAAAATGTACCTAGTTGTATTTTACTTATTTATTAAGTGACTGTTTCCTTTGAACAATGACATTACTTTTATGTTTCAAGTTGCTGAAACGAAAGAAAAATGCACCTAGTAAGAGAACTGTACTTGGTGAACAAAAGGCCAAAAAGGTATTACCTTCATAATTTAGAAACTGTACCTCAATGGTTCACAGCCCTGGTCCTCAGGGACACCTTCTCTGCAAGTTTTAGATGTTTGTCTGCTCCAGAACACCTGATTCAAATTCTGACATGACCTCCTATACAGGCATCAAGAATGGAGGGTCAAACTGGACAAATTTAATACAATAAAATCATCATTAAATAAATAAATGTTGTGAATGTCCCATAAGTGAAGTAAATGTAACATGAAAGAAATGTAACATTAAATGTGCCATTAAATTAAAGGTACCATTTATTTATTTAATACATCATTAGAAACAATAAATGTACCATTATATCATGAAATGGACTATTATGCAATTAAATGTGCCACTGAATAATTAAGTATAATTTTAAAGACGACATGACGTAATTAGTGGTAAACTTAATATTTAATGATGTGTTAAATAAATTGTACATTTAATGGTACATTCAATTTTTTCTATTTCACAACATATTTATTTAATATCTTCCCTTGATGAAGCCTTTCTACGAGGTCCACGAGGGGACATGGGGGGATTGTTTTCTCTTTTGCGTTCCCACGCAATAGTCTTTGCGTTATTTCGCAATACTTTGTGGGATAGTTTCCAAACCAGATAACTGCAAAAATGAAACAAACACTACACCCGTTTTGAGATTTATTGAGTTTTATTTTGAAATCAGCCTTAAATAAAATTCTCTTCAAATCAGACTAAAAGACAGTTTTTATCCACAAGCTGTCAAACAAACTACTGAACAATAAAACTGCACGAAACCACATCTGTGACACTTTATTTCCTTATTACTGCTGCATGATGTGTACTTATTTTGTACGCCATTAGTGTTTTTGTTTTTATCGTAATTTGAACGGTTCTTCTTATCCTAAGCATTTAATCACATTGTTTACTACGTGTTAACCTGCATATGAAAAATAATCCATATCAATCACATATCAGTGTTTGTTTTATGAGCAGTTTATCATCTGTGCTGTTGCTCCAAAATGCCGAACGCAAAAGTATTGCGTGGAGACGCAAAAGTAATAAATTTCCCCATGTCCCCTCACGGGCTTCCGTACCTTACCTCTTAAATCTTTAGAGCACATGGAGCAATTTTGTTGGTCAGATGAGACTTGACACATGATGGTACTTTTGGTTTGATGAATGAAGAGAAGCAGGACTGATTTAATCCAGAATCTGTCTAACAAGTGTCCTTTAATCTCTGGTGAACTTGATTACGACTAAACACGTTTTACAAGCAGCAGACTGCGTGTTAACACCGCTACATTCAACTCTCCTGAAGTTCGGTCATATTTGCGACTTTCCTGTCAACTCTATGAGTTTAATAGATAAGTCTTTATTTCTGACTTTACGTTGCAAATCCAATTTTACCACATCCAGTTCTCCACCTGGGTTTTCTCCCTCCATCCTGAACGCAGGTGGGAAACACCGAGCAGAAGCACTGTTGGCTTGTGGGTCGTGTAGTTTGTTTGACTCGCATTATAGTTTAGGCTTCTTGGAAAAAAACTACACAATGGCGGCGTCGATCCAAGTTTTCTTTTCTTAAAGTTTATAACAAAGTCTCAGTTTTACATTTCCAAAGACAATTGATCCTAGTTTATTTCCCTCCTATTGGTTAGCTCCCGCTCCCGTCTGCTCCAGTTCATTTTTTATCCTGTACCGTCCCAATCATGTGATCTTTACTGATGCTGTCTCCCGTCCCGCGGGAATCCTGTGGGAATCCCGTGACCCGTGGGACTCCCAAGAAAATGCCAGCCTCTACTCAACAGAGACGCCCAGACGTCCCTCTCCCCAGACACCTCCTCCAGCTCCTCCAGGGGGAGCCCAAGGCGTTCCCAGGCCAGCCGAGAGACATAGTCCCTCCAGCGTGTCCTGGGCCGTCCCCTGGGCCTCCTCCAGGTGGGACGTGCCTGGAACACCTCCCGAGGAAGGCGTCCAGGAGGCATCCGGTATAGATGCCCGAGCCACCTCAACTGGCTCCTCTCGATGTGGAGGAGCAGCGGCTCTACTCCGAGCCCCTCCCGGATGGCTGAGCTCCTCACACTATCTCTAAGGGAGTGCCCAGCCACCCTACGGAGGAAGCTCATTTCAGCTGCTCGTATCCGGGATCTCGTTCTTTCGGTCATGACCCAAAGTTCATGGCCATAGGTGAGGGTAGGAACGTAGACCAACCAGTAAATCGAGAGCTTCGCTTTTCGGCTCAGCTCTCCCTTCACCACAATGGACCGGCACAGTGCCCCCATTACTGTGGCAGCCGCACCGATCCGTCTGTCGATCTCCCGCTCCATTCTTCCCTCACTCGTGAACAAGACCCCGAGATACTTAAACTCCTCCACTTGAGGCAAGAACTCCCCTCCAACCCGAAGAGGACAAGCTACCCTTTTCCGGTCGAGTACCATGGCCTTGGACTTGGAGGAGGTGATCCTCATCCCAGCCGCTTCACACTAAGCTGCGAACCACCACAACGCATGCTGTTGGTCTTGGCTAGAGGGGGCCAGCAGGACCACGTCATCTGCAAAAAGAAGAGACGAAATCCACTGGTCCCCAAACCAGACCCCCTCCGGCTCTTGGCTGCGTCTAGAAATCCTGTCCATAAAATTTATGAACAGGACCGGTGACAAAGGGCAGCCCTGCCGGAGTCCAACATGCACCGGGAACAGGTCCGACATAGTGCCGGCAATGTGGACCAAACACCTGCTCCGCTCGTACAGGGACCGGATGGCCCCTAATAAAGGGCCCCTGATTCCATACTCCTGGAGCACCCCCCACAGGGCATCATGAGGGACACAGTCAAATGCTTTCTCCAGGTCCACAAAACACATGTGAACCGGTTGGGCAAACTCCCATGAACCCTCGAGCACCCTGTAGAGGGTATAGAGCTGGTCCAGTGTTCCACGGCCGGGACGAAAACCACACTGCTCCTCCTGAAGCCGAGGTTCGACTATCGGCCGGACTCTCCTCTCCAATACCCTGACGTAGGCCTTACCAGGGGGGCTGAGGAGTGTGATCCCCCTGTAGTTGGAACACACCCTCCGGTCCCCCTTCTTATGAAAGGGGGACCACCACCCCAGTCTGCCAGTCCAGAGGCACTGTCCCCAACCGCCACGCAATGTTGAAGAGGCGTGTCAACCATGACAGCCCTACAACGTCCAGACACTTGAGGTACTTGGGGTGGATCTCATCCACCCCCGAAGCCTTGCCACCGCAGAGCTTTTTAACCACCTCGGTGACTTCAGCCTGGGTGATGAAAGAGTCCAACCCCGAGTCCCTAGCCTCTGTTTCCACCACGGAATGCGTGATGGCAGGATTGAGGAGATCCTCGAAGTACTCCTTCCACCGCCCGATAATGTCCTCAGTCGAGGTCAGCAGTCTCCTGCCCCCACTATAAAAGTGTTGGCGAAGCACTGCTTCCCCCTCCTGAGGCACCGGACGGTTTGACAGAATCGCTTCGAGGCCAACCGGTAGTCCTTCTCCATGGCCTCACCGAACTCCTCCCAGGCCCGAGTTTTTGCCTCTGCCACAGCCTGGGCCGCAGCACGCTTGGCCTCACGGTACCCGTCAGCCGCCTCAGGAGTCCCACAAGCCAACCACAGCCGATAGGACTCCATCTTCAGCTTAACAGCATCCCTTACTGCCGGTGTCCACCACCGGGTTCTGGGATTGCCACCGCGACAGGCACCGCAGACCTTACGGCCGCAGCTACGGGCAGCAGCATCGACAATAGATGCGGAGAACATGGTCCACTCGGACTCTGTCTCCAACATCCCCCGGGATCTGGTCGAAGCTCTCCCGGAGGTGGGAGTTGAATACATCCCTGGCCGAGGGCTCCGCCAGGCGTTCCCAGCAGACCCTCACTATGCGCTTGGGCCTACCAAGTCTGTCCGGCTTTCTCCTCCTCCAGCGGATCCAACTCACCACCAGGTGGTGCTCAGTGGACAGCTCAGCCCCTCTCTTCACCTGAGTGTCCAAAACATGCGGCCGAAGGTCTGATGATACGACAACAAAGTCAATCATCGAGCTCTTGCCTAGGGTCTCCTGGTGCCAAGAGCACTGATGGATACCCTTATGTTTAAACATGATGTTCATTATGGACAATCCTTGACTAGCACAGAAGTTCAATAATAAAACACCACTCAGATTCAGATTGGGGAGGCCATTACTCCCGATCACGCCTCTCCAGGTGTCACTGTCGTTTCCCACGTGGGCGTTGAAGTCCCCCACCAGAATAATGGAGTCCCCGGGAGGGGCACTATCCAGCACCCCCGACAGGGACGCCAAGAAGGCCGGGTACTCTGCACTACCACTCGGCCCGTAGGCTGAAATGATAGTCAGAGACCTCTCCCCAACCCGAAGGCGCAGGGATACGACCCTCTCATCCACTGGGGTAAACCCCAACACGAGACGGCTGAGCTGGGGGGCAACAAGCAAACCCACACCAGCCCGCCGCCTCTCCCCGTGGGCCACTCCAGAGTAGAAGAGAGTCCAACCCCTCTCAAGGAGATGGGTTCCAGGGCCCACGCTGTGTGTGGAGGCGAGCCTGACTATTTCTAGTCGATATCTCTCGAACTCCCGCACAAGCTCAGGCTCCTTCCCCCCCCAGCGAGGTGACATTCCACGTCCCTAGAGCCAGCCTAAGCATCCGGGGATCAGGCCGCTGAGGTCTCCAACTTCGTCCGCCACCCAATCCTCTTTGCACCGGTCCCTCACGGTTTCCCCTGCAGGTGGTGGGCCCATTGGGGGATGGCCTTGCGTCTCTCGTTCGGGCTTGGCCCGGCCGGGTCCCACGAGGAGCAACCCGGCCACCAGGCGCTCTCCGACGAGTCCCGACCCCAGGCCTGGCTCCAGGGTGGGACCCCGGCTCCGCCGTACCGGGCGACGTCACGTGCCTCGATATTTTGGTCCTCATGAGGGATTCTTGAACCACTCTTTGTCTGACCCATCACCTAGAGCCTGGGAGACCCTACCAGGGGCATTTAGGCCCCAGACAACATAGCCTCTAGGATAATTTGAGCACTCAAACCCCACATTAAGGTGGCGGTTCAAGGAGGGGTTGTTGTTTTTTTATTTCATCTTTTTGTTTTAATCTATTTATCAACTGTGTGCACACAGGGACTGAAAGGTCCCCTTTGAAATTATAATCTGGCAAGGTTTTTTATTGTCTCTTGTAACTTTTGAATGCATAATCTCCAGTTTAAGATCCCCGTGTAGTTTTAGGATTTCAGTGATAATTAAGTTACCTGAAAATCCGTATTTTTTATGCCATCGTGTACATATTTCTGTTAAATCAGAGCTTTTGCTCTGTCCCTTCCCCATCGTTCTTTGTTATTTTTCTTCAAACTATGAATGTCCCAGATAAAAGGTCACTGGCATGAGACTTTAAGGAGAGGACATTAACACGCCCTTCTACTGCGACTAATCCGCAGCGGTGTAAATTTTCCGGAATGAAATCCGACCTTAATCTCCAAAGTCACCAGTACGTAGTTTTAATCTGGGCAAAATAAAACACAGGACTAGCAGAATCCTACTATGATTCTATTAAAATGCTTAGTCCTCCATACACACACAACACAGTCACACAGTTAGTTTCAGGTACCTTGTAATTTTTTCTAAGTTAACTTGGTGTTATTTTATGAGCTCAATTTATTCCATTCTTTTTACTTTTATTGCTCTTATTCTATTCCCTCGCAGGGGAATAACCCTTAGTCGTTTTATTGGGGCCCTTCTTGGTGGGGCCTTACCTTAATTTATCGCTATTCCTTTCACGGTGGAATAAAACCTTCCCAATGCAGCGTCCTTACCGGCGACGCACTACCAACGACTTTTAAGTACTTTTCTTATGAACTGTATTTTAAAACTGTCTCACCTTGGAGTTGACTTCTTGGTGACTCTCTGGATCCTCTGAGAGTCACCCGGCGTCGAGCAAGACGATAATCCACCGGCCTGATGCAAATCTATACACTGGGACTTTCAGCCATCCAGGCTAAGGGAGGCCGTGCGGCAGAGTTCACTCGACATCAGGCTTCCCCCACGGATCCCAGAGTCACTGTTAAAGCAAAGAGAAATAATTAATAATAATTAATCCGGCTCGAAGGACCAAGTAAATGTTAGGTAATATTCAGTCAACTCAGAGGTAAGAACGATACAGTCAGTTTTAGTTGCAAGGGTAGCTCACTTTGTAGTGCAGACTACAAAGTTTTGACACCCTATCTCTTTATTTATATGCACAGTTCAACAGACAGTTCAGACAGGGTGTATGTGTTTGTGTGTGAGGCTGAAAGGAGGCTGGTTCTCACGGGGATCCCACACACAGGAGGGCTGCATACCAGAGCATGATACAAAGCAGAGTGCAGGTGCCTTGCGGCACAAAGTTTTTACATGAGTGATAACAAGTCCTCGCACCCATCCAACAAACATCATCCCCACCAGAACCGTGAAATGCTTCCCCAATAACAAACCTTGGATCACCAGTGACCTGAAGGACCTGCTTAACAAGAAAAAAAGAGCTTTCAGAGGGGGGAGCAGGGAATTATTGAGGAGTTTACAGAAGCAACTTAAAGTCAAGATAAGAGACAGCAAGGAGGTGTACAAGAAGAAGCTGGAGAGCTAGCTCCAGCAAAACAATATCAGAGATGTATGGTCAGGGATGAAGAAGATCACAGGCTTCAAGCAGAAGGATGATCAGACCGATGGAGGTCTGGACAGAGCCAATGAACTGAACACATTCTTCAATAGGTTCAGTCCAGAAACAAGCTTCACATCCTCCTCTCCTGCTCACAGCCAAACAGACATTTCACCCTCCTTTGACCCACAGGAACCACAGCTGTCCAGTAACACCTCAAATGTTTTATCTTCCACCTCAGCCCTAGACCCTTCTGCTTCTACATGTTTGCCTTCAACCATGTCAGAAGATGCTGATGCTTCCTTTGCTTCCCCCTTCCACCTGTGGGTCTCAAGATGTCAGGTGAAGAGACAACTGGAGAGACTGAATAGGAATAAGGCTGCAGGTCCAGATCATGTCAGCCCTAGAATCCTGAAGGGCTGTGCAGAGCAGCTCTGTGGGACTCTGCAGCTCCTCTTCAACCTTAGCCTGGCCCAGAAGAAGGTTCCAGTGTTGTGGAAGACCTCCTGTCTTGTTCCGGTACCAAAGAAAACTCACCCATCAGTCCTCAATGACTATAGACCTGTTGCCCTGACATCTCACATCATGAAGGTCCTAGAGAGACTCCTGTTGGCCCACCTGAGTAAGCAAACAGTAAACCATCAGGACCCCCTTCAGTTTGCTTATCGCTGTGGAGTTGGAGTTGAAGATGCCATCATACACCTGCTTCAACAAACCCACTGTAATCTGGACAAAGACAGCAGCACTGTGAGGATCATGTTCTTTGATTTCTCCAGTGCATTTAATACAATCCAACCTGATTTGCTTTGTCAGAAACTCCAGAAGACTCAGGTGGAGGCCTCAACAATCTCCTGGATCAAAGACTACCTGACAAACAGACCACAGTTTGTAAGACTGAAGGGTTGTGAGTCTAACCAGGTAGTCAGCAGCACAGGAGCACCACAGGGGACTGTACTCTCACCATTCCTTTTCACTCTGTACACCTCAGACTTCCAGTACAAGACAGACTCCTGTCATCTGCAGAAATACTCGGATGATTTTGCAGTTGTGGGGTGGATCAGAGATGGACAAGAAGCTGAGTACAGGAAGGTGGTGGACCGCTTTGTGGCATGGTGTGGAAACAATCATCTCATTTTGAACGTGACTAAAACAAAGGAGATGATTGTAGATTTTAAGATAAACAGGAATAAGTCAAAAACTATTTCTATCATGAGAGAAGAAGTGGAGGTGGTGGAGGAGTATAAATACCTCGGTGTTCACCTGGACAACAGACTAGAGTGGAGATGCAACTGTGAAGCCATCTACAAGAAGGGACAGAGCAGACTGTACTTCTTGAGGAAGCTTAGGTCCTTTGGTGTTTGCAGCAAGATGCTGCATATCTTCTATAAGTCTGTTGTGGAAAGTGTGATCTCTTCTGCCATCATCTGCTGGGGTAGCAGCATCAGAGCCAGGGACTTAAAAAAGCTCAACAAGCTGATAAAGAAAGCTGGCTCTGTTCTGGGGACTCCTCTGGAACCTCTGGAGATCATTGTGGAAAGACGGATTCTTCATAAAATGAAGAACATTATGGAGAACCCTGAGCATCCTCTTCATGAGACTGTCCTACAACAACAGTGTCTTCAGTCAGAGGCTTCTTCAGATCTGCTGTAAGACGGAGCGATACTGGAGATCCTTCCTGCCCACAGCCATCAGTATCTACAACGACTCTTTGAAGAAACCTTCACAATGAGCAACAACAACATTCAATTTCCCTTTGGGATTAATAAAGTATTTTTGAATTGAAATGAATTGAACAGTACTCGTTCTGTGTTCGTGGGAGCAAATCCTTGCTCTTTAGTCTTGCAATACAGCTTTTTCAATACTGATGCTTATATTGCTCGTTCTATGTTCGTGGGAGCATGTCCTCGCTTTTGCATTCTTGCGATACAACATTTTCAATAATTATGCTAACATTGCTTGTTCTGTGTTCGCGGGAGCATGTCCTCGCTTCATCAGTCTTGCAATACAGCATTTTAATAAAATTGATGCTTACATTGCTCGTTCTATGTTCGTGGGAGCATGTCCTCGCTTTTGCATTCTTGCGATACAACATTTTCAATACTTATGCTAACATTGCTCGTTCTATGTTCGTGGGAGCATGTCCTCGCTTTTGCATTTGTGCTATACAACATTTTCAATACTTATGCTAACATTGCTTGTTCTGTGTTCGCGGGAGCATGTCCTCGCTCCATCAGTCTTGCAATACAGCTTTTTCGATACCGATGCTAACGTTTCTCGTTCTGTGTTCGTGGGACAAATCTTTGCACTTTCAGTCTCGTGATACAGGTTTTTCGATATCGATGCTAACAATGCTCATTCTTTGTTTGCAGGAGCAAATCCTCGCTCTTTCAGCTTTGCAATAATTTAGCTTTTTAAATATTGATGCTAACAGTACTCATTCTGTGTTCGCGGGAGCAAATCCTCGCTCTTTCAGTCATTGTGTTAAAGCTTTTTCAATACCGATGCTTACAGTGCTCGTTCAGTGTTCGCAGGAAGAAATTCTCGCTCTTTCAGTCTTGCGATATAGGTTCTTCAAACTCGATGCTAACAGTGCTGGTTCTGTGTTCTTGGGAGCAAATCATTGCTCTTTAGTCTTGCAATACAGCTTTTTCAATACTGATGCTTACATTGCTCGTTCTATGTTTGTGGGAGCATGTCCTCGCTTTTGCATTCTTGCGATACAACATTTTCAATACTTATGCTAACATTGCTTGTTCTGTGTTCGCGGGAGCATGTCCTCGCTCCATCAGTCTTGCAATACAGCTTTTTCGATACCGATGCTAATGTTGCTTGTTCTGTGTTCGTGGGAACATGTCCTCACTTTTGCATTCTTGCGATACAACATTTTCAATACTTATGCTAACATTGCTTGTTCTGTGTTCGCGGGAGCATGTCCTCGCTCCATCAGTCTTGCAATACAGCTTTTTCGATACCGATGCTAACGTTGCTCGTTCTGTGTTCGTGGGAACATGTCCTCACTTTTGCATTCTTGCGATACAACATTTTCAATACTTATGCTAACATTGCTTGTTCTGTGTTCGCGGGAGCATGTCCTCGCTTCATCAGTCTTGCAATACAGCATTTTAATAAAATTGATGCTAACAGTGCTGGTTCTGTGTTCGTGGGAGCAAATCATTGCTCTTTAGTCTTGCAATACAGCTTTTTCAATACTGATGCTTACATTGCTCGTTCTATGTTCGTGGGAGCATGTCCTCGCTTTTGCATTCTTGCGATACAACATTTTCAATACTTATGCTAACATTGCTTGTTCTGTGTTCGCGGGAGCATGTCCTCGCTCCATCAGTCTTGCAATACAGCTTTTTCGATACCGATGCTAACGTTGCTCGTTCTATGTTCGTGGGAGCATGTCCTCACTTTTGCATTCTTGCCATACAACATTTTCAATACTTATGCTAACATTGCTTGTTCTGTGTTCGTGGGAGCATGTCCTCGCTTCCTCAGTCTTGCAATACAGCATTTTAATAAAATTGATGCTAACAGTGCTGGTTCTGTGTTCGTGGGAGCAAATCATTACTCTTTAGTCTTGCAATACAGCTTTTTCAATACTGATGCTTACATTGCTCGTTCTATGTTCGTGGGAGCATGTCCTCGCTTTTGCATTCTTGCGATACAACATTTTCAATACTTATGCTAACATTGCTTGTTCTGTGTTCGCGGGAGCATGTCCTCGCTCCATCAGTCTTGCAATACAGCTTTTTCGATACCGATGCTAACGTTGCTCGTTCTGTGTTCGTGGGAACATGTCCTCACTTTTGCATTCTTGCGATACAACATTTTCAATACTTATGCTAACATTGCTTGTTCTGTGTTCGCGGGAGCATGTCCTCGCTTCATCAGTCTTGCAATACAGCATTTTAATAAAATTGATGCTAACAGTGCTGGTTCTGTGTTCGTGGGAGCAAATCATTGCTCTTTAGTCTTGCAATACAGCTTTTTCAATACTGATGCTTACATTGCTCGTTCTATGTTCGTGGGAGCATGTCCTCGCTTTTGCATTCTTGCGATACAACATTTTCAATACTTATGCTAACATTGCTTGTTCTGTGTTCGCGGGAGCATGTCCTCGCTTCATCAGTCTTGCAATACAGCATTTTAATAAAATTGATGCTAACAGTGCTGGTTCTGTGTTCGTGGGAGCAAATCCTTGCTCTTTAGTCTTGCAATACAGCTTTTTCAATACTGATGCTTACATTGCTCGTTCTATGTTCGTGGGAGCATGTCCTCGCTTTTGCATTCTTGCGATATAACATTTTCAATACTTATGCTAACATTGCTTGTTCTGTGTTCGCGGGAGCATGTCCTCGCTCCAACAGTCTTGCAATACAGCTTTTTCGATACCGATGCTATCGTTGCTCGTTCTATGTTTGTGGGAGCATGTCCTCACTTTTGCATTCTTGCCATACAACATTTTCAATACTTATGCTAACATTGCTTGTTCTGTGTTCGCGGGAGCATGTCCTCGCTCCATCAGTCTTGCAATACAGCTTTTTCGATACCGATGCTAACGTTGCTCGTTCTGTGTTCGTGGGAACATGTCCTCACTTTTGCATTCTTGCGATACAACATTTTCAATACTTATGCTAACATTGCTTGTTCTGTGTTCGCGGGAGCATGTCCTCGCTTCATCAGTCTTGCAATACAGCATTTTAATAAAATTGATGCTAACAGTGCTGGTTCTGTGTTCGTGGGAGCAAATCATTGCTCTTTAGTCTTGCAATACAGCTTTTTCAATACTGATGCTTACATTGCTCGTTCTATGTTCGTGGGAGCATGTCCTCGCTTTTGCATTCTTGCGATACAACATTTTCAATACTTATGCTAACATTGCTTGTTCTGTGTTCGCGGGAGCATGTCCTCGCTCCATCAGTCTTGCAATACAGCTTTTTCGATACCGATGCTAACGTTGCTCGTTCTATGTTCGTGGGAGCATGTCCTCACTTTTGCATTCTTGCCATACAACATTTTCAATACTTATGCTAACATTGCTTGTTCTGTGTTCGTGGGAGCATGTCCTCGCTTCCTCAGTCTTGCAATACAGCATTTTAATAAAATTGATGCTAACAGTGCTGGTTCTGTGTTCGTGGGAGCAAATCATTACTCTTTAGTCTTGCAATACAGCTTTTTCAATACTGATGCTTACATTGCTCGTTCTATGTTCGTGGGAGCATGTCCTCGCTTTTGCATTCTTGCGATACAACATTTTCAATACTTATGCTAACATTGCTTGTTCTGTGTTCGCGGGAGCATGTCCTCGCTCCATCAGTCTTGCAATACAGCTTTTTCGATACCGATGCTAACGTTGCTCGTTCTGTGTTCGTGGGAACATGTCCTCACTTTTGCATTCTTGCGATACAACATTTTCAATACTTATGCTAACATTGCTTGTTCTGTGTTCGCGGGAGCATGTCCTCGCTTCATCAGTCTTGCAATACAGCATTTTAATAAAATTGATGCTAACAGTGCTGGTTCTGTGTTCGTGGGAGCAAATCATTGCTCTTTAGTCTTGCAATACAGCTTTTTCAATACTGATGCTTACATTGCTCGTTCTATGTTCGTGGGAGCATGTCCTCGCTTTTGCATTCTTGCGATACAACATTTTCAATACTTATGCTAACATTGCTTGTTCTGTGTTCGCGGGAGCATGTCCTCGCTTCATCAGTCTTGCAATACAGCATTTTAATAAAATTGATGCTAACAGTGCTGGTTCTGTGTTCGTGGGAGCAAATCCTTGCTCTTTAGTCTTGCAATACAGCTTTTTCAATACTGATGCTTACATTGCTCGTTCTATGTTCGTGGGAGCATGTCCTCGCTTTTGCATTCTTGCGATATAACATTTTCAATACTTATGCTAACATTGCTTGTTCTGTGTTCGCGGGAGCATGTCCTCGCTCCAACAGTCTTGCAATACAGCTTTTTCGATACCGATGCTATCGTTGCTCGTTCTATGTTTGTGGGAGCATGTCCTCACTTTTGCATTCTTGCCATACAACATTTTCAATACTTATGCTAACATTGCTTGTTCTGTGTTCGCGGGAGCATGTCCTCGCTTCCTCAGTCTTGCAATACAGCATTTTAATAAAATTGATGCTAACAGTGCCGGTTCTGTGTTCATGGGAGCAAATCATTGCTCTTTAGTCTTGCAATACAGCTTTTTCAATACTGATGCTTACATTGCTCGTTCTATGTTCGTGGGAGCATGTCCTCGCTTTTGCATTCTTGCGATACAACATTTTCAATACTTATGCTAACATTGCTTGTTTTGTGTTCGCGGGAGCATGTCCTCGCTCCATCAGTCTTGCGATACAGCTTTTTCGATACCGATGCTAACAATGCTCATTCTTTGTTTGCAGGAGCAAATCCTCGCTCTTTCAGCTTTGCGATAATTTAGCTATCCACCCGAGATGTTTACACCAGTCTATGGATTCGTAGATGTTAAACACCAAAGCGAGGATTCCAACTGTTGGTTCATCCTCTCAGCTTGTCCATTGGTCTGAGGATGATATCCGGAAGTCAAAGAGGCCTTGGCACTGAGAGCTACACAAAACTGTTTCCAAACTTGAGAGACAAACTGAGGACCCTGATTGGACAAAATGTCCTGGGAAATGCCATGAAGGTGAAAAAGATGTTTGATTAACAGCTGCGCTGTCTGAAAAGCAAACAACAGTTTCCTTAGGGGAATCAAGTGACAGGCTTTTGAAAATCGGTCAACAATGGTTGGTATAATGGACATACAGTTAGAAACTGGTAAACCAGTGCTCAAAGGTTGAAGAAGGCCGGAAGGCGGCTGGTTACTAGTCTTGTTTTTAGCGCAATCAGCGCATGAGAGAACAAACTCTCTAATGTCTTCGTGTAACGACGGCCACCAAAACCTTCTGGAAACCAGTGCAATAGTTCGAATCACACCTGGGTGAGCTGAAAACTTGGCGGTATGAAACCATCGGATAAGTTGTGACCTGATAGCCGAGGGAACATAGGTTCTATTTGGGGGCCCAGTTCCTGGATCAGGCTGGTCTCGTTGCGCCTGGACTACATGGTCCTCAACCTCCCAAGTAAGAGAGCCAATTGTCCAGTTGGGGGGCGCTATGGGTACTGGTTCCTTATCAGAGTTGTCATTGGAGAATTGTCAAGACAAGGCGTCCGGCTTGGTATTCTTTGAACTGAATAGGAGATAGAAAGATCAAAGCATGAGAAAAAAAGTGACCAACGAGCCTGACGAGGGTTTACTCTCTTGGCTGATTGCAAGTGGGCTAAGTTCTTATGGTCTGTTCATACAAGAATCGGGTGTTTAGCCCCCTCCAACCAGTGTCACCATTCCTCCAGCGCTAATTTAATTGCTACCAGTTCTCTGTCCCCTACATCATAGTCTTGTTCTGTACTGCTAAATCATCTATAATAGAATGCACAGGGATGGAGTTTCCCATCTGTGTGGGATTCTTGAGAGAGTACTGCTTCGACTCCTGAATCGGAAGCATCAACTTCCAACATGAACAGTCTAGAGGAGTCTGGGTGAACTAGAATGGGGGCTTGAAAGAACTTATTCTTTAAGGCGAGGAAAGCCCGGTTGGCCTCAGGTGTTCAGACGAAAGGGATCTTGATGGAGATTAGAGCTATAAGTGGAGCTGCGGTCTGGCTGTTATTCCTGATGAATCATCGATAAAAGTTCGCGAATCCCAAGAAACGCTGCAGCTGTTTGCGGGTGTCAGGAACCGGCCACTCCAGGACTGGTCTGATCTTCTCTGGGTCACCCTCAAGAATAAAACCCAAAAATGTGACTGAGGACTTGCAAAACTCACATTTCTCCGCCTTAACAAACAGCCGGTTCTCCAAAAGCCTTTGAAGAACCATGCAAACATGTCGTCGATGTACCTTAATGTCACTAGAATAAACCAGAATGTCATCCAAATAAACAAAAACATTCAGAAAATCTCTGAGGACGTCATTCACTAATGACTGGAAGACTGCCGGAGCATTGCAGAGACCAAAAGGCATCACGAGGTACTCAAAGTGTCTTGAAAGCCGTCTTCCACTCATCCCCCTGGCGGATACGAACTAAGTGATAAGCATTTCGAAGGTCTAGTTTGGGGAAAATGGTTGCCCCGTGAACGGGTTCGAATGCTGAGGTGATGAGCGGGAGAGGATACTTGTTCTTTGTGGTTATTTGATTTAGTCCTCTATAGTCAATACAAGGACGAAGAGACCCATCCTCCACAAAAAAAAACCTGCCCCTGATGGAGATGATGAAGGCGAATAATACCTGCAGCCAGTGACTCATTGATGTACTTTTTCATGGACTTCTGCTCTGGTCTAGAGATGTTATGAAGTCTACTAGAAGGTAAGGGTGCCCCAGGAAGTAAATCTATGGCGCAATCGTAAAGGCGATGGGGCGGCAAAGAGTTGTATCTCATGCTACTCGGCTGGTATCTGTGAAAGATCTGGGAAATCATCATTCACTGATTCTGCTTCAGAGGGGGCCTGGGTTATGGCTGACTTCAGACAGGACGATAAACAGTTAGTTGACCATGACTCTATTCGACACTCCGACCAGTCTAAATGTGGGTTATGTCTTTGTAGCCAGGGGAAACCTAGAACCAAGGAATTGGAGGAAATGGGAAATACAAAAAATTCAATCTCCTCCCTATGATTACCCGAGAGCACTAAAACCAGGGACTTGGTGCGATGGGTGATCCGATGTAATTTCTGGCCTTCTAAACCTGAGACTAAGCAGTGCGAAGGCACTGTTTCAATCTCAGCTAAATGCACAAATCTTTGATCGATGAGATTTTGTTCGCTTCCCGAGTCAATCAGGGTGGACAAATTATGAGTCTGATTGTTTAACAGCAGGGACGCCGGAAGACAAAATCTGGGGGTCAGGGAGTTATTCCTTGAGTCCATCAGTTCCCCCTCCTCTACTGATGGACTTTATCTTTTGGCCGAGATGGGCAACTTGGGCAGTCAGCAATAAGGTGCTGTGAGGAGCCACAATAAAAACACTGCCTAGCCTGCCAGCATCTCTGTCTTTCCTCAGACTCTTGATATGTTGACTGGGTCTCGTTCTGTAGCCGGAGGTTATGAGCTCTGTGGTCTGGAAGCTGCGTATCTCGATTAGATCCAGAGGGATCCGTTGACCTGGAATGGAGAATACCAGAAATTAATCAAAGGCTTTATCTGTAGAACACTGTTGCATAAACGTAGTACGTGGGCTTGAGGTGTACCACAGAGGGCTAACACTCGAGTACTAGCAGCTCCCTGCTTAAATATCCCCAGATGTTCATTAGCAGATGAGATACACCTGTCGCCTCTCACCCGTGGACACCAGCACCATCTAGGGGCCAAACACAGTAAGCAGCAGGGTAAAAGAACAGCAACACACAGAAACTCCCAGACCGTGACACCTAATCATTGGATGTACAGTAACAACTGATGTACAGTAACAACTGATTAAGTCATGCATTAAGTGTAATTTATGGTTGCCATCACAGCCAACGGGAAGCCTTGGAAAATAACAATGGCTGTAAATCTGCAAATTGCTGAGAGTCATTAATAACATACTTCGAGAGCTAACTGACAGAGATCTTTATTAATTTTTTTGGCAGCAATACCTGTTTGTGTCAACTCTGTCCATTAGCAAAATATCTAATGAACCACTTAATTAATTGTCAGAGTTAGACACACTGATAAACTCAGAGAAGGTATGCAATGAAGATACAAGTGAGTCAAACTTATTTTTGGCTGCCAGGGAAAGACAGTTCATTCTCTCAGAGGAGCTGCTCTGTGTCACAGCCTTTTATTAAAGAAAGAAAAAAAAAACACTCATGTTACAGGATCGTGGGTCTGGCTACAAACACTTTCACAAATACAAGTCCTACTGAATAAAACTGGTTCTGGCCAGATACTGATACAGCACACACATCCACATCTGGCATTCAAGGACACGGAGATTGGCTGGGGTGCGAACAGACTGCTTCCCAGAACTCCTCCGCACACACATGTTCCTGCTCAGTCTGCATAGCAACCCCCCAAATACAACTCTAAGACAAGATGACAATTCTGTTAATAGTTCATAAAAGTACTTCAAAGATAAATGTAAAAAGTATTCAAACCACAAAGTTCACAAAACTAATCTTCCAACATTAACCTTAGCAAAATAGTTTTTAAAACTTTGCAATAAGCTGTGTTGTTAAAAGTTTGGAAATTAAACCACTATGGTATTACTAGTGTGCTTGAAATGAATTTCTGTTTAAGAGAAAACTTACTGTGTGCAGCCAAGAAGTAGTGAAGGCTCCAGCACTGAGAAACATCACAAAAACAGAAAAATAACTATCAAGACGTTTTGTAAGATATTCTACAGTTTGTATTTGTTCATGTACTCATCAGCAAAAGCACAGAGGTTGGCAAGTTGTCGTGTAATCTGAGAAAGGGCAAAAAAAGTACGTTATTTGTCAAATTTTTTGTCAATTTTTTTGTTCTAAAAATATAAAAACATAAGGACAGGAACACTGACTTTGCACGTTCTGCTATATTTGTATTGCAGTTACAGGAGGGATAAATATTGATTTATCAATGCATTACAAAATAGTCAGTCAGTCAGTCAGTCATTTTCTACCGCTTATTCCGTAGTGGGTCACGGGGGAGCTGGTGCCTTTCTCCAGCAGTCTATGGGCGAGAGGCGGGGTACACCCTGGACAGGTCGCCAGTCCATCGCAGGGCAACACACATACAACCATGCACACACTCATTCATACACCTAAGGGCAATTTAGAGTTACCAATTAACCTAACAGGCATGTCTTTGGACTGTGGGAGGAAGCCGGAGTACCCGGTGAGAACCCACGCATGCACAGGGAGAACATGCAAACTCCATGCAGAAAGACCCCCGACTGGGAATCAAACCCAGGACCTTCTTGCTGCATTGCAAAATATTTTTTCAATTTAATATCGATTCGAAAATCCTGTGAATCAATTACATCACCTGGCCAGTGGCACCATAAACATGGTGTCAGCTTAAAGTCCACACATGAATCAGTCTCTGCACTTACAACTTGAACTGAAAGGATTTTCTCTCTGATGCTTATAGTTTAGTGTTTTTTGGCCAGTCCTTCACAGGTTTGACATCTTTTCAATTCCCTGAATTTATTTTTTGTCACCATTTCTCTGTCTTAACATACACAGTGTTTAAAAACGGCTAATATTAGAGGTGGTCAAGGCAGATGGCTATCAATATCCCACTTCAGCTGGATGAGACATCTTATAAGAAATCATTCTTTCCCTCTACTATAACATCAAACGTAAGGTCAGTATCTCTAACATTTATTGAGGTAGAGCCATGCTTGTGTTGGCTAAGCAGCCATAGGTTGACTCCCAATATATAACAATTGTAAATGTACAGCCAATAATTACTTTATGTGAGTCACAGAAATCTGTTCAGTAGTTCATGAGATGTTTTGCTACCAAACAAAACTGACTTAAACATACTGCCATTTCTTGTCAAAAAGTGAGAAATTTTCCCATTTTCACGTTTGTCTTCGTACATTTGACATCTCATAGTCAAGCTTAACAATTTTCTATATTTCCCTTCTGCTATGACGTCTTTGAATTAGGAGGAGGAATAGATGATTTGCCTTGTAGCTTTGGAAAAACACCCCCAGCTCCCCCACGACCCACTATGGATTAAGCGGTAGAAAATGACTGATTGACTGACTTTGGAAAAACAAAAGAAGATGGTAAATCAAAGGCTATGAAACCACAACAGGGCACCCACCGCCGGTCTGTGCGGCGCAGAGTGGCAGTGACACTTTGCGTACTCGAGAATGGTTGCTCGAAGCAGTGTCTCGCTGCAAGGTATTGCCTGGACACATCAGCTGTGCCACAAATATTGCAATATGTTACATTTAGAACAGTTAAATGTGAATACATTCCTGCCGAGCAGGACAAAACATGTCTTCACAAGAGGCACGCTGTGTCTTGTGTGACACCGCGTGCGGTCAAAAACATTCTGCTTTGCGCGGATGTCTGCTTGAGTCAACCTCAAGTCCGGCTTCTGTGGAAGCCTGACCACAGACTTGACTTACCAGTTTTAACTCATAATCTTAACAGTAGCAATAGTGATAATATAGCTATCTCGAACAACATGGTATAGCTAGTGTAGCTAACAACAACACCTGAACACCTTCCTGGTGAACTGTTGAGCCAAACTCGACCTATCAATGCTGGACCACACAAGACTTTATATAACATAGAGACTATTGTTTCTCAACTTGCCATCCCCCAAAAAATTTACATTATATCACAATAGCAGCACTGTAATGCAAGCGCTAATTTTAGTAAGCCTAATGCTACTATATGTCAAAAACAGTCATTTTTAACTTTAACCTAATTGGAACATATGTGTTTTGAAACAAAATGTCTTCAACAAAACCTGAAATTTCTCATTTGGAACACAGTGAATCTTTCTGCTGTGTCCTCACCTCAGCGAACAGACATTAACGACGCAATCACAAGTGCACTGTGCATGTTCAGCAGGACATGAGATGTTGAGGGCCAGTTGGAAATTCCAGCTCTGCCTATTGTTTATCTTACTAGCGGTTGGCAAACAACTTAATGGTACATTAACATAACCAACTATAAAGACTGTAGATCGAATGTCGATTAGAAAATAAGCCTATCAAACAAATTCCTCTGTCTCAAAAGTAGAACATGACCTGATAGCTTTTATCTCTTGACTTTCTCTGAAATATGTCAGTCAGGTCTAGTTTTATTTTCATATTCTTAAATGTTTTTTGATTAGTTGATTTCACTTGCCTGATTCAGACAATGCAAAAAAACAAAAACAAACAAACAAAAAAAAACATTCTATTTTCTCATCTTTCCTCCGGTCAATTCTATTAATACAAACCTTTAATATGTAAAATAATTCACTTTCCCTCATGATAAAAACATACCCCAATATCAATCAAATTCTATACACAGGGCAAAAACTTCACTGCAGCTATATCAGCTGAACTTGTCAGATTAAAACAACCTACTACAGAGACTAACCAGGGCGCAGAGGATTTCCAAATTTTCTAGGATGAGCTCGTGTCCTATTCTAGTGCCACCAAGATCTTCCAAGCTGATCACTTATGGGACAACAATCATATTTTGCAAGCATCTACACACAAAGAGGATACACTGTCACCGGAACAGATACGTTTATTTTCGGAAGAAATAATAATGATCTCTTACATATGCACAGACTTTCTATACAAATATACAAAAACATCCATGCACAGTATCTCATAAAAGTGAATACCACCCTCACACTTTCATAACTATATCTTTTTATGGGAAAACACTGTATATATGAAAGTTTGATACAATGAAAAGTAGTCAGTGTGCAGCTTGTGTAACAGTATAAATTTAGTAACCCTTTACAATAACACATTAATGGGAACCAGGACAGATAAGGGTCTCATGTACAAAAGAGTGCGCATGCTTTCATAATAAAAGTTGGCAGTCGGGAAAAATGTTGTAACTTGCGGTGCACAAAAAAATTAAGATTAACAAAACTATGCTTACATGTTACCGCACACCTTTCCTTCATACATCATAATTTGTCTGGAATTGGGCGCACTTGCCGCATAGACCACCCAGTCCCTGCCTATATGAATATGTAAAGTAATATAGATACCCAGAAGACACCCACCATGTGTCCAAATAACCGTGATAACTCAGTAAGTATAAGAGAAAAGGAGAAATTCACTGAATATGAAATGACCTCAGTGTCCTATTCACCTGTTTGACGGCATGAGAAACAGTATAGATCATGGAGTGCTTTCCCTGTTAATAATGGATGAATGTGCCTATACAATGCCAAAAATGTCCATGTGTGAGACTTTATAGGTGTGTGTGTGTTCTGTTTGGGCATACATAAGAGACTACAATACACCCTTAAATCAAACGTTTTGACAGGTGGCCTTTGACCTTAATGGGGGTCATGGGGTCAACAGGGGTGTGTCCGAGGGGCGTAACCGTGGATGCTGATTGGTTGTCGTCATTAGGGGCGATACCTTAAATGAACCAATAATAATACAGGGGTGTGTTTAAGGGTGTTATTAATAATCTGTATGTTTTTCAGGCGTTAATACATCTATAAAAAAAGACATGCATCCTTTTATATTTAAAAGATATAATCAACTTAATATTAACCTGTCACATGAAATCCTAATAAATGAACTGTGTAACCTGACAGAATTGTAAGTTCATTTTGTTTTACAGCAGGACCTATTTGTTGAATATATGAGCCAGTCTAAATCAGTTCAAAATAGAAAAGACCTAAAAGTAAATAAAGATTGTGCTTCACTACATCGATGGAACGAGCAAACCTTCCACTTCTGCGTCAACAGACTGGAAAGCAGGAGAAAGAGGTAAGACAAATATGAGATTAACAGAAAAACTTTACGAACCCTCAGTATACTGTTTCCAAGTTATAAATTGACTCTAGCAATGATGTGTTTGTTTTGAATCATGAGAGACTCCATTTTAGGAAAAGAAATGATCATTTTAGTTACCTGTAGCTTTTCTAAAACATTTTCTTTTCATCTTAGAGTAAAATGTTATTCAGGGACTTACTGAAACAGTTATTCTGTAACTGAAGTCCCAGTCAACATCAGCCCTCGGCCTTCTGATTCATTTTCCTGACCAAGTGTGCGACACAGGGCAATAAAGTAATTAGAACTCTTTCAGTCCCCCTCCAAAAAGAGGACATACATAGGTTCATGAACAGGTGAGACCCCCCCAGGGCCTGATGTATATCAACGTTTGCTGGTTTCTCATTGCTAATACATGCTTCTAAAAGGAAAGAATTTGAGATTTTTTATCCCATAGTAATGACCTTGAAATAACAGCAAAAACAGAGGGTTTGAACGATCAGGGAAACTGGTCCCAAATTTACACAGAGCAGTAGAGCCCGTGGTTCTGTGAAACACTACAATTTTTCTCTTCAGAATGGTTTCAAATTTACCAATATCACTAAAAGTAACTGCTGTTTGCTCGTCGAGGCCTGCCTGATGCTGCCATCTCCTCCCCAGTTCTACAGCACGGTGATCCGTGAGCTCAGGATCAGAGACGTGTGCGAGGCTGATTGCAAAACATAACTGATTACCGGTATTATCTACAACATACATGTGACGCATTTTCTTATTAATCAGTTCACAGTCTAACGTTCCTGTAGCCTTACGTTTCACCCCTCCTGCAGGATCATTAACAACTTGAAGAACAAATTCCATGTTATTATCTACAGGTACATCTGCATTCGATTGTACTAAATCATCTAGAAAGTTCTCAAAAGCAGGCAGGATCATATTTCCATCATCTGTAACAGTAAATGTGATGTGACGATTGAGATTTTCACCCACTAATTCCAGCTGCACAACGTCGTTACGTCTGGTTAAAGATCTCGCAGCGTCGGCTAATTCAATGAGAATACGCATGATGTCTGTATAGAATGCAGCTAAATCTGGAACATTTCCTGGACAGAGCGGCGGGATGGTAAAAGGTCTCCTTATTTCATGGTTATTAAAATGTTCACGTTCAACAACCGCTGGAGGATCTCGCCCTATTTGATCAGAACTGACCGCTATCTCCTGATTGAAATGACCACCATGCTGCCCAGTATGATCAGCAGCGTGTGACGTTGAAGGAATTTGTAAGTCAGCTGATTCATTTTGCTGAATGCTGGGTGGAGACGGTGCTCTATTTAAATCTTCAACAACCTGTTCTAATGAGCTTAAAAAGTCACCGTACAGATTTTGATTTTTTACATTTTCACTGTTAGCAGGAGATGCATTTAACCCGATGTTTTCTGCTACATCTGCATTAACGGGAATTTCACTAAGTTGAGCAACAACATTCCTTATTTCATCCAGGGCAAGTCTGATTTGGTTATCCATTTATATGAGCATAAGAAAAATCAAACAAACCTACAAAAAAAAAAAAAACACAAGTGATCAGTTCAGTTTAAAATCACCTTGATGTCACCAAACTGTTTCTGTAACAGAATCTGACATGCAGCCAGAAGCGTTAAAGATGAGGCCTTATTTCGATGGTTCCGTGCGTCATTGTAGTTCTGTGAATCATTAGAAGCAGATGGAGCAATTTCTTCGTTTCCTGAAATATGCACCGACATATTTTTCTTGTCAGTACTGGTATTTTCAATGTAACAAGTTTAAACCTTTCTTAGCTGTACCAGACTTGATGCTTGATGATGTACACAGCCCTGATGTCTCTGCTCTGACTACTGTGAAACTAAACCTGTTTTTTATTGCCAGCACCCTGAAATGCAAAAAAGAGGTCCAATTACCATATTAGCTATTCATTGCACTGTTTCTTGTGGACATAAGTCAGTGATGTCTGACATGGGGACGCTGTGTCTGTAGACTTTACCAAAATCAAAAACTAGAATTTCCTTTTAGAAGCATGTATTAGCAATGAGAAACCAGCAAACGTTGATATACATCAGGCCCTGGGGGGGTCTCACCTGTTCATGAACCTATGTATGTCCTCTTTTTGGAGGGGGACTGAAAGAGTTCTAATTACTTTATTGCCCTGTGTCGCACACTTGGTCAGGAAAATGAATCAGAAGGCCGAGGGCTGATGTTGACTGGGACTTCAGTTACAGAATAACTGTTTCAGTAAGTCCCTGAATAACATTTTACTCTAAGATGAAAAGAAAATGTTTTAGAAAAGCTACAGGTAACTAAAATGATCATTTCTTTTCCTAAAATGGAGTCTCTCATGATTCAAAACAAACACATCATTGCTAGAGTCAATTTATAACTTGGAAACAGTATACTGAGGGTTCGTAAAGTTTTTCTGTTAATCTCATATTTGTCTTACCTCTTTCTCCTGCTTTCCAGTCTGTTGACGCAGAAGTGGAAGGTTTGCTCGTTCCATCGATGTAGTGAAGCACAATCTTTATTTACTTTTAGGTCTTTTCTATTTTGAACTGATTTAGACTGGCTCATATATTCAACAAATAGGTCCTGCTGTAAAACAAAATGAACTTACAATTCTGTCAGGTTACACAGTTCATTTATTAGGATTTCATGTGACAGGTTAATATTAAGTTGATTATACCTTTTAAATATAAAAGGATGCATGTCTTTTTTTATAGATGTATTAACGCCTGAAAAACATACAGATTATTAATAACACCCTTAAACACACCCCTGTATTATTATTGGTTCATTTAAGGTATCGCCCCTAATGACGACAACCAATCAGCATCCACGGTTACGCCCCTCGGACACACCCCTGTTGACCCCATGACCTCCCCACCCCCATGGTGCCATGACCCCCCTTAAGGTCAAAGGTCACCTGTCAAAAAGTTTGATAGAAGGGTGTATTTTAGTCTCTTATATATCTATAAACTAACACACAAAAGTTTATCAGATGAGAGAACAGTAGCTAGAAAACCATGTTTGAGCTTTCACGGTGGCCGCAGTTCTTTTTAATGGCAAGCCAAAAGGGTCAAAAATCATCAGTATAAGAGCACTGTTTGCTGGTTACGAACCCAGAACAAGCATGTGTGTTTTGTGCCACCTGGGCAGTGCGGAGCTGCAGCGCAGATAGACGGCACAAGCCACGCACTGTTCCTCCAACAGTGTCCCTCTGCAAAGTTGGTGCCAGTGCCGTGCAGAGCTCCAAGATGATTGCCCTAGGCAACATGGAATGGATAATTAGTCATGCATCATCATGTGCCAGTAGGTCAGTACTATCTCTAAAACCACGCTCCCTCCGCATCCTTCTATTGGCGATGTCTTCCAGCAGTTGTCAAAATAAGGTGAGATCTTTCCATGTAATCCATGCAACATTTAGTAACTGCTCACAGTTTATTATCAATGCTGAGAGCAGAAACGGGGTTGTTTCCTCGCAGAAGACCAGCGAACAAGATCAGACGGAGAAAATAAGCTTGGATGGAAAAGGAACAGAGACACAGCCCAGCTGACCGACTGCATTAAAAAAGAGGATCAACCCGTGGGCCCAGAAAGAACTGTGCCTCAAAATTAAGAATCTGATTTCATCTAAAGTCTTTTTATCCAGACAACAGAAGTGAACTTGATCAGTGAACAGCTGATTGCTCCAAGTTCCAGGCTTCTGGAAGTCCTGAATCAACTTCATTTATGTCTCCGGGTTTCCTTCAACTCTTCAGCCTCTGGAAACTACTGTCTTCTGAGACATAACAACAAAGATCATGTTTAACCATCAAAGCCTGGAGCATCAGTGCCTGCCACTTAAAGGAAGAAAACTGAAGATTAAGTCGTATTCCCTTCAAGAAATCACTCGTTGTTACCAGAAGAAACATCTCCATCAGGTTCATGGATGAGTCTCCGTCTTCAAAGCCTCTCCAAACTCACTAGTTTCAGCATCAGGGAAAGACAGGTTGAGTTGATTGATTCATCTCTATTATTGAAATTATTTTGTGTTGCCGAATTGAAGCTGTTACTGACCCCTGCATAAGCGTTACTAATTAAAGAAAGCATATAAAATTCTAGTTAAATCGTGAACATTCAATTATTTGAGTCACCGTATTGTTGGTTTTTCAATGGTGGTAAAAAGTCTTGTTGCCTGGTTCTAAGATATTTTAGGAGGTTTTATAGGTTGCCTTAGTCAAGTTTGTTAAAACAGCGCCATTGGGGCTCGTGCTGAGCTACTAAAATTAACCTAGCCCATATACCAAGAGTCAGCTGTAAATTAGGGAATGAGCAGCCGTGAACAAAAGTGACTGTCGAAGGTGTGGATGACTGCGAGAGGCTACTCAGTCGCTCGGACCTCCAGTTGAAGAAGGGCGTGACTTTTAGATGAAGGCTGTCAGAGGCTAGGCGAGTCATTTCCCGACACCAGCTTAAACAGAACTTTCAGTAAACCTGCTCAGTAAGATCTTTCAGGTTTAGGGAAGTCCAGATCCGTTGGATGGAGAGCTGGATTGAGCAATCCCTTTAGACATAGGGAAGTAGGAGGGAAGGGTTAGCTCATCCGACAACGAAACAGTGCAAAGGCTACAATTGCTCCACAATTAAGGGAACCTTTGCTCATTTCTGTATATCCTAAGCTGTGCATGAAACATTGCGCCGCAACGTTTTTTGTGCTTACGCATGGTTCGTACTTGAGGCACCTAAGGTTGGACTCAAACTGTACACAGGAAGGAGTAGCTTGGGGAGTTGCAAAAGATTTATGAAGTAAAAGTCAAGAACTTACACGTTAGAAAAGAGCAAAATGAGATGGATGGAAACAGGCATGCAAGCAGACAGAAACAGGTGCAAAAATAACAACAAAATATAGCAAGAGTGGAAAGAACATTATAAACCATAAGAAAAATTCTGAAAACCGGAAACACAAATGAAATCCATAACCTAACACATCTGGATTGTTACATTATATACACATGGACAAAATTGTTAGTACCCCTTGGTTAATGAAAGAAAAACCCACAATGGTCACAGAAACAACTTGAATCTGACAAAGGTAATAATGAATAAAAATTCTATGAAAATGAACAAATGAAAGTCAGACATTAGTTTTGGAACATGCTTCAACAGAGTTATTTTAAAAAATAAACTCATGAAACAGGCCTGGACAAAAATGATGGTACCCTTAAAAATAATGTGACCAAAGGGACATGTTAAATCAAGGCGTGTCCATTAATTAGCATCACAGGTGTCTACATTCTTGTAATCAGTCAGTGGGCCTATTATATATAGAGCTACAGGTAGTCACTGTGCTGTTTGGTGACATGGTGTGTACCAGACTCAACATGGATCAGAGGAAGCGAAGGAAAGAGTTGTCTCAGGAGATTAGAACGAAAATTATATACAAGCATGTTAAAGGTCAAGGTTATAAGACCATCTCCAAGCAGCTTCATGTTCCTGTGACTACAGTTGCACATATTATTCCGAATTTTAAGATCCATGGGACTGTAGCCAACCTCCCTGGACGTGGCCACAGGAGGAACATTGATGACAAAACAAAAGGTTGAGCAATTATAGCATTAAGAAATATGGCTGAGAAAACTTATTTTGAAAAGAGATTGTTAAAAATTTCTTTGAATTCTTGAAGCTTCATATTTGGCCATTTGTCTGTCTTTGATGTTTTGTCTTTGTTGGAATTAACTTTTTTTTATGTGTTACATGACACAATAATCCTAGATTGATTAAAACTTTGAGTTTTCAGGAGAGTTAAGAAGCAGCTTGTTTCTGAGGTAGGTGCATGTTAACAGTTTTGTAGTTTAAGGTTCATTAAGATGGGTTGGAATGAAGAAACTGTGGGTCCGCCCATAGGCTGTCAATCAGAGGTTAGTTCTGCCTGACTCCGCCCACCTCCCAGGTTTGTACACGCCTTTGCTTTCATGGAAACACTCAGCACCTCCCTTCCTGAGTTTTAACATTGTTTAAGAGACAATAGAATCAAAAGGCTTGGAGTGATTACTGCTGTTGTGACTATGAATCTGAATATATTATTTAATATTAATACCTAAATATTTGATCAAATAATATTTCAGTCTGTTAAGGGTTGTCCTGTAAATACCAGACCAGTAAGGCGGTGGTATTAGGACAAAATCGAAAAGGGTGACCAAGCTCTGACATTATTGAACACCAAAACTCTGTACAAACATGGAATGAATTCACACAATTTCTTAAAATACAAGAATTTATTAACAAAAATAAGTCAATTCAAAGTCAAACATATTTTAGTCAACAAACTCTTTACTTTGCTAAAACAATTCAACTAAACTACCAAGCAGAATTAAAGAATAATGAAGACTAATGGACTATGTACAATATAAACAAGTTGATTAAAAGATGATTGATAATTATGACCAAAAGAGTGATGCAACATTACCATGCAATGTTTATGTATGAGAACCAAGGATTATCTTGAAGAATCTGGAAATGAAGTGAAGTTAGTCTTGGAACCAACTTAAGAAATAATCAGCAAACGTTTAGACAACCCTTCACAATGCAAGATCAGATAAAATATTATTTTAATAAAATAATGTTTTAAAGAATGATCTGCTGAATAAAACCAACCTTCTGGATGACCAATTCTCAATGGTGTCTCATTAGCTGCCTTTATTTATTGAAATAATATTTAAAGAAATATTATTAAGGAAATAGTAAAATATTTAAGGAAATATTTTGGAAAAGAGCCAAATCTTTCTGGAGAAATGGGGCTTAATGGTGTTTACTTAGTTATCAAGTTTAGTAAAATAATGTTTTTAGGGAAATATTATTTACTGGATTGAAAACTAACAACCTTTCTGGGTAAATATTCTTTAGAAGGCAAGCACGTGTTTTTAGCTGTTAGCAGTTAAAGCTAACAAAAAAATCTGATAGCTTAGCACCAGAATCAAACACACACCTTTAAAATACGGTTAATAAAAGGGTTTAAATGCATGAGCGTGGACGGCGCGTTATGATGAGTCTTCAGTGTTAAAACCACCCCTTTAAATAAAGTTTGTCTTAACATTAAAAAAAGCACACAAACACAGAACACAAATCTGAGCACGTGTGCTGCAGATAGCCTGCTAGCACTAAGATAGCAGTTTCACAAACAAAACCAAACTTCATAAAATGAAAAACATTTAGATTATTTCATTCTAAATACTTCTATCTCTCTGCCCAAACCTAACCTCTCATGAACCGTGATGAGGGAAAGTTGTCCGTGCAACGACGAAGTTTGAAGAAACTCTGTGAACAAAAGGTTAGCTACAGCTAACCTCCGGAGCTGTGGCTGGGCGGCTCGCTCTGTCCGCTGACCACACTGCAAGTTAACTGCCGTAACCATGGTGATGCGGTGTCGTTGTCCTCCTTTCGGGAAACTGCTCCACTCGGCGTCGTAGAGACAAGGTCTCTGCAGGGAATTCTCTGGAAACAGTTTGCTTTCTGTAGATCTCAGAGAGAAAGTCAAGCAATGCTTGTAACTTAATCACCCCGTTCATGAATGAATCTATTGGATACACAGACAGTAATTCATTCGTACTTAACTCTGTGCATATGATCGATGATTGTATGACACCCTTGGATCCAGTTGAAGAGTTATGTCTGTTTGCCTGCAAAGAGACATTAGCATGCTGTGTCCCTCCTGTCCCGATGGTCACCGGCGTGGAAGACACAGGATGTAGCAAGATGTGACAGGAAGTCCACAGTTACCCCGTTTCCTGGTTGTGCCGGACGTAGGTTAATGCGATTTATTTTAAAAGTTTCAACAAAGTCTGTACTGGCCTTTCACGATGTAACCATGGCTGTGGTCCCAACACTGCGCTAAAAACATGTTTTTGTATAATAATTGAGTAAGGATAAAGCATGAGATTTAGATGTCTGTGTTTTACTACTAAAAGGTTAATGAAATTGTTTAAACTTCTTTAAAGAATTAGTTTTGCATGCATAATCATTGGTGATTTATTAGATTGAAGGTTTTTCCTGTGTTATGACTTGGGAGTATTGCTGTGTTTCGCCACTAGAGGTCGTCCTGGAGCCACTGCAGATTCTCACCACGGCTGATGCTGTGTGCCAGCTGAGGAGTACAGGTCCTTCTCAAAATATTAGCATATTGTGATAAAGTTCATTATTTTCCATAATGTCATGATGAAAATTTAACATTCATATATTTTAGATTCATTGCACACTAACTGAAATATTTCAGGTCTTTTATTGTCTTAATACGGATGATTTTGGCATACAGCTCATGAAAACCCAAAATTCCTATCTCACAAAATTAGCATATTTCATCCGACCAATAAACGAAAAGTGTTTTTAATACAAAAAACGTCAACCTTCAAATAATCATGTACAGTTATGCACTCAATACTTGGTCGGGAATCCTTTTGCAGAAATGACTGCTTCAATGCGGCGTGGCATGGAGGCAATCAGCCTGTGGCACTGCTGAGGTCTTATGGAGGCCCAGGATGCTTCGATAGCGGCCTTTAGCTCATCCAGAGTGTTGGGTCTTGAGTCTCTCAACGTTCTCTTCACAATATCCCACAGATTCTCTATGGGGTTCAGGTCAGGAGAGTTGGCAGGCCAATTGAGCACAGTGATACCATGGTCAGTAAACCATTTACCAGTGGTTTTGGCACTGTGAGCAGGTGCCAGGTCGTGCTGAAAAATGAAATCTTCATCTCCATAAAGCTTTTCAGCAGATGGAAGCATGAAGTGCTCCAAAATCTCCTGATAGCTAGCTGCATTGACCCTGCCCTTGATAAAACACAGTGGACCAACACCAGCAGCTGACACGGCACCCCAGACCATCACTGACTGTGGGTACTTGACACTGGACTTCTGGCATTTTGGCATTTCCTTCTCAATGGTAAACCCCTCCGAAGTATTTACAATCCACATCTCAAGTAAGCAAGTCGGTTGGATCTTCTAGGACATTAAACTAAAGGAAAACTCTGAATTGACCTCAGCATTTCTCTCCAGAGAACCTGCGGAACCTGATCACCTTCCACTGGATCTTCAATGCACAATTATTTCAACCTGTAAAATAAACCCTTTAACCTTTTCTGGTTTCCTGAGTGTGTTTGTATGTGGGTCAAACAAATTACTAACATCATGACACCCTGGTGCCATTAAGCTAGCTGACAGTTCACAATATGCCCAAAGTAAGGCATGTATTTTTGATAAAGAACCTTAATCGTGACTTCATACTTGGTGGGAATTAATTATTAGATTCAATTTGTAGGGTTTATGCATCAAAATTACATTAGATTTCCATTAATCTAATACTCATCTTTGTACAAGACAAATCAGGATGATATGTGACTTAATTCTGACTGAGACATTGATCAACTGCACAACAACTGAAGTTTGTGTTTTATTGTTAATAGAACTGAACTGCAGGTAAGAACAACTGGATTTGATTTTTACATCACTGTTATGTCTTTGGTTCTATATAGTCTACATAATATACAAAGACATACATAAATAAAAATGGTATCTTGAAACATTTGGATATCCATTGCCAAGATGCCTCATCCCTGCCATCAGCAGCTACATCAACGTCTGCTCCAGCTACATCAGGCCCCTCAGCCGCATCAACATCTACTTCCTCAGAAGTCCCATCTCACATACTGGAAGCACACACTCAACCACAAAGCCAACATTCTGAACAAAATGTAAAGAACTGTTCAAATCCAAGGGTTGACACTACAAAGCAAATTTCTGTGCAGTGTCCTCACTGTAATCTGACAGTTAATGGCGATTTAATAATTTCTTTTTTCAATTGAAATTGTCATTGATTGGAAGAAATTCTCCTAAGAATTTCAGGTTGAGTACCGGAAGCCGTACATCATTTCCAACTACTTGAGTTGTGGAACAATGTTCAAAGATTGTGGTGCAGGTTTCTGGGGCAATGGAAAGTGAGGACATCTGAGAAGCTTTTATTCAAAACCATTTCTCCAGGGTTCTGCAGCCACTTCTGTGCTATGGATGCAGGGTTCCCACAGTAATTTCCTGCATCACATGAAGTAACATCCTAATGATACTATGATGTTTTTTTTTTATGACAGATGCTATGAAGATTTTTAAAAATGTCCGGGCCAAGAATGTCTTCAAAAGGTTGATTTTTGATGTTGTAAAATAAAGAACATCTATAACCTCATGTTGTCTCTTATTGCTGCCTTTGATGTGGGTTGTCAGTGAGTCAAAATGTGATCATTTCTAGACTTTGAGTATAATATATTAAAAAGTGTAGAGCAAACAGCACTATGTTAATTTTTGGCATTTTAAAAGGCAGTTCCGCATGGTCATTATCACTGTTAGAAGAAGTATCTGAAAGATAATCTTCCTTTACCTTGACATAAAGCTAAGTACAGTATGAAGTAAATGCATGCGTGTGAAAAACATGTTTTTTTACCGTGTCCTGTCCAGCAGAGTAGCGCTCAAAATCGTTGTCTGAGTGCCAAGAAAAAGCCCAACAGATTTACTTTCACAAGTGGAGCATTACAGCTAACGCTTTAAAGCTCTGCTTGATATTCATAAAAATAAACTTTATTAGAAACTGCTTTGGGATTATTTCAATTGTTACGGTCGGAAATAAAACGGGAAAAAAAAGAAGCACGAAACAGAGAAAGGGGGGCAAAAAGAAAAAGGGGAGAGAAGGAGAATAGAGTGGAGGAAAGAAAGAAGGATGAAGAGAATACAAGATAACACCTTGCTTGCATCTACACCTGCAGAAACGTTCACATATTTTTTACCGAAAGGTGCACGGTACTTATGAAAGTAAGATGTATTTAGTGGTAAATACAGCTCAATAGAGAGCATTTGTGTATCTGTTAACACCTGAATCTAAACACTTATGGGTCTGAGTGTGAGCGCGCTTGTGTATACAAGATTTCTCCATAAAAATATGCAATAGTGAGTTCGAGGACCCACAGACCCACCCCTTGGACCCGGGACAGATACGGAGGAGATCCGAGCCACAGACATCCAAAGGACCCCTAGAGCACAGGAACCCCAGGAGAACCACCGCCGGGACTACCCTAAACCCCCCAGAGAGGAGCAGCGGAGAACCCTAGGGGAACCACCCAGCAGCCACATTGCAGAAGCCCCAGGGAGCTCCAGCGACGAGCCCACAGGCCCACCGGCAGCCGTCTATGCCCGAGCAGATCCAGCCATGGACCCAGAGACCCAAGACCCCGGGACATATCACTCCCCGAGCAGAGGCCCGACTGAGCCCAGGGGTCCAGGCCCCGGCAAGCAGCCACCAGGAGTGAGCCAGCACACACCAAAGCACCCAGCCCCGGATACCGAGAACCACAAGTACACCGACAGGCAGAAACACCAACCACCGGCAGGTAGTGTGGCGGGGAGGGAATAGGCCCCACATTTGATGGGGGGCCTAAACTGATCCAGGAGAGGGAGCAGCCCAAAACCCAACTTGAAACAAAAAACAGGCACACACAGTCACAATCACACATTCCCACCTTCATGCGTACACATAAAAACACTCACAACCACGCACCCAACGTAAAGACAAACAACAATGGACGTCGTACACTCACTCACACTCCCCATACATACTTTATACTCCCAGGTCAGCATGTCCCAGGGACAACCAGCCCCCGGACCCAGGAGGTGGTCCCCTTCCCTCCAGGGGTGGAGACAGGCAGAACACCCCAGCACCTGAACCTGCTCCTGGGCTTATGCCTGAACCTGAGCAACCCCGGCCTGGACCCCGACCCCCTGCCCCAATCAGTCCCCAACCATCCTCATCTTCATCCGGAGAGGGGTCCATGTACAAAAGAAGGGTCTACATGGTCCAAACAATGCCACAAACCAGAGCCACCATAGAGTAAAATAGTCCCAACCCTCAATGAATTCCGATCCAAACCCCATGAACCCCCCACCCCCAATGAACCCCGACATTAATCTCACCACTGGGCCACCCCCAACCAGGACACAGATATCAAACACATGCCCCTGAACCCAAATGCCATGAATCCCTCACCCCACAGCACATGGGCACACTCCTACAGGAGAGCTTCATCCCCAAAAAGCTGATGAAGCAACACCCACACAGTGTAAGCTCCACACACAGCCCCGCTCCAAGCACCCCCACTGCATCCTGCCCCCTCCACACAGTGCGCCTCAACAGCAAGGCAAGGGCCCCGCGCAATGCCACCCCAGTCCCCGCCCACAGGCTCAACAGGGCAGACACCGTCGAGCACCGAGCTCACAATGGAACCCCCGACTCCACACCAAGACGGGACAAACTCACCCAGCAGGAGGTCCCTGGCCAGCGGCAAGCACTCTGGGCCGCATCCCCCTGATGTGGTGTGTCTGTGTGGTTGCGGGGGCATCCCCCACCATGCCCCCGCAACCACACAGACACACCACATCACTGCCACTGCAACGTTAGCCCAGGTAGAAACATTATCCAGTTCAGCTCTACCATTGCTGCGCAGCCGATCCAAATGCCGGTGACCCCACATCCAAGAAGAGGACACAACCCCCTCACCCCACACGCTGCAGTCCCCCACGCCACCCTCTAGCCCACCGCCCTGATACCCCCACAGACACAACAGCCAGCAAAGCAGCACACCGCCAAGCCCGCCCAACCAGTCAGCAGCCCCAGCCCATCAGTCTGTGAGAGGGAAACATGCAGCAGCCGGGTAATCGGGCCAGGCAGGCCAACCACTCCAGGCCAAGCACAGGTCAGCCGCCCCAGTGCGGGCACAAGACATGCTCCACTGCCCCACCCACCTGACCGCCAACCGTAGCCCTGCACCCGGCCAGGGGCAAGAGCCACAGAAGGAAGCATTGGAGGAAGGCCACCACAGCACGCCAAGGACCGAGATCCAAGGCAATCCAAACGATCCCGAAAGGGCCAAAAAGCCAGCCCCAGCACCAGACAACCCCCGAGACCCAAACCTCAACCCCAGCCCAGATCCCGACCAGAAGCCCCGCTCCCTCTCAAAAGGTTGAACCAGAAAATATGAAATCATGGGTACCATCCTTTGTCTCCAAGCTACTTTCATTACAATTATTATTTTTTAAATGATATATTTTTATGTCTTCATTATTATTTGTTTCAAACTAATTTTGTGAGTTTCACATTATTTTCATACCCAAAACGGATATTCTTTTAGAAAATAATAGCAGGGTATCCCAATATGTACTTTTAGCCCTCACAATATCTCTAAAAAATCAATACTGTTCATTATTAAAAGATCAACTTTGTAAAACTAAACAAATAAATAAAGGTCAGATGGCAAGGAATAAATGACTGAAAATAGGAAAAAATAGAACAAGTCCTTAGAGAGACCTTTAATTCAAACAGACTCAATGTAAAAAAGGGTACTATCAAAGATTATAAGGACAAAATAAACTCCGGTGACAAACATCAATTTATAAATCGCTCCCTGTTATCATCCAATCATATGCTGCGGTTGAGTTATGCCCATAGTCACATGCTTGTCTAATCATGTGCTGCGCTAGATTTCGCTCGTCCAGTCAGGATTGGGGGTTGATAAATGCGCTGATTGAGATACCGCCACTTCATCTGCAGAGATACCCACTTGCATCTGTCCCTCTTCAGTTTTCCAGCTCTGATCCAGCCAGCTTTGAGCCTCTTAACTACAGGAAAGTAGTGCAGACTAATGGCTGCTGTCACAGTATTGCTGCCACCACCAACAATGCACTGTTTCACCATATTAACGCTTGTTACGTTTTTTTATTGATTGGCTGTGCTCTTATAACTGTAATTATCTGAGCATGTTTCAATAAAAGGATGGCGTCACATCACTATATAACGTAGCTTCATAGCAAGTGTGCTGCTGTCGGTTCTGAGACAAAGAATTGTTGTCATGTTCCTCTGTCAAGACCGCCTGTACCGTCAGTTCTCCTATCTTTAATGTGGCAACTCTAACAATGCTGTTTTTAATGCAACTTGGATTCTACCTGAATCATTGATCATTGACGCTCACACAATGAATGACCGGATACTTTCCCTTTTACGTCATTTCCGGGTGTCTTTGGACTTGCAAAATTTAACATTGAAATATGCTTTTATTGCACCTTTAATCCTAATATCATGTCAATTACTGCCCAATTCCTTTGATATTAAGATATTTCCTTTCCATTTCTGCATTTGTGGGAAAGGCGTGTCTTTCCCACAAATGTCTTAAAGTGTTGTTTATTTTGTATTAATAAACAACATGGTTATTTCATTTGAAAAGTTACATAAACGTCTATCTATATTAAATAAAATGCTGTTTACTGTTTATTACCCCCTTTTGCCCCTGCGTAAAGCCGGCCTCGAGTGATATATTTAAAAACAATGGTAAAGAAATGGAGCCATATGGAAAGAGGGTAGAAATTTTGCATTTTTCTGTAAGGAAAATACAAGCTGACATGATTAGAATAGAGACATGGGCATTTCAGTTGGTATTTAAGGACTTAATTAGACACATTTTAAAAACAGAAGAAAATGTGCCCACTGTAGGGTGGATAAAGGAATGCCAGAAGTATGAGCAAGAAAGAAGATTTATGAGAAGAGAATTTGAAAGGATTTCAGAAAATTCTGATAAAGTATTGCAAAGGAACCTAGGGAGCAAACATATACAGATTTTTGTTCATTTTTAAGAAAACAAGACTGATTAATAGAATTTGATTATATACAGACGTTTGAGAATTTAAACCATGATGAATTGCGCTTCATATCTATGGAGAGCCGTTTCATTCAAAATTGAATAAATAAATAAATAGATACTGCTTTTGAGAAATTATTAATAAATATCCCCATGAAATAAAACAAAATAGTTATGTTAAAAGACATTTTTATCTTATTTTATTTAATTAATTTCAAGATTTATTTAATTTACTTAAAGATTTATTTATTCATTTCATAATGCAGTTTTATTTTGTGACACTGTAAAAACTATTACTGGCGGTCTGGCACCTTCTGGCCCGCAGCTCCGGCATGCTATGGCAGTTAATTCTGCCTGCCACTGCCACACTTGTGCCCTGCTGTCCCAGCTCCGCCCCACTGATAAAACTCCGCCCCCTCATTTGAATATAAGAACATGAAATAAAGAGAGCTTAAAATGAAAAACAGGGTTAAAAAAAAATAAAATTCACTGAAATACGTAAAGTAGCTCTACAAAATAAGAGTGTCACAAAATAAAACTGCATTATGAAATAAATAAATAAATCTTTAAGTAAATTAAATAAATCTTGAAATGAATTAAATAAAATAAGATAAAAATGTATTTTAACATAATTATTTTGTTTTATTTCATGGGTATATTTATTTATTTATTGGAATATTTATTAATAATTTATCAATAGCAGTATTTATTTATGTATTTAATTTTGAAACGGCTCTACATACATACCGGTTGGTGGCGGTAATGCAAACTTGACGTTTTTTGCAAACCGCCAATAAACTCCAAAAGAAGAAAAAAAGGACAAAGAAGAAGGCATGGCGGTCCTGCAGTATCTCTCTACAGCGGAGTTAATGAAACAAGGAGCAGAAGCCCGTTTGTATCGTGCAAAGTTTTTAGGAAAGCCAACAGTAATCAAAGAAAGGTTTCCTAAATGCTACAGACATCCAGAGCTGCACGAAAAGTTGAACTATCGCAGAACAGTTCATGAGGTCCGCTCCATTCTGCGCTGCCGAAAAGTAGGTAGGTCATCTGTCTGCGATATCTGCGGTGAAATTAGTTTTAGGTTAGATATTGGATAACAGATTATCACTCAGTGGTTATGTACATGCAGCGATGGTTTTTATACTGTGTGATAACATAGACGACGGTTTGATTTTTTATTTTATTTTACTTCAGTAGCTTTCAGGTTTTGTGACCTATTTAATTCAATCAATTCTGAATTGTGTTACTATACTGGGCTAATGAAACGCAGCATGCTTTAAGCAGTGGGAGAGCTGGGGTATTCTGAGTCGGGTGGCCAGAATGGATCTGTCATCATTTTTGGTGTGGCATACATGTCTCACTAGCAAACAGGGCAATTTAGGCCACCTAAACCACACACACCAACAATATTTGAAATGCAGGCATTGATGGAAAAGATTAACTCATTTATGGTGTATTCAACTTGTTTCCCTTTTTCTGCAGATAAAGTGATAGAAAAGATTACTTTATACAAATGAGCCCATTTTCTATAGACTTGTACCAACTATTACTACTTTGCTGAGAAATGTTTAGCTTGGCTTATGGTGATCAGAAGCATTATGGTATGAGGAGGAAAACAGACAGAAACATTAACTGTATATATTTTTTATTATAGGCTGATGAAGATATATATGACCCAAGTAAGCAATTACAGTTGTTCAGAACCTTTACATAATTCAATTCAGTTTATTTCTATAGCTCCAATTCACAACACATGTCGTCTCAAGGTTCTTCACAAAGTCAGGTTCATACATTCCAATTAATCGTAATCATTGAACAGTTCAGTTAGATTCAGTTATTTATTCAAATTGGATAAAAAGTTTTTCTATCTAAGGAAACCCAGCAGATTGCATCCAGTCAGTGACTTGCAGCATTCACTCCTCCTGGATGAGCATGTAGAGACAGTGGACAGTCACTGGTGTTGACTTTGCAGCAATCCCTCATACTGAGCATGCATGTAGTGACAGTGGAGAGGAAAAACTCCCTTTTAACAGGAAGAAACTTCCAGTAGAACCAGAACCAGAATCAGTGTGAGCGGCCATCTGCCACGACCGACTGACCTGACCCCCAGTCTCAGTCTAACAAATATACTTGAATTTTTAAGTCTGTAGTGTGTTCCGACTACTTACCCTTCTTCAAACTTCTATTCCCAACAGCTAATGAGAATAAGAGGCTGTTGCACAACATTGACTGCAACATGTTTTAAAATGTTTTTGAAAACCTATATGTAACTATACAACATAATAAACCTAAATTCAAAACACTGTGGGCATAACAGAAGCTATCAACTAACTAACTGAACTAACTTGCTGAAGCAAAAAAAGAAATAAGAGACACTGACATTAATTGAACGTAAAGGTAAAAATGCTCCTAAACTAACAAGTATCAGTAATTTATAAGAAGTGGTTCTGGTCAAAAAAGATTTTTAAATAAAGCGTTCTAAATTCCATTTAGAATAAAATGTTTAGTATAAATTCTATATTTTTGTAATACAGCGTTGCCCAAACAATGTATTGTTGTATATTAAAATAGCTTTATTTAAAAAAAACATCAACACTATCCAAATCAAATTTTCATTTGAGAAATTCCACAGTGGGATAACTTTGAAGTATTTTAAACTGCATTGCTTTCCTTTTATGGTGCAGTGGAACACAAATATAGTATGTCCAAATTCTTAGAATATTTTCTATTACCATCACCTTTAATGTGTCACCCTTGCACTGATGTACTTTTGGTGATTTTATTTATTTATTTATTTTTTTCCAGTCATGTACTGAAGTTCACTTAACCCTTTTTTCTCAACAGGCATATCTGCACCAGTTGTATACTTTGTGGATTACAAGTACTACTGCATCTTCTTGGAGGAAATTGTTGGTTCCATGACTGTGCGTGACCACATCAACTCTATTCAGCATGTCAACACCAGTGTGGACCAAGGTCTGCATAAGCTAGCTGAGAAAATTGGCCAGATTTTAGCCAAAATGCACGATGAGAACGTCATCCACGGTGACCTGACCACGTCCAACATACTGCTGAGGAATCGTCCAGAGGACATAGAACAAGAGCTTGTCTTCATCGACTTTGGCCTGAGTTACATTTCAGCTTTGCCTGAGGATAAGGCAGTTGATTTATTTGTCCTGGAAAAGGCTTTTCTTGGTACTCACCCCAACACAGACGTGTTGTTTGAGAAGCTGCTAAAGAGTTACACTGCAACATCTAAGATGTCTCTAGCAGTTATTACAAAGCTTGATGAAGTACGGCTGAGAGGGAGGAAGAGGTCCATGATGGGATGATCATGAAAAGTGTATGCACAAACACTCATCTTGAGTTTCAGATTACTGGTTAATGGGTTGAAAGGATAAAGCTAGTATTTAGCACAACAACTATATTGAGCAAAACTAAAATAAACAGTTTTTTTTATTGAATCTTCTCATGGGTTTTAAATGTTATCAAAAGGTTTGGTCCCCTCCATTAGTTGTTCAAAATAAATGGATGGGGCCAGTAGGGTTGGGGATGGAGTGGGGAGCAAAACCTCATTAGGTCAGTTTGGAAGAAAATAATATTGGTAAAAGATATCTACAGTGAAGCATGGTGGTATCTGCATCATGTTATGAGATTACTTTTCTTCAGAAGGAAATGAGGTCTTTCTACATTGGGGTCCTAATTCTGAAATGTATTAAATGACAAACTGTTTTGACCAAAATCTGGTGCATAACCAAGTTGTAAGTTGTCTCAAATTCAAAAGTAAAAATAAAACATAAATTGCTGTTCCTGTGAAACAACTGTGAGAATGCTTACCTGCTGAATGAACCCACCAGACTATGCTTAAGAAACGGCAAAGAGAAAAATCTGCAACAATTGAATCAAGAACACGTGAGAGGAAGAAATCTGAAAGTGAAAATTTTGGACAACAGTTAAATGATTTGAAGATGCAGAAAAAGATCAAGGGAAGCACAGTACAATTTCAAGTCGAACAAAACAAAAATAAGTCACAGACTTTAAATTGCTTTGTACCTTTATACTAAGGTAAAAAAAAAAGGTTAAATGGAAACTGAAATTGTATTAGACCAAAACTGACTGCCCAAGACCATTTAAAAACAAAGAACTGGAGTTCTCATGAAAAAGGTTCAAATGAATCACTACAACACTGCTGATCCACACAATGAATAAACCAGAAAATCTTGGCAAAATTTCAAACAGTAGCTTAACCTCTTAAGCCCCAAGGGGGGTTTTGTGAATTTTGTGCTTTACAAAATGAATTAACAAAATACAAAGCAAAAGTCAAACCTGTTTAAATTTGCTCTTACTCAAAAACCATCTATGTGATTCTAGCACCATGGGTATTAGCAGGCCTCAGTAAACAATCTGTCTGGGAGGTGTGATGATGTAAAAAGGGTGATCATTTCGGAAGCTTTTAATTTTAAGATGGTTGGTGGGATGTGCTTGGCCTGGAGCAGTTGGCCTGCCCTGCCCAGTTACCCGGCTGGTGCATGTTTCCCTCTCCTGGATCAGTTTAGGCCCCCCATCAAATGTGGGGCCTATTCCCTCCCTGCCACACTACCTGCCGGTGGTTGGTGTCTCTGCCCGGCAGTGTACTTGTGGTTCTCGGTATCCGGGGCTGGGAGCTTTGGTGTGTGCTAGCTCACTCCTGGTGGCTCACACTCACTATTGCATATTTTTATGGAGAAACTTTGTATACACAAGCGCTCACACTCAGACCCACTGGTGTTTAGATTCAGGTGATACACAAATGTTATATCGAGCCGCATTTACCACTAAATACATCTTGCATTCATAAGTACCGTGCACCTTTCGGTAAAAAAGATGTTAATACGAATGTTTCTGCAGGTATAGAAGCAAGCAGAGTGTTATCTTGTATTATCTTCATCCTTCTTTCTTTCCTCCATTCTATTCTTGTCTCCCATTTTTTTGCCCCCCTTTCTCTTTCGTGCTTCTTTTTTTCCTTTTCAGGGTTAGGGTTAGGGGGTTAAGGTGAGGATTATGGGATTCACATAGACGATGAATGGGCGAAACCCCGATTCCATTTTCAATGCATTTTTCAAAACCGGAATTCAGTTGATTACATGGGATTTGATGGCGAGCTTCCAAGTGTTACTTGGAACATTTATAAAACCTGTAGATAGCTCTATAGGACCAAAAAAAGGATTCCAGTTTACATTCTACCATTCATTGTTTCTTCCAAATAAGTATTAAGGAAAATTTGGAAGATGTGGTACTACACCTAGGTGGTGCTAAAACATAATAAATTAACAATTTAGTGGTACTTTCAAAATAAAATACAGGCATTTGGTGGGAATTAAAAAAACATTTTAAAACATAACAATTTGGCATTTTTTGACCAAATCTTCTCAAATTTACAGTCCAACTTGAAAATTACAAGACTACTATAAAATACTAAAATAAGCTAAAATTAAACATTTAACTATTTTAAGTGTATTTCTGTCATTCTTTTTGCCCAACATAATTTTAGGTCAACCGATATCACACTTCATTGAAATAAACCTGTAGATAGCGCTAAAGAACCAGAAAAGTTTTTCAGATTTCATTCTACTCAGTTTCTTCCAGATAATTTAATAATGCAAAATATGGAAGATGCAGTACTGCACCTAGGTGGTGCTAAAATATAAAATACAGGCATTTGGTAGTGGTCAAAAAAAACATTTTAACACATTAAAATTTGGTATGTTTTGACCAAATCTTCTCAAATTTACTTTTCAACTTGAAAATAATGAAATTACTATAAAATACTAAAATAAGTTAAAATGACATATTAAACAGTTTTAAGTGTATTCCTTTCATTCTTTTTGCCCAACATAATTTTAGGTCAACTGATATTGCACTGTTTTACATTGATTTCAGAAAGATGATGTGAAAACCACCTGTGTCAGTCCTTTAAGGTGCATTTGCTGACTGAGCTGTGATCAAAGTGGGATTACACTCAAATTAAATGTTCATGTTATTTCTCCTCAGGGGTCATTTTGCCTTCTCAGCCAGACGGACAGTGGAGCAGGGTGTGGGCAGATTAGTGGCTTCCTTATAGGTGGTAGTAGAGACTTGACCAAGGTGTCGTTAGAAAGGTCTTGGTAACCTGCGTGCAGACATCCAAGAATGGTGGCTGTGTGACCTTCCGGTGCAACACAAGGGGGCACCAAATGTTGGAATTTCCAAATTTTGAGGGCTTATATCAAGATAGGAGGATGTGAGAGAAATGAAACAAAGGGCGTTTGGAAGCCTCTGAAAGGGTCTGTTTTATATTTGGAGTTCAGCTTTGTAGCTGTTATGGAAAATAAAACCTAACAGCTACAGGTGTCTGAAGGGCGTCTTCAGAAACGTCTCTCAGAATGTGTTGAAACCCATAACTTCACAACAGAAGGGTGCGGGGTCACCAAATTTGCTGAGCACAAAATGTAGGTGTTGGGAAAGAAATCCTGAAAGTTTAGTAGCAGGACCTGATATAAGGTACAGTATAAATCAACATGCTGCATGAATCAGAAGAGGGAAGGAAAACCTAATATAACCTCTTCTCAGCAGCTGCTGTGAAAAACAATGAATTTGTACTTTCCATAAGCGTCAGTTAGCACTTGTGGACAAAAACTGCACCAAACTGTAAATACTGTGTCAGAGACTGTATGAAGACCATCTGCAGTAGAACTAAGCCTGTTTTAATGAGGTCTCTACCCATTAGATTTATGGGATACAAACTCTGACAACAGAAAATAATACCTGAAGGAGAAACCCATCAGCTTTTACGCATGCAGTGGGTTTTAAAAATACTCCTTCATGAGATCTGTCCTGAGAATAACATAGAAACACTTGGTTACTGCTGAGTTTTGAAGATGTTGTAACTTCCTCTGCTTTTAATAACTTTTAATAACTATAATAATTGACCCTGAATATTCCACGACGAAAGAGAACTTGTTTCTCTAAAAGAATTAACTGGAAAGTATCAAATGAGTTAAGTTATCACCCTTTTGAAGATACTTTTCTAACCCTAAAATAATATTTTAACCCGCTATATCTCTCAATGTCAAGCAAGCGTCACATGAGCAGCGGTTAATAAGCGTTCTTCGTTGCAGAAAATAGGAAAAGATTTATGCAAATGTGTGTGTGTTTGTACGTTACCCCCATCAGTTTCTAAATCGCTCCAGAGTCAGACTGTCATGGCACACAGTCCTCTATCAGTCCAAAAAAAAAAAAACCCAGGCCCTTCCCAGGTGTGTTGGTGGGAGATTCACTCCTTCCTTGTCCACTTTAACTTCTCCAGGAGGGAGAAAGAACTTTGCTCCGGCCTGTTTCTCTTCTGCCCGCATAAGATGTGCTTTCAATATAAATCCAGTGTATCGCTCTTCTGGTTCTGGCAAACAGCATGGATTGTTGTCCATCTCAGTGGGTTTGGGGCTAGACTTCTTCTGAGTTTTGTTCTGGTGGAAACTCACACTGTGATTTGCAGCAACCAGGCAGGCAGGCAGGCTCTCTCTCTTTCAGGCCGTGAAGAAGACGCGTCTCTGGTGGAGCAGCCATGGGAAGGGCAGGTTTCTAAAGTCCAGACTCAAAAACGCTGATGTTGCACTCAAATCCCATATATATGTGTGTGTGTGTGTGTGTGTGTGTGTGTGTCAGGGCTCTTGTGCAGGATAAGAAAGCTTAGAGTCAGGGTTATTTGGTTAAACTGCAGGAAATGTATGCATGTTATGTCTTTTACAAAGTAGAGCAGTAAACGTGTTTGTGACAGGCCTGTGGTTTCTGTCGATGGAGGCAGTGCTATTACTGCCTGAGTCCTCCTCTTTCCAAAAACAAAAACACTGATGCAGCTAAGAAATCTGAGAGTTTCATGCATCATTAGGCAGGTCTTACAGACGTAAGACTCCAGTGACATCTAACCTCTACAGGTGTGTCCATTGGCTGCTGAAACATACCCATGAGGAGGACAGGCACATCGGTAGCTGCCGACAACATTAATGCACTGGAAGGCACAAAGGTCCCCGATACTCTGAGAACACTCGTCAATATCTGTGGAAAACACAAGAGTTGGCTTTGTTTCAAATAAATTCAGGCTACATTGAAAGACCAGGGGCCTGATCTTCAAAGATCCCAAATAGAGGGCACTAAATGGCTTGGACATAAAACAAAATTGCATTGAATGGGCATGTTGTGTGTGATTTTCAAAGATTGTGCGTGAAATAGATAAAAGGTGCAAAAGAGGTGCCGACTGCCCTATTTAAATGAGGAAACTGCGGTGTGCTAATGGCTGGCTGCCACCGCACCCAGTGGAACAAGAGGAAAAAGAACAAAAGCTATGGCCCTTGACACATGCAGGGGTTGTCTGCGAATATCCAAGGTAAAACGAACTTTAAATTGCATTCACTTAAGGAGTAAAAGCAGACATTTGGAGGAAAGGATGAGGACTATCCAATCAAAATAGTTTGAGGGTGGATTTGGACGTATTACCCCGCCCGTTTTCCAACCACTCCCCATCCCTTGAGCTGCAGCAGGGCCCGTCTCAGCCTAACTACCTCTCTGGACTTAAGGATGTGTCCTCTATGTAGGGCCTCCACTGGTAGGGGGCAGTATTGGCATTGGGTGACATAGAAGCGGGCTGCGTTGACGGCGAGTGTCGTTACAGGTTGTCATATGGCTTTTAAAACAAACATTCCCACTGTTGGAAAAATGTGTATAAGTAATCATTGCTTAGTTTAAACCATGTTTATGTTTGAAGTTCTACTATCGTGAAGATGATTCCTGTGAGTGGTTTTAGTGTAGAAAAAGGGTTTGTGGAAAGTTAAGAAATGCGGTCTGGAGTGGATCATTCCCTGGATATGATGAGCTTAAACCATATATTGGAATGGCCACTCTTCTAAGTTGAAATCTCTGTAAGAATTGGCTGAACCAATTCCTGCTTTTTGCTTGTTGGAATGTGAGTTGTAAATAAAAGGCTGATGCAAGGATTTTCTCTTTGTGAGAAGGAAGTCACTGTGCTGCAGAGGACTGTCTCTCCCTGGCAAGTCAAACTTACTTGGTTCACTTGTGTCTTATTTTACACTTGTCTGTATTTATCAGCTTTCTAACTCTTAACACCCACCTCACTGGCAGGAATGCAGCTGGATCTGGTGTGTGAGCTTGAGCACTAGATATAGTCCTACTTCCACACACACAGCATGGTCTGGAACCCAACCCCTAAGAAGAGCTGGACTTCTTCCTGCCCTGGAGTTGCCCAGGGAGAGACGCCAAGCCGCTGTGGGGATACTCAAAGGTTCCCGGTTGGGCTCCTCGCTGACTGCGTGGGTTGCATCTGTTTAGCTTCAATTTGCAAAAATGAAAGCTCTGTTTTCCCTGCTTATGGACTGAAAATTACCCAAACTTCCTTGAGTCATGGTTTTCTGAAGGGGTGCCATTTGAGGATTCTGTTGTGCCTCTGGGGGACTTCAGTCCCCATTCAGGCAATGATGGCTTTACATGGAGAATTGTGATTGGGATGAATGGCCTTCCTAATCAGAATTTGAGCAATGTTTTTAACATAAGGTGAGCAGAAAGAAAAATGTAAATAAAACTCTAAAAGAGAGTGGTATGGCTTAAAGTCTTGGCTAAAAGTCCTGGCTGGAAAAGCTATACTGATATGGTTGTCAAAATTAAAAAGAACTGTCATCCCAAGATTTCTCACAAAAGATTTCTTATAGGGAGAAAGAGGCTCAAGAAAAGGATATAGGTAATTGTGGGAGACAACTTGCCCAAACAAAATTGTCTCAGTTTTGTTCTTATTTGATAAAAAAAAAAAAATTCAACCATGCTTTGATGTCGTCTTAGCAGTTCAATAAAGCCTATTATTCTTAAGATCCCAGTCAATTAATGGGGTTTGTGGGGTTACATACATTTTGTCTATTTATTTTCTTCATTTGGTGACATCAGTGTTGATATATTTTATATAGTTTAAGATTTTGAGTCATTTGGTTACATCACTGGAGCTGCAGAATTTTCTGTTCATTTCTATTAGACTCCATGCATCAATGCCTGAGGGAATGTTACCTTCACAGGTGTGTCGGTCCTCTTTCAAGTAATAGCCTTCACGACAGTAGCACTGAAAGGAGCCGTATATGTTGACACACTCCTGGCTGCAGGGATTGTTGTCACACTCATTAACATCTGTGCACACAGGGAAACACAGTTAGGATCTCACTCCCGCAAGGAACACAGATACGTTTATTTGCATTTCTCTACTTGTCAAGATGCCTGATGGACTAGAATCAAAAACTACAACAGCGATGCTTTAATGTTCTTCAGTACCGGTTTCCATCTGAAGAATGAACTCATTTACACAGAGTTCCTAATTTGAATTAAAAAAAATCACAGAATATCTGCACAGTATAATTTTTTGTTTATTAATGTTTATTATTCAAAATTAAAAAAAATAAACTAGTGTGTGTATCAGTTGTCGTCAACGTTCTCAGAAACAATCCAAAAGGAAATATTTCAATGGTAACAAATGAAGTATGTTAATGATCAACATTTAATAGCACCTACGAGCACAAAATGCTTTTAGTGTCATTTGTTAATGCAAGAAGCATAAAAAAATCCATTAAACACTAATGAACTGAAACACCCAGTTTGCTTTATCTCCTTCAATAAGAGCTGCAACATGTTGCTGTAGTGTAATTTCTGCCTTCTGTGAAGCACAGCCCAGTAAACAAAATACAGTTGACTGACAGAACCACAACCAGGAACACATTAGTTAAGCACTTGTCAGATGCTTCTACATCCGTTAGAGAAAATCCAACTGAAAGAATCAGGTAAAAGACTTACAGAGGAATTTAATGGTTACTTCTATGCCTTAAATTCAGACATACTCATTCAGACTCATTCTGCCATAGTCCCATTCTCTGTCCCGAGGTTTGTTTGTAGCCTAATTGGTATCACACCAAGACTCTTGACACACTTCATATAATTGTGAGCAATGACAGACGGATTGTTGTTTGTTGTTCCACAAAGAAGCCACATCAGTCTTCTGGAAAGTGTGTTTTTGTTTAAGAACTTGCTACATGGTCCGATAGCTGAACAATTGCCCTGGTCCTCTCAGCTTTGTCATAATGCCATGCCTCACCTCAGAAAGTAGAAAGTAGTTACTCTGTCTGTACAACCCAGCTTCTTTTAAATTCTTCTTCAGTGTATGCATACAAACTGAAATATCGTGATTAGTCCTAAGCATATCAAGAATCACCTCATATGTTGGCCTGACTCAAAATATTCTTGGATAGTGGTAGCTACGTTTGGGTCACCGAGACCATCCATGTTTCCAAAAACCCACTACAGGCAGAATAATTTCTGGTTCAAAACTAAACAACGCGGTCGACCAATCACCGGTGTCTCAGATCTCCCACTGGTACCTACCTCTTCCAGTAGGTTAATGTTGTGTTTGGTCTGACCAAGAAGTGTTACTGTTTGCAGACATCTCGCTTTTAGGACAAACTTGCAGATGAGATTATTGTTCTGGCCTTGAAAGAAGCACTGATCTGATGGTCATTATGAGAAGACCACTTGGATTCCATGACAGCAGACAGTGGCGCCAACGTATTCATTAAGCAGTTAATTAGTATGTTCCTATCTGTAAGTCTGCAGTTGCTAATTTCAGTAAATTCTCTACAATTATTAATCACAATACTGGCTGCACATTCCCCCTGAAAAACTGATTTTTATTTTCTGTTGCAGGTTGCTGTTTTGAGAATTTCGGTTGAGAACAATAGTGGAAAAAAATAATATTTACCAAAGGAGTTTGATGGTCATCACTCAATCAGCTTTATTAATTTAGCCTTATAAGGGAGACAGATTTCCATCATCAGACATGCTACTGAGCTGAGCCGAATCTGTTCTGACCAGACAAAGGGAAAACACCTCCTTATATCAGCATTTGTAAAATCCCATGCAGCCCCTATCTAGGAAAAAGCAGAGGTGAGAATTGAATTAATTCCCTCCAAGATGTCTTGGCTCCTCTGTGATAAACATTCCCCCTTTAGCTTGTAAATGCAGTGGGGATGACCAGCAGGAGGGAACAAGAAGGAAGTTGAAAGCCATTGTCGGGTCAGACAGAACATCACCTCAGGAGGACAAAAGCATTTTAAAATTTGCTATCACAGAACATAAACATACTCAGAATGTCATTCATTGTCTTTTATGTCTATTCCTCTCAGCACCTTATTTTTGAGGTTTTGGTCAGACAAAACCTTGTTCATTTACACAAAGATAAATGGAATTATTATTGTTTAATCATTCAAAAAGTGTTTAAGTTATCAAGAACCAATATACCAAAATCAACAGATATATACGTGAGCACAGGGTTACTTTGCCTGACCAAAGTCCGGTTTTAATTAATAATTTAAATGAGTTTCAGAATTTCACTATGTTTACTTTGGGAAAAAAAAAAAGCAGAATGTCAATTATTGAAGGTGCGTTGCTTTCTGGTAAAATCTATCCTACTCTACAGTGAAAGATCAGCTTGTCTTTTGACTGCCACAAGTCAAATAACAGACATTCTAAACACTGAAAAAGACAGGCGATTTATGAAAGATCACTTGTTGAACATGGGAACATAAAAACATTTTTTTAATTAAGCATTTCTTTGTGTCACAACAAAACATTGTCAAATTCTTTTCATTGGGTAACTGTCAAAATGATACATGATAAATTAAAACTATAAAGCCTGCAAAACATTAACAAAAATACATTTCTCTTCTCAACACTTACAAAAGTAGTTGTTTCATCTCATAACTAAAATTACAACAAATGACTTGGAACATTACAGGCATCAAGCAGCATGTACCAGCAGCCCAGCAAACAGACAGTTTATCTTCCAAATGAAGTGGATAATACATAAACCACTACATGTACTTGTGTGTCCTGATAACATTATTAACATTCTTCTCATTGCTACCTGTCATATTTTTATATAAATCCTTTAGGTATCCTAACTTAATCTGGCTATAATACTCCTCTTCGCTAACTTAATCACAGGAAGCCATTGAATCAGAATCAGAATCAGCCTAATTGCCAAGTTTGTACAGACAAACAAGAAATTTGACTCCGGTACACTTTGCTCTGTGAGGATTTTTTAAATTTATTTTTTGGCATATATAATAGTGGAAATAAAGAATATTTTTTTAAATGTACATATATACACAATTGACTTTACAAAAGAATGTAATGTGAGATGAGTCAATGTATGTATGGTGTTGTTATGGACTGTCAAGTGTTCATCAGAGAAACAGCCTCGGGGAAGAAACTGTCTCTGTGGCGGCTGGTTTTAGTAAACAGTGCTCTGTAGCGCCACCTGAAGGTAAAAGCCTAAACAGTTTGCAGGCAGGGTGCGTGGGGTCTGCAGAGATTTTAGCTGCCCTTTTCCTGACCCCAGACTTGTATAACTCCTGGATAGAGGGAAGGTCAGCTCTGATGATTCTCTTTGCAGACCTGATTATTCGTTGCAGTCTGGACCTGTCCTGTTTGGTGGATGAGCCAAACCACACTGAGATAGATGAAGACAGGACAGACTGAATGATGGCAGTGTAGAAGATGACCAGCAGCTCCTGTGGAAGGTTGAACTTCTTGAGGTTCCTCAGGAAGTACAGTCTCTGCTGGGCCTTCTTCTGAACATTGTCTATGTGTGAAGACCATCTCAGTTTTCGAGAAATGGTGGTTCCTAGGAACTGGAAGTGGTCCACAGGAGATATAGTGTTGTTGAGGATGGTGAGGAGGGTGTGTGGGGGCAGTATTCTCCGAAGGTCCACCATCATCACCACCGTCTTGAGTGGCTTAAGTTCCAGGTGGTTCTGACCACACCAGTGTACCAGCTGGTCCACCTGCTGTCTGTATGCAGACTCATCACCGTCCTGGATCAGTCCAATGACAGTGATGTCATCTGCAAACTTCAGGAGTTTCACAGACTTGTCCGCTGAGGCGCAGTCATTTGTGTAGGGGGAGAAGAGGAGTTGGGAGAGAACACATCCCTGGGGGGTGCCAGTGCTGATGGTTCGTGTGCGGGAGAAGCTACGCCCCAACCTCACCTGCTGCTGCTGGTCTTTCAGGATCACTGACAGGTGGAGGACAGTACTCTGAGCTGTATGAGCTACTGGTGGTAGATGTCTGGGTTGATAGTATTAAAGGAGCTGAAAGAGCCCACTGACATCTTCCTCTGAGATCATATGTGCAGGCAGGGGTCTGGAGATATATGTATGGCAAGAATTTGTGTATGAATGAGATGTGAAGAAGTTGGGTTTAGGTGTGCACTGTTGCTTTTTCTACCTGCAGTAGAAGCCATTCACATCCATCAGCTCTCGTGTTTATGTTTCAGTCATCTTAAGTAAATGTTAAGCTATTTACGAATCCAATAACAATGCATTTTTTTAACAAGTGCACTTACGCAGTCTTATTGTATGGGCAAAAAGACATAAAAATAAGGTGCATAGTGTTGAGATAAGACCTTTAAATGATACATCAAATGCACTCCAAGCTGTATGTTCAATGACAGATGTTTCCGTGGATTACTTGTCTACACATTATTTATGTCTTTGGCAGACTTACCCAATCACCATTTATAGACACAAAAATCTTGATCTATCCGACAGATCAGCCATCCCAGTTCCATCTCTACAAGAAATGATTCTGTCCATCAAGTTATCCCTTCTGGCAGACATATGGGGAAAAGGAGAAAGTCTGCTGGGGGAAACAGATCAGCTAAAATCTCGGTTGGTAAAGATCATGGGGGCCACAAGGGTCCAGATGTAAAGGGCCAAACACAACCAGCTTGAGGAGACCTTTACCCACACTGTAGGCCACTTGCTTGTTATGGTGTAGTCTGTATCTGGGCTGTGAAGTGCAAAAACACACAAAAAGATCCTTCTTTACATCTTATTCATCAGGAGTACCTCTCTGGGTGTGTATTACTACATACCCAAAAGAATAAACAAGCATATACTATAGGAATAGTTTTCATTTTGTTCATTACATGAATTAATTCTTCTTATTATTCTTAATTGTTTAGAATTCATCTTTATGTCATCGTCTATTCATTTTTTCCAATTAATTACATGCACTGTTTAATTTAATGGATAAATCAATCTATTTTAAAACTCTTACTTTGTAGATTTGTTAGAGCTCACAACTATTATGTTCATTTCATGTTAGTTAAGAATTGCTCAAAAACCCAACTGAAAATTGCCAAACAGTGATGAGGGCCCATACAGATAATTGAGTCACTGTGGACTTAACCAGATAAGACAGGTGTTAATTGCAAGGAGATCAATCTCCTTGTTTAGTGTTTTATTTAAATCCAGTGTAAGTTAATGATGTTAACAACCGTTATGATTTGGCAACTGTGGTATGCATCAATAAATATTCAAATTGTGAAAATTCTATTTTACATTTATTCATTCAGACTATTGTCCTTTAGTTTTTGTGCTTAATGATTTAGTTAAGTTTAGAGCTGCACAACGTATTGAATAGCAGTTGTCATTGTTACATTAATGAGATTGTTAGATGCAATTTTCCATTTGAAGTACAAATAATTCATTTGTACAATATTTTTATTATTATTATTAATAGCAAAATTATGCAATTTGAGTTCATGAGATGAAGATTTACCTTTGCAATTTTAATTATGATTCCAAACAATGATGTTACATCGCTAAAAAATCATCAAAAACTGACATGCACATCTCTTTTGGAGTTTGTTGCACCAAATGCTTTTTTTGTGGCAGAAATTGTGTTTTAAAAGACCTAACTGACAATCTAACTGATAATCAAAAAAACAAAAAAAAAAACAATTCAAAGACCAAATAAATATGTTTTTGTCTAATACTTTGAATATTATTTTTAGTTCTCTGTCTAAAATATAACAAACTGACCTTTAAGCTTTGATCTATCACCTATTTTTTTTTTTTTTTGAATCCATGCACATAAACACTAGGGTGACCATATGTTGATTTACAAAAAAGAGGACACTTGGTTCGGCCTCGAGACATAAATTCAGACAGGCTTCTTAGAGGTTAATGAACAGGGTTCATTAAGCCTCAATGACACAAAAATAACTTCTGTAATAAAATTAAATCTGTAACAAACTGTAACAAAATGATGGCTATCTTTTCAAATAAATAAATACATAAAATTAAATAATGTTCTAAATATGACCTCTTTTGTATTAGAAAATAGGCGACTGTGGCTCAGTAGGAAGAGTAGTCGTCTTGCAATCAGAAGGTTGTGGGTTCAATTCCAGCTTCCTCCTGCCATAGGTCGATGTGCCCCTGGGCAAGGCACTTAACCTCAAGTTGTCTACCGATCTGCGTATCGGTGTATGAATGTGTGAGTGTTAGTGAGTGCGATTGGGTGAATGTGGCTCTAGTGTAAAGCACTTTGAGCGGTCTGTATGACTGGAAAAGCGCTATATAAGTTCAGTCCATTTAGCATTTATTAGAAAATACATCTTCAACAAAATGTATCTTAATTCCGTTTCACTGTAATAAATAAAGTCTCACAAAGATACTAATTAAACAAACAAAAAGGATCTATAATTTTTATCTTTACTTGTCTTCTTCATCCTGCTTTTCTTCTTCATCCTCCTTGTCTGCCCATCCATATTTTGCTGTAGAGCTGATCTTTTGTAGCAGTTTTTCGGTTGCTCAACAGATGCGCATAAAGGTCTTTGCAAGAAGTGTCTTTGAAATTGTATTGCCCTAATACAGGTCCTTCTCAAAATATTAGCATATTGTGATAAAGTTCATTATTTTTCATAATGTCATGATGAAAATTGAACATTCATATATTTTAGATTCATTGCACACTAACTGAAATATTTCAGGTCTTTTATTGTCTTAATACGGATGATTTTGGCATACAGCTCATGAAAACCCAAAATTCCTATCTCACAAAATTAGCATATCATTAAAAGGGTCTCTAAACGAGCTATGAACCTAATCATCTGAATCAACGAGTTAACTCTAAACACCTGCAAAAGATTCCTGAGGCCTTTAAAACTCCCAGCCTGGTTCATCACTCAAAACCCCAATCATGGGTAAGACTGCCGACCTGACTGCTGTCCAGAAGGCCACTATTGACACCCTCAAGCAAGAGGGTAAGACACAGAAAGAAATTTCTGAACGAATAGGCTGTTCCCAGAGTGCTGTATCAAGGCACCTCAGTGGGAAGTCTGTGGGAAGGAAAAAGTGTGGCAGAAAACGCTGCACAACGAGAAGAGGTGACCGGACCCTGAGGAAGATCGTGGAGAAGGGCTGATTCCAGACCTTGGGGGAATGCCAAAATGCCAGAAGTCCAGTGTCAAGTACCCACAGTCAGTGATGGTCTGGGGTGCCGTGTCAGCTGCTGGTGTTGGTCCACTGTGTTTTATCAAGGGCAGGGTCAATGCAGCTAGCTATCGGGAGATTTTGGAGCACTTCATGCTTCCATCTGCTGAAAAGCTTTATGGAGATGAAGATTTCATTTTTCAGCACGACCTGGCACCTGCTCACAGTGCCAAAACCACTGGTAAATGGTTTACTGACCATGGTATCACTGTGCTCAATTGGCCTGCCAACTCTCCTGACCTGAACCCCATAGAGAATCTGTGGGATATTGTGAAGAGAACGTTGAGAGACTCAAGACCCAACACTCTGGATGAGCTAAAGGCCGCTATCGAAGCATCCTGGGCCTCCATAAGACCTCAGCAGTGCCACAGGCTGATTGCCTCCATGCCACGCCGCATTGAAGCAGTCATTTCTGCCAAAGGATTCCCGACCAAGTATTGAGTGCATAACTGTAGATGATTATTTGAAGGTTGACGTTTTTTGTATTAAAAACACTTTTCTTTTATTGGTCGGATGAAATATGCTAATTTTGTGAGATAGGAATTTTGGGTTTTCATGAGCTGTATGCCACAATCATCCGTATCAAGACAATAAAAGACCTGAAATATTTCAGTTAGTGTGCAATGAATCTAAAATATATGAATGTTAAATTTTCATCATGACATTATGGAAAATAATGAACTTTATCACAATATGCTAATATTTTGAGAAGGACCTGTACTTTGGACCTGGACATTCTGCATTGCAACCTGACCGTAAGTGATTTTGGATTCACTTCCATCGACTGTGGCTGTGCTCCTGGATTTCTCAACAATCTGCCTCTGTGAGGACTATGACCAACTGTGGACCGCTTCTAGTAGGATTACTTCTTCTTGGACTGACGTCTCTCATTCTCAATGGTAAAACCCCTTCTGGAGTATTTACAACCCATGACGAAAGTAAGCAAAGTTTGTTTGGATCTTTTGGGACATTTCAAGAAACTCTGAACTAATCAGAACTTTTCTCTCCAGAGAATCTGTGAAGCCTGAGTGCCCACCTGAGCCTCTTCGACTGAACCTTCTGTGCACATTTATTCAAACCTGTAAAAATAAACCTTTTAACTTTTGTGGTTTTCTGAGTGCGTTTGCATGTGGGTCAAGCAAATTACTAAAGATTTGACAAACTGTCACGTAGACCAGTCTGATTTCCTGCAGATGTTTTGCTGGTCTTGTATTCCTGTAACTGGGATTGAGAATCAATGTTGTGGATGCCAAAAGTTTTATGTAAATGAGTATGATGATTTCGATTGGTCAAGAGGACCCCATACACACCAATGCTTTGTATCTGTATAAAAAAGTGCCCTGTACGAACTGAAAGCAGAGAACTTCTGGAATTTTTGATTAAGCTGTTTTGTGCGTTGTAAGAAATAAAAGTTCCCCCTGTGAAGGCTGGGAAGAGAGAAGACTGAGTTTTGTGAACTGCTTTTAGCTCAGTAGTAAGGACGCACTCTTCAACAAATTGGTGGCCCGTACGAGGATGATTCAATCTACACGGAGAGGCTTGCGGTCCCCCCCTCCGGAGAGCGGAGCCTGGGCGGCTGTGGTTCGGGCCCACAACAAGAGGAGGTGAGTTCTTGTCTCTTTTCTTGTTGAAAGAATTTTAGCTGCCCGGACCCTCGACTGGAGGCATATAGATGGAGACTTCTCCTCACAGTCTCCACAGTTTCCTGCATGCAGGAAGACTTCCAAAAAATACAAAGTTGGAATTGGATACCTGGCAGTCTTAAAATAAGGAATGTGCACACCCCGGCATTTATCGTGTTTCCAAGACAGGAATAGTCCTAAATAATAGTGCTTGGTGTTGATACTGGTTTTTCTCGAAGAATTAAGCCACCTTGCAGAGAAATGGCTATTTTGATATGTTAGAAAATGTACATAGTGACCTTGAGATTAAGTAACCGGTGAATATAAGTCCAGGTGAGATTGTGACTCGTGATGACTGGAGGGCAAAAAGCACTGGAAAAGGCCACAGCTGTTGAAATTTTATGTGTATACTATTTGCAGGTTACAATGTTGATATGGCTGCAGTATTTTCTTTTTTTTCCGTTTGAGATCTCTGTGGTGAGCATTATTGGGTGATCGGTGTTCTGCGGAAGTAGTAATTTGATCTTGTTAAAAAGACCAAAGTGAGTTAAGCAAACAATTAACTTGTGAGCTTACACAAAGTCAGAGAATTTATTAATTGGGACATCAACAATACTATAAATTAGGTTTGAACTCCCCGGGGAGGAGAATCAGGTGTGAGTTTGAGAGTGTGAAAGACGTATGAGGTTGGTGTGGTTTATGAATGGCTTTGATCAGTGCTGATTGAGTGAAAGTCAGTGTGACGACTGGTATTTTGTGTGTGATGCATGTAAAGCATATGGAAATGTGCATGTGTTGGCCATATTGAATGTGTGCATTGCTTTTGGGGTTCCATTGTTCTGTTCAGAATGATAACTAAATTAAGTGTGTTTTCCTCTTCTTTCTTCGCTCTGGTGGTTTCTAGATGCTTCAGTTGCCAAATGTCTTATGCTGAATTTATGTGTCAAAATCAGGCATCAGAACAAGATAAAACCTTTATGAAATGGTGAGATAGCTTCTATTAAAGCTTCAAATCCCAGCGTTGCAACCTGGACTGGTTTGATCACAAGCTTTGACAAAGCGTAATTGGATACAAAGGAAAAGAGATCTCCAGCTTGGGTCAAAACACACAGACACACACAGACACACAGACACACACACACACATACATTCTACCACCCACTTCTCTCCCCCCCCTTTATGCCCCTCCCGTGGAGTAGCAGACGAACATTCCATGATCTGGGATCTTGTCATTTTTAGCCTGCCTTTGTGGTTGGATTTAATGTATTTTATCTTAGGCTAAAGTAGCAATTGTAAAGTCAACTCAAAAAAGCGTGTCATTTAACAACTTTTATAGTTGCCTTCGTCAGTGGACTGGTCTCTGAAGTTGGATTGTTTAAGCTTAAAAGATACTGAGCTAAGGCCTTTACAATTACTTCAAAGGCAAATGAGATACCATAAAAAATAAAATAAAACAAGCAGTAAACAGTTGCTTATTAAGTTTAATATCATTTAAAATAAGTATCTGGACTGCATGAGGCTTAATTAGGTTACAAGGACTAAAATCAAGACTCATTTGACTTAGATAAGATAATATTAAATTGTTCTTCAAAAATAACAATAATAATAGATAAATAAATATATTTTAAACAACACTACCTAATTAACATTGGATTTTTGGGAAAAATACAAACAATCTTCCTAAGGGAACGAAAATGAGCAATTTACCAACAGTGATTATTGGGTGTAAGAACCCAAATTATGCTTCAAAGATCCCAAAGATTTCTAAAAAGTGTGAGAAAAGGACACGTGGATTGCCTTCACCATGGCCTGAAAATGGAAGCTTTGACTTGTCTCTATGTGAACAAATGGAGACCCGAATTCAGGGCATACATCCTCAACATTGTAGTACAACAAGGAGACAGCCTTCCACTCGGTGACAACCCAGCAACGTACATCTCTAAACAATTGGAAAGATGGAAACAGGATGCGGAACAGGACATTAACAAGAGTCCTCTACTCACGACCTTATTTCGGAATACCATCGTTGAGAGTATGCCAGCTCCTGTACGGAGCAGACTTGAAGATGTTGTTGCTCTGACATTAATGCCACACAAAGAGTTTAGAGATCATGTGGTACACAATGTAGGAAAATACAGAAAAGAGGAGCAGAAGCTCGATGAACAAGACAAAAATGTACAAAGAAAGCTGGCCCAATTGCAACTCTGAGAGCTTCAGGGAAAAATTAAAGCCAAAACACAGGCTGTAATGGTGAAAGGGGAAGAAAACACCTACACCTTATCTACAACACTTACAGCACCTTTTCCTGATGTGGTACATCCATCACAACAGCCCCGCCAACGCATCCGGTAGTAAATGTCTACCCTACGGTGTGGAATTCATGACCGTTTGGAGCATGAGGAAGACAACAAAGAGGATCCCTATGGGCAAACAGGGGGCGAAATGCTACACCCAGAATATCAGGGAGATGCTGGACATGCAATGAACATGCATCGTGCTGAACAATGCTTCCGAAGACAGAATCCGTACATGGGGCGACCGCGTGGCATGGCCAGGCCATGTCCTCCCAGAGGTCCAACTAACACGTCAAATTTTGGCTACTGGTGGTGCCCAGAATGCTCTACAGGGGAGAATAAGTACCTAGTGGTAAGCGTGGGTGCTGAAAATGAGCCAATGCTAAACATTCAAATAGATAATAAAGAAACACCAATGTTAGTCGATACAGGAGCAGCTTACACATGTGTGAGCCCAAATTATGCAACTAATCTCCCCATGTCTGATAAATTTATATCGACAGTAGGGTTCTCAGTAACATGACAACTAATCCAAATGAAGGCTCCTGTAAGGTGTCAAAATAAGGTGAGATCTTTCCATGTAATCCATGCAACATTTAACCGTCACCTTAACGTGGTGGAGGGGTTTGAGTGCTCAAATGATCCTAGAGGCTATGTTGTCTGGGGCCTAAATGCCCCTGGTAGGGTCTCCCATGGCAAACAGGTTCTAGGTGATGGGTCAGACAAAGAATGGTTCAAGAACCCCTCATGAAGAACACAATATCGAGGCACGTGACGTCGCCCGGTACGGCGGAGCCGGGGTCCCACCCTGGAGCCAGGCCTGGGGTCGGGACTCGTCGGAGAGCGCCTGGTGGCCGGGTTGCTCCTCGCGGGACCCGGCCGGGCCAAGCCCGAACGAGAGACGCGAGGCCATCCTCCAGTGGGCCCACCACCTGCAGGGGGAACCGTGAGGGACCGGTGCAAAGAGGATTGGGTGGCGGACGAAGGTGGAGACCTCAACGGCCCGATCCCCGGATGCTTAGGCTGGCTCTAGGGACGTGGAATGTCACCTCGCTGGGGGGGAAGGAGTCTGAGCTTGTGCGGGAGGTCGAGAGATATCGACTAGAAATAGTCGGGCTCGCCTCCACGCACAGCGTGGGCTCTGGAACCCATCTCCTTGAGAGGGGTTGGACTCTCTTCTACTCTGGAGTGGCCCACGGGGAGAGGCGGCGGGCTGGTGTGGGTTTGCTTGTTGCCCCCCAGCTCAGCCGTCTCGTGTTGGGGTTTACCCCAGTGGATGAGAGGGTTGTATCCCTGCGCCTTCGGGTTGGGGAGAGGTCTCTGACTATCATTTCAGCCTACGGGCCGAGTGGTAGTGCAGAGTACCCTGCCTTCTTGGCGTCCCTGTCGGGGGTGCTGGATAGTGCCCCTCCCGGGGACTCCATTATTCTGCTGGGGGACTTCAACGCCCACGTGGGGAACGACAGTGACACCTGGAGAGGCGTGATCGGGAGGAATGGCCTCCCCGATCTGAATCCGAGTGGTGTTTTGTTATTGGACTTCTGCGCTAGTCACGGATTGTCCATAACGAACACCATGTTCAAACATAAGGGTGTCCATCAGTGCACTTGGCACCAGGACACCCTAGGCAGGAGGTCGATGATCGACTTTGTTGTCGTATCATCAGACCTTCGGCCGCATGTTTTGGACACTCGGGTGAAGAGAGGGGCTGAGCTGTCCACTGATCATCACCTGGTGGTGAGTTGGATCCGCTGGAGGAGGAGAAAGCCGGACAGACTCGGCAGGCCCAAGCGCATAGTGAGGGTCTGCTGGGAACGCCTGGCGGAGCCCTCGGCCAGGGATGTATTCAACTCCCACCTCCGGGAGAGCTTCGACCAGATCCCGGGGGATGTTGGAGACATAGACTCAGAGTGGACCGTGTTCTCTGCATCTATTGTCGATGCTGCTGCCCATAGCTGCGGCCGTAAGGTCTGCGGTGCCTGTCGTGGCGGCAATCCCAGAACCCGGTGGTGGACACCGGCAGTAAGGGATGCTGTTAAGCTGAAGAAGGAGTCCTATCGGCTGTGGTTGGCTTGTGGGACTCCTGAGGTGGCTGACGGGTACCGTGAGGCCAAGCGTGCTGCGGCCCGGGCTGTGGCAGAGGCAAAAACGCGGGCCTGGGAAGAGTTCGGTGAGGCCATGGAGAAGGACTACCGGTTGGCCTCGAAGCGATTCTGGCAAACCGTCCGACGCCTCAGGAGGGGGAAGCAGTGCTCTGCCAACACTGTTTATAGTGGGGGCGGGAGACTGCTGACCTCGACTGAGGACATTATCGGGCGGTGGAAGGAGTACTTCGAGGATCTCCTCAATCCTGCCATCACGCATTCCGTGGTGGAAACAGAGGCTGGGGACTCGGGGTTGGACTCTTTCATCACCCAGGCTGAAGTCACCGAGGTGGTTAAAAAGCTCCGCGGTGGCAAGGCTTCGGGGGTGGATGAGATCCGCCCTGAGTACCTCAAGTCTCTGGATGTTGTAGGGCTGTCATGGTTGACACGCCTCTTCAACATTGCGTGGCGGTCGGGGACAGTGCCTCTGGACTGGCAGACTGGGGTGGTGGTCCCCCTTTATAAGAAGGGGGACCGGAGGGTGTGTTCCAACTACAGGGGGATCACACTCCTCAGCCTCCCTGGTAAGGCCTACGCCAGGGTATTGGAGAGGAGAGTCCGACCGATAGTCGAACCTCGGCTTCAGGAGGAACAGTGTGGTTTTCGTCCCAGCCGTGGAACACTGGACCAGCTCTATACCCTCTACAGGGTGCTCGAGGGTTTATGGGAGTTTGCCCAACCGGTTCACATGTGTTTTGTGGACCTGGAGAAGGCATTCGACTGTGTCCCTCGTGATGCCCTGTGGGGGGTGCTCCAGGAGTATGGAATCGGGGGCCCTTTATTAGGGGCCATCCGGTCCCTGTACGAGCGGAGCAGGAGTTTGGTCCGCATTGCCGGCACTAAGTCGGACCTGTTCCCAGTGCATGTTGGACTCCGGCAGGCCTGCCCTTTGTCGCCGGTCCTGTTCATAACTTTTATGGACAGGATTTCTAGACGCAGCCAAGGGCCGGAGGGGGTCTGGTTTGGGGACCAGTGGATTTCGTCTCTTCTTTTTGCGGATGACGTGGTCCTGCTGGCCCCCTCTAGCCAAGACCTACAGCATGCGCTGTGGCGGTTCGCAGCCGAGTGTGAAGCGGCTGGGATGAGGATCAGCTCCTCCAAGTCCGAGGCCATGGTACTCGACCGGAAAAGGGTGGCTTGTCCTCTTCAGGTTGGAGGGGAGTTCCTGCCTCAAGTGGAGGAGTTTAAGTATCTCGGGGTCTTGTTCACGAGTGAGGGAAGAATGGAGCGGGAGATCGACAGACGGATCGGTGCAGCTGCCACAGTAATGGGGGCGCTGTGCCGGTCCATTGTGGTGAAGAGAGAGCTGAGCCAAAAAGCAAAGCTCTCAATTTACTGGTCGGTCTACGTTCCTACCCTCACCTATGGCCATGAACTTTGGGTCATGACCGAAAGAACGAGATCACGGATACAAGCGGCTGAAATGAGCTTCCTCCGTAGGGTGGCCGGGCACTCCCTTAGAGATAGGGTGAGGAGCTCGGCCATCCGGGAGGGGCTCGGAGTAGAGCCGCTGCTCCTCCACATCGAGAGGAGCCAGTTGAGGTGGCTCGGGCATCTATACCGGATGCCTCCTGGACGCCTTCCTCGGGAGGTGTTCCAGGCACGTCCCACCGGGAGGAGGCCCAGGGGACGGCCCAGGACACGCTGGAGGGACTATGTCTCTCGGCTGGCCTGGGAACGCCTTGGGCTCCCCCTGGAGGAACTGGAGGAGGTGTCTGGAGAGAGGGACGTCTGGGCGTCTCTGCTGAGTCTGCTGCCCCCGCGACCCGGTCCTGGATAAGCGGAAGACGACGAACGAACGAACGATCTTTCCATGTAATCCATGCAACATTTAGTAACTGCTCACAGTTAACTCCATAAAAGTTACAATAAATATCCTTATATCCTTATGTGTAATCCATGCAATAATTATTAAAACACACAGTTGAAGCAGTGAGGAGTGAAACAAGCATGTTCTCATATTCTGGAGCTTGGAGACTGGAGAGGCCTGTGTGGAGCCACATATTATCTGCCACATGTTATCTGTCTTATCTTTTGCAAAAATATTAACAAGTATATCCAAAGAAATGATGTATGATGATTTTACATTCTTTTACATGTATTAAATGAAATTAGTAGTCTTTGATTAACAAGTTCAAAGATGTATGATTGAAATGTGGTTAAGAACTGAGAATTAGAGGAAAAACATTAAGGTTTGACATTCTCAATCAGCTATATATGAAAGAAATATAACATTAATCATTTGTGAAGCATGAATAAAAAGAATGAAGTGATGGTTTTGTAACTGTGTTTTAAAGTAAATACTGAAAGCTGATAGCGAAAATCACTTACTTTGTTGACAACTCATGTTTCAGAGATCATCTCGGGAACCATGCAGGATTCGCAATTGTTGAACAAAGAGGTGATGACTTTGAAACTGTAAAAGCTGAAATGTGTGAGCAACCATGCTCAGCACAACTAGCAGAATTAAAAGCCCTGACTAAGGCATGTAAACTGGCAAAAGGAAAGGTAGCAAACATTTTCACAGACTCGGCTTACGCTCATGGAGTTTATTTGTTTGCTTCTGTCTGGAAGCAAAGAGGATTCAAAAGAGCAGATGGAAGTCCAGGTCTACATAAAGAGCAGCTTCAACAGTCAATTGATGCAAATATGCTCCCCTCAAAACTGGCAGTAATGAAGTGTCAGGCACACCGCAAAGGTAATGAGGTAGTCATAAGAGGTAATAACGCAGCAGATGAAGCAGCAAAAATGGCATCCCGATGCCAGATGGCTATCTTGGCACCTGTAGTGTCATTGGAACCTTTGGTTACGCCAGAAGACTTGATACTGATTCAACAAGAGGCAAACAGCAGTGAGCGTGACTTATGGGCAAAAACAGGTGCAACAATGAATGAAAATGGTTTGTGGAGATCACAAAATGGCCTACTGGTAGCACTGTTAACAGAGCTGATTTCAGAAGTGCATGGTGCAGATCACTGCTATAGAGGTAAGGTGATAGAGAAATTGAGAAATCAAGGGTTTTGGTCCCCATATTTGCAAGCTATGGTAGGCAACTTGAGGTTAAGTGCCTTGCCCAGGGGCACATCAACATATGGCAGGAGAAGGCTGGAATCGAACCCACAACCTTCTGATTGCAAGACAACTACCCTTCCTACTGAGCCACAGTCACCTCTGACATATCCAGACATAACTATTCAAAATCTCAGTCAATGTGACATATGCACTCAAAATAATGTTCGCAAAGGGATAAAATCACCCATTGGACTCTTTCCGGTCCCTGAGGGACCATTCAAACATCGTGTGATAGATTTTGTAGACATGATCAATCCAGTTCAGGGGAAACGATACATGCTGGTAGTGATTGATTGTTTCAGTCGATGGGTTGAAGCCATCCCATCAAAAACACTGGGAGCAGATACTGTTATCAAATTCTTAGCAAGAGAAGTGATTCCCAAATTTGGGATCACATCCGAAATAAGTTCTGATAATGGCTCAGCATTTGTGCAGAAAACAGTCAAAGTTGTTTTGCAGCAGCTACGGATCAAACAAAGTGCAGTCTACCATCCCGAGAGCCAGGGAATGGTTGAGAGAATTAATGGAACCTTGAAAGCTAAGATGAACAAAATATGTGCTTCAACTAAGCTAAACTGGGTAGACGCTTTGCCACTCACACTAATGAGCTATCGCATGCAAATGCATAGGAGCACGCATCTAACACCGCATGAAATGCTGACTGACAGACTTGTGCCTCACTAACTGCTATCCATAGAGCCATCTATTTGCAGGAAAAAGCCAAACATTCCAGTCCAGAGACAGCGGTGAACAAACCAGTGGAGCCTGGAGATCTGGTGTACGTGAATGTGTACAGCCGCAAGTGGCACAGACCAAGATGGGAAGGGCCGTGCAAAGAATTGCAACGGCCATTCAGTTACAGGGAAGTGACACGTGGCATTATCTTACTCACTGCCCAAAAATTCATAAACAAAACAAAGCAGAACTCAACTCTAAGGAGGAAGAACATAAAGGTTGCAATGTTGAAACTGATACAAATAAGTGTTCAACTATGGATGTTGACAGAGGAGGTGTACCAAGCAGCAGCGAAAGCGGAAACGATCTCTTACAATCTGCAACCGGCACCACAAGACACCATTGCAACTAGAAGCGCAGTCAAGCGCAGAGATGCGCAGCAGCGTGAAGGAACGTGACCATCATCCCAGGGAAACGAACAATGACTCAGTGACATTGATTAAGGAGGGAAGATCCATCTCCAACAAAGAGTACAAAACAACGTATTATTACCCAGACCACTACACACCAGTGTTCTTACCAGCAGAAGTAGAATTAGTAAGCCATGTGAATGTTAAAAGCAAGTCAACATGGAAAACTAGAAAACTTCTCAAGACTAGATACGCGCATGCAGAATGGAAAAGGAGGGCTAGCATTACAGACACTGAATTCAAAACAGGGCTGGCAACAGAATACGAAGTGCATGTTAGCCAGGATGGAAGAAGATTATGTAGCTGAAATGTTTAAGAAAAGAATACAGAGTACAGTGCAGATCAGTGTTCAATTACAATGAACATGAAGGATGATGGTTTTGACGTGGAAGTGAGATTAGTGAAGATGGTAATTATGGGTACAACATGGTAATGAGAAATCCAGACACAATCGCAGCAGTATGAGGCGAAGGAGATTTGGAGCATATAGAGGGTACAGCCCTAAATGCTAAAGTAGAAATGATAGGAGGAAGGATTACGTTACACATCTCACCCCAAGAAACTAGAGCTAATTATTTCAAGATTAGTACTCACAAATGACCAACGGCGAATGTGTAGTTGGTACATGGATTCTAATTATCGGATTATAGTAAAAGATCAGGGAAACGTAAAATGTGGTATACAAGTCGTAAAAACAACCTGTGGATGGACTGTGGAAGTATATGTGATAGCTCTTAGACTAGAGAAAACATACGAATTGAGGCTAAAAGAAGCTACGAATGGTGGAATAGTAGAGTCAATTATGCTTCAGAAAGTTCCAGACAAAGAAAGCGTATTAATTCAAAATAAGTGTTATCCACTGTTTACAGTTACTAGTAAAACTCCCACGATTGAGACAGATGAAGACGAACAAGATGACATAATTCTGCCTATGGTAAATACCATGCAAAAATTAATTGCACCCACTACAACAGTAAGCAGAATAGCAAACCCTTTAAACAATACAAATATTACGCCCTCAGTGGCACCCACTAAAACCGCATTAAGCGTGTCACTTGTTGACTGGAGAGTCGCATTAATTAACCACAGTGGAATTGGGGAGATCACTAAGTATGGTAAAACAGTAGAACATGCTAAAAACACTATACTTGTAAATACTACAGAATTAGAAGAGTTCGGTGAGGCCATGGAGAAGGACTACCGGTTGGCCTCGAAGCGATTCTGGCAAACCGTCCGGCGCCTCAGGAGGGGGAAGCAGTGCTTTGCCAACACTGTTTATAGTGGGGGCGGGAGACTGCTGACCTCGACTGAGGACATTATCGGGCGGTGGAAGGAGTACTTCGAGGATCTCCTCAATCCTGCCATCACGCATTCCGTGGTGGAAACAGAGGCTGGGGACTCGGGGTTGGATTCTTTCATCACCCAGGCTGAAGTCACCGAGGTGGTTAAAAAGCTCCGCGGTGGCAAGGCTTCGGGGGTGGATGAGATCCGCCCTGAGTACCTCAAGTGTCTGGATGTTGTAGGGCTGTCATGGTTGACACGCCTCTTCAACATTGCGTGGCGGTCGGGGACAGTGCCTCTGGACTGGCAGACTGGGGTGGTGGTCCCCCTTTATAAGAAGGGGGACCGGAGGGTGTGTTCCAACTACAGGGGGATCACACTCCTCAGCCTCCCTGGTAAGGCCTACGCCAGGGTATTGGAGAGGAGAGCCGACCGATAGTCGAACCTCGGCTTCAGGAGGAACAGTGTGGTTTTCGTCCCAGCCGTGGAACACTGGACCAGCTCTATACCCTCTACAGGGTGCTCGAGGGTTCATGGGAGTTTGCCCAACCGGTTCACATGTGTTTTGTGGACCTGGAGAAGGCATTCGACTGTGTTCCTCGTGATGCCCTGTGGGGGGTGCTCCAGGAGTATGGAATCGGGGGCCCTTTATCAGGGGCCATCCGGTCCCTGTACGAGCGGAGCAGGAGTTTGGTCCGCATTGCCGGCACTAAGTCGGACCTGTTCCCAGTGCATGTTGGACTCCAGCAGGGCTGCCCTTTGTCGCCGGTCCTGTTCATAACTTTTATGGACAGGATTTCTAGACGCAGCCAAGGGCCGGAGGGGGTCTGGTTTGGGGACCAGTGGATTTCGTCTCTTCTTTTTGCGGATGACGTGGTCCTGCTGGCCCCCTCTAGCCAAGACCTACAGCATGCGCTGTGGCGGTTCGCAGCCGAGTGTGAAGCGGCTGGGATGAGGATCAGCTCCTCCAAGTCCGAGGCCATGGTACTCGACCGGAAAAGGGTGGCTTGTCCTCTTCAGGTTGGAGGGGAGTTCCTGCCTCAAGTGGAGGAGTTTAAGTATCTCGGGGTTTTGTTCACGAGTGAGGGAAGAATGGAGCGGGAGATCGACAGACGGATCGGTGCAGCTGCCACAGTAATGGGGGCGCTGTGCCGGTCCATTGTGGTGAAGAGAGAGCTGAGCCGAAAAGCAAAGCTCTCAATTTACTGGTCGGTCTACGTTCCTACCCTCACCTATGGCCATGAACTTTGGGTCATGACCGAAAGAACGAGATCACGGATACACGCGGCTGAAATGAGCTTCCTCCGTAGGGTGGCCGGGCACTCCCTTAGAGATAGGGTGAGGAGCTCGGCCGTCCGGGAGGAGCTCGGAGTAGAGCCGCTGCTCCTCCACATTGACAGGAGCCAGTTGAGGTGGCTCGGGCATCTATACTGGATGCCTCCTGGACGCCTTCCTCGGGAGGTGTTCCAGGCACGTCCCACCGGGAGGAGGCCCAGGGGACGGCCCAGGACACGCTGGAGGGACTATGTCTCTCGGCTGGCCTGGGAACGCCTTGGGCTCCCCCTGGAGGAGCTGGAGGAGGTGTCTGGAGAGAGGGACGTCTGGGCGTCTCTGCTGAGTCTGCTGCCCCCGCGACCCGGTCCTGGATAAGCGGAAGACGACGAACGAACGAACTACAGAATTATTCACGCTTCCAGAATCAGAAAACGTAACTGCATTACCAAGAACGAGTAGCATTCCAAACGAAACACATGCATCGGATCTAAATGATTATGTCCTAATCACGATGATTCGGTAAATTTGCCAAAGCCTAACCAAACTAAGTATGGATGCTCCGAAAAGGAGGGCTGTCATGACTATGAAGGCAGCCTGGATAAATTCTATATGGAGCGTCGGGACAACAAAGCAATCCCAAGGGCAATTAATAAATTACAAGACATTAAATGGCATGGATTTAGGCCAAGGGGGGATGCACTTTGGGAAAGGGCCATCCAGAACACATGGTACAGCTGGTCATGGTACACAGCCAGAGAATTGACGGAAAACGATTGTTTAATTTCTACTGGAGCAGCTCCAATTGTCATCCCAGAGAAGTATACATCCAAAGAATGTGCACTAGTGCAACAACAGAGGTGCAGAAATGGGGAGTTTACTCCCAGCGTAGACGTGATGTCCCTCTTCAAGTTACCAATGTGTGGTATAAGTTGCAGACTGCTGTATGGCTCACGGAATTTGCACCAATATTTAGATAAGTGGAAACGTTACAGGTTTGAACCACAGTGTGCTGAATTTAATCTCAGTACTACAATAGGTAGTCCTCCACTAAATTACGAGGTAGACGATGATGCAGAATACGAGTGTTTTGCAAATGGAGAATTTGAAGATAGCAAAGGGGTTGATGTGGGTAACATGACAGTAAAATGTAATGTGACTTGGGTGTTATCTTGGTTTAAACATGCAAATAGGACACCAATATTTGTTAAAACTCCAATATGGTATCAAAACCCAGAATTTGTAGAACAGGACTGTGAAAACATTACCATGTCCATTCCAAGATTATTCTTTCTAGGAGGCCAAACACACCCGGTGGCAGATAGCTATTGGATGTGTGGAGAAGATGTGTTGGTAAATACCTTACCCCTTCAGTGGGTGGGTCTTTGTGCACTCGTTAGGATGAAATTACCTAAGACTTTGGTGTACAAAAGAGTAAAAAGTATGATTGGAATAGATGAAAATAAAACGAGGGTTCCTAGAAGTTTAGGTGATTATGGACTGAATGAAGGTGTATATTTGAATCTTATAGGCCAACCAAGAGGAATTCCTGACGAATTTTAAGCGCAACATGAAGTCACTGTAGGATTTGAATCTTTTTACCTTGGGTCACAATTAACAAAAATGTTGAGCATGTCTCTACATGCTCATCTGGGAGGAGGGAATGCTGCAAGTCACTGGGTTTCCTTAGATAGAAAAACTTTTTATCCAATTTGAATAAAAAGCTAACTCCGACTGCACTGTTCAATGGTTAGGATTATTTGGAATGTATGAACCTGACGTTGTGAAGTTCCTTGAGACGACATGTGTTGTGAATTGTATAAATAAACTAATTTGAATTCAATGGTGGTTGATAAACTGACAAGTCTGTAATATATTTTGGTGCTAAGCCGTTCAGTGATTTATAGACTAACAGAAGTATTTTAAAGTCTTTTCTTTGAGATACAGGGAGCCAGTGTAAGAACTTTAGAATCGGGGTGATGTGCTCCACTTTCTTAGTTCTAGTGAGGACGCGGGCAGCAGGGTTCTGGATCAACTGCAGCTGTCTGATTGACTTTTTAGGCAGACCTGTGAAGACACTGTTGCAGTAATCAATTCTACTAAAGATGAACGCATGAATTAGCTTTTCAAGGTCCTACTGAGACATTAGTCCTTTAATCCTGGAGATGTTCTTTAGGTGATAGAAGGCCGACCTTGTTACTGTCTTTATGTGCCTTTGAAGGTTCAGGGCTGAGTCCATCACTACACCAGGTTTTGAGCCTGATTGGTGGTTTCTAGCTGTGTTAACTGAAGCTGTGTGCTAACTTTTAAACACTCTTTCTTTGGTCCAAAAATTATCACTTTAATTTTGTTTTGACTCAGTTGAAGAAAATTTTGGCACATCCATCCATTGATTTTTTCTAAGCCTTTACCAAGCCCTTGGATGGTGAGTTAGAGGGAGCATGTAGATATTAAATAGGAGGGGCCCTAAGATGGACCCTTGGAGAACGTAACCTGTGATTTTTGTGGTTTCTGATGTATAGTTACCTATTGACAAAAAAAGTCCCCGTCCTTCAAGTAGGAATGGTAAATGGACTGAACTTATATAGTGCTTTTCCAGTCATGGAAAGTGCTTTACACTAGAGCCACATTCACCCAATCGAACTCACTAACGCTCACACATTCATACACCAATATGCAGATCGGCAAGCAACTTGAGGTTAAGTGCCTTGCCCAGGGGCACATCAACATATGGCAGGAGGAAGCTGGAATCAAACCCACAACCTTCTGATTGCAAGACACCTACTCTTCCTACTGGAAGACATCAAAGCAGCTGGTCATTGTCCACCTGTCCACCTTTTCTCTGCTGTCTGCTCTAACAACGAAAATTCTTTGTTAATGTTTTATCTGATCTTGCATTGTGAATGGTTGTTTAAAAGTATACCAGTTATTGCCTTAATTAATTCCAAGACTTGAGCAGAATGAGTAGAGGGGGCAATGTGCCCTTGTGTCAGAGTCTAGCTCTGACATTTCTTCCTGGGCTTTGTTTGAAGTAGGTTAATGCAATTTATTTTGAAAGGTGCAGAGGTTCATACAAGCCTTTATGTACAATTCAGTGTCCATGTTCATCCATTTTTCACTTCATGGCTGGGGTTACAACAGTGCCTTGAGATGCCATGTGTTGTGAACTGGCACTATATAAATAACCTGAATTGAATTAATTTGCATTATCCCACCAGACTCATGATCAGTTGATGAAGGGGATTGGCTAAGCCCTTTCTACCACTCTGGGTAATGATGTACTTTTCCAGTAAGACATATTTCTACAACAAGAAAAGGAACTATTACCAATCATAATTTAACAGAACTTTATGTAAGAAAAAGCTGAGCTACAGTAACTGGATAAGAGATAAGGGATTACTGACCTGTACCAGTTGGTAAGCGTCATCATGATGTAGAGGGAAGCCAAGAAAAGCATGAAGTGGAAGAATGAGTAGCTGTATTGGACCATGTCTTGTTCATTGTCCTTCACCCACCTGGGTCCCTGTGACTCCTCCAACATATCACTGCTGCTGCACCCCTGAACAAGGATAGCTGACTGTTTGGAGGCCATGGTCAACTTGTTTACCTGGTTTGTGTTCGATGAGCGAATGCTGTGGACAACAGATAGCAATGGAGAGTGTCCAAAATGTTTGATATGATTATTTAGAATATACGGTATTATTATACTATGTTCCAATTTTTTTGTAGACTGTAGCCATTGTTTTGCCTCAAACTGCCACTAAGCCAAGTAAGGTTGTCAAAAAAAAAATCTTCTGATAATATTGATACTGAAAAAAAATGAACTCTTTATATTATACAAATTTACTCTTATTTTTATACATATTAGTATTAGACACCAGCTATTTTCAGCTTTTTACAAAATTGCCACACACTTTTGCACAGGAACACTTTAGACACAAACACATTAAGCCCTTCATTTCCTTGCAGTGGCTCACCTTAACAATAATAGCTGAGAATTAAAATTCTGAGGTGCTACTGGAAGTTTAAAACACCAGTATTTTTGCAAATACGTCCAGAGAGGAATTTTCGCGATATTCTTCAGTTAAAAATGTAAACACAAAAGCTTTCTTTGGAGGTAATTTGGCAATGAGGCCGATGCACACGAAAAGCTAAATGATGTCAATAAGCTACAGAGCAGTGGTAACGAAGCTGAGTAACACTGGGTTATAACAGGGTTGTAACCCTGACAAAGCATTTCAAAAGACAACATTCTGTTATTTGAAACGGATTTAATAATTTTACTAACACTTGTGTTTCTGCAACATTTGGCCAGTAAATATGCCAGATGGAATAAGCTAATGTTATCTGTTTAAATACTACCTAATAATTGATAGTCCCATTGCAGTATTGTCTGTCTGAAGTCAACTGTACCTGCTGACTAAATAGTTAACAAAAAAATTTCATAAAAAATTATCTGAAAGAGAAACTGAACTGAACTGCTGTTGCCAGAGGCTTTTTTAAACTATAAAAGAAAACTTTGTATGCAAGCCTGGACTATACTCAGGGAACAGCCAAAACCCTAACACATTCTGAGTACATCCTGCTCTGAGTGTTTAGTATTTGCTAAACACTAAGATGCTAAACACTAAGACTAAAGCATTTCAGCTTTGCTAAAAGCCTGTCATGCTTTATAATGGGTTTAAATGACAAGGAAAAGAACATTGAGCATTATTACACTTGCATCAGGGAGTTGAAAAATAGACAAAGTTGGCTTTTATTTACATTTTAATGAAAAGGGGCATTTTGAAAATTATGTATATCTTCCTCAGTTGGCATTAAAGCAATCAAACCTTTCTTGTGATTGGTGACAGGCTTTTTGAATGTTTAAACATTTATTTTTGGTTATTCGTCTTTTGAGATGAACTCCAGTCAGTGGCGTGTGTTAAGATCTTGGGTCGCATGGGCAGCGGCATGCAAAGAGTTATGCACCTGAGTATTTAAGTGGCAGCCCTAAGAAAACAGTCATGGAATGACACTTTGAGACTTGAAGACATGTTGGATCATTTGCCAAGCTAGAACAACAAATTTCTCATCATTAATAGAGGAAAAAAAGAATAATAAAATCAGAATCTGTCATTGTTTTCGTAATAGTTCTGTCCCACATACAGAGAACACTCCGGAGAAAATAGAAATAGTGAAAAGATGTTTATTTTGACACAAAATGATCTGGAACGTAAACGGGCAAAAACTCCAACTGTGGGAAGAGAAGTGGTGAAAACAAGGAACACACGTACAGGGGTTGGATAATGAAACTGAAACACCTGTCAATTTAGTGTGGGAGGTTTCATGGCTAAATTGGACCAGCCTGGTAGCCAGTCTTCATTGATTGCACATTGCACCAGTAAGAGCAGAGTGTGAAGGTTCAATTAGCAGGGTAAGAGCACAGTTTTGCTCAAAATATTGAAATGCACACAACATTATGGGTGACATACCAGAGTTCAAAAGAGAACAAATTGTTGGTGCACGTCTTGCTGGCGCATCTGTGACCAAGACAGCAAGTCTTTGTGATGTATCAAGAGCCACGGTATCCAGGGTAATGTCAGCATACCACCAAGAAGGACGAACCACATCCAACAGGATTAACTGTAGACGCAAGAGGAAGCTGTCTGAAAGGGATGTTCGGGTGCTAACCCGGATTGTATCCAAAAAACATAAAACCACGGCTGCCCAAATCACGGCAGAATTAAATGTGCACCTCAACTCTCCTGTTTCCACCAGAACTGTCCGTCGGGAGCTCCACAGGGTCAATATACACGGCCGGGCTGCTATAGCCACACCTTTGGTCACTCATGCCAATGCCAAACGTCGGTTTCAATGGTGCAAGGAGCACACTGTCGTGGGCTGTGGACAATGTGAAACATGTATTGTTCTCTGATGAGTCCACCTTTACTTTCCGCTTCCTGGGAACCATCATCTCCCAGGATCTCAAGTGGGAGCCAAACATCAGCTCCCTCATCAAGAAAGCCCAGCAGAGGATGTTCTTCCTGCGGCAGCTGAAGAAATTCAACCTGCCAAAGACTATGATGGTGCACTTCTACACAGCCATCATTGAGTCCATCCTCACCTCCTCCATCACCATCTGGTACGCCGCTGCTACAGCCAAGGATAAGGGCAGGCTGCAGCGTGTCATTCGGTCTGCTGAGAAGGTGATTGGCTGCAGTCTACTGTCGCTCCAGGAACTGTACACCTCCAGGACCCTGAAGCGGGCCGGGAAGATTCTGGCTGATCCCTCCCACCCCGGTCACAGACTCTTTGAGACTCTCCCCTCTGGCAGGAGGCTGCGGTCCATCCGGACCAAAACCTCACGCCACAAGAACAGTTTTTTCCCATCTGCCACCAGCCTGGTTAACAAAGCCCGGAAACCACCCTGACGCTGTCTCTTTCCCCCACACCCCCCCTTTTTTTGCTGACAGGACACTTGTAACCTGTAACTCTATGCGTTACATTAACGCTCAGCTTGGACTCCTGCTTACTTGCACTGCTTTACTTGCACAATGATCACCTGCACTGTTGTATTGCTCTTGCATCTTATACTGCTCTATATTTACTCTCACTCACTTAAAACTGTGCACTTATATTTATATTATATTGTAGATATGTTTATACTGTTTAATTTGTACTGTGTTGCACCGACTACGCCAAAACAAATTCCTTGTGTGTCCAAAAACGTACTTGGCAATAAAGCTTTTCTGATTCTGATTCTGATTCTGATTCTGTATTCCCCACATCCGGGAGAGTTACGGTGTGGAGAAGCCCCAAAGAAGCGTACCACCCAGACTGTTGCATGCCAGAGTGAAGCATGGGGGTGGATCAGTGATGGTTTGGGCTGCCATATCAGGGCATTCCCTTGGCCCAATACTTGTGCTAGATGGGCGCGTCACTGCCAAGGACTACGGAACCATTCTTGAGGACCATGTGCATCCAATGGTTCAAACATTGTATCCTGAAGGCGGTGCCGTGTATCAGGATGACAATGCACCAATACACACAGCAAGACTGGTGAAAGATTGGTTTGATGAACATGAAAGTGAAGTTGAACATCTCCCATGGCCTGCACAGTCACCAGATCTAAATATTATTGAGCCACTTTGGGGTGTTTTGGAGGAGCGAGTCAGGAAACGTTTTCCTCCACCAGTATCACGTAGTGACCTGGCCACTATCCTGCAAGGAGAAGGGCTTCAAATCCCTCTGACCACTGTGCAGGACTTGTATATGTCATTCCCAAGACGAATTGACGCTGTATTGGCCGCAAAAGGAGGCCCTACACCATACTAATAAATTATTGTGGTCTAAAACCAGGTGTTTCAGTTTCATTGTCCAACCCCTGTAGATGGACGAATGACAAGAATTTCTGGAAGGGAAGCAAACGGCTTACTGAGTGGATGTGGTCAGGTTGCCACGGGTAGAGGGATGAGGGATCCGAGTTGTAGAAGCCAAGTATGTTCTGTTGGTCACTTGGTGTTTCGTAGGTAAGCTTGGAGAAAGTTGAGTTAGTTTCTTTGTGCTGATACTTGCAGTGGAAGGTGGACAGGGTATGCTTAGATCTTGGTCCAGGAGATGAAGGAAGCAGGAAACTGCCAGCTCGATCGGTCCAGACGAAACAATAGATAGGAAATGAAATCCTCAGAACGTAGGTCAACCAGGAAACTCTTAGTTTTCGAAGTACGAAGTCCAGTGCAATAAATCCAAAAATCCAGATACTTAGTCTGCAAAACCACATAAACAAAGTTTTTCCAAAAACGAGAGACAAAGTATAGACTTAGCATTGGCTGAGCTTGTTACCACAGAAGGCAAGCACTCTGGCATTGAAGTGCTGGCAGCCTCCTGCTTAAGTACTCCTCCAAGCAATCAGCAGAACAAGTCGCACCTGTCACCCAGCACACCTGAGAACTCCAGCACCGTCTAAAACACTGAACAAAAGTTGCAAGCACAAAATGCACAAAAACAACCCAGATCCATACAGAATTAGCTTTATTGGAAAGTTTGTGCAAATAAACAAGGGATTTGACTCCAGTACACTTTGCTCTCATTCCCATTTTTATAAATGATAATGGAAATAAAAAAATATATTTTTAAATGTACATATATAATCTAGTGACTTTACAATATAATATAATGTGGGATCAGTCCAAGTATGCATGGTGTTGTTCTGGAACTCTGACTGTCAAGTGTTCATCAGAGAAACAGCCTGGGGGAAGAAACTGTCTCTGTGGTAACAGGTTTTAGCCGACAGCGCTCTGTTGTGCCCACCTGAAGTTAAAGGCCTAAATAGTTTGCGTGCAAGTTGTGTGGGATCTGTAGAGATTTTAGCTTCCCTTTTTCTGACCCTATAGCTGCATAAGTCCTGGATAGAGGGAAGGTCAGCTCTGATGATTCTCTCTGTAGAGCTGATTAGTTGTTGCAGTCTGGACCTGTCCTGTTTTGTGGATAAGCCTAACCACACTGAGATGGACAAAGACAGGACAGACTGAGTTATGGTAGTGTAGAAGATGACCAGCAGCCCCTGTGGAAAGTCGTACTTCTTAAGTTGATCAGGAAATACAGTCTCTGCTGGGCCTTCTTCAGAACATTGTCTATGTGTGAGGACCACCTCAGATTTGGCGGAAATGGTGGTTCCTAGGAACCAGATGTGGTCCACAGTAGATACAGTGTTGTTAAGGATGATGAATAGGGTGTGTGGGGGTGGTGTTCTCCGAACGTCCACCATCATCTCCACATTCTTGAGAGGATTCATTTCAAGGTGGTTCTGCCCAATCCGGTGTACCAGCAGATCCACCTCCTGTCTGTATGCAGATTCATCACTATCCTGGATCAGTCCAAATACAGAGGTGTCATCTGCAATCTACAGGAGTTTCACAGATGGGTCCGCTGAGGTGCATGTCATCGAGAGAAGATGCTCCCCAGCCTCATCTGCAGCTGCCGGTCCTTCAGGAAGGATGTCTGGGTTGATAGTGTTGAAGGCCGGATCCTGGCGTACATCCCTGGGAGGTCGAGGTGTTGCAGGATGAAGTGTATTCCCAGGTTGACTGCATCATCTGCTGACCTGTTTGCCTGGTAGGCAAACTGCCTGCAGTCCAGCAGGGGACCTTGTTCAAGATCTTAGTGAAGATGGGTGCCAGTTTGTTGGCGCAGGCTCTCAGGCATGATGGGGAGACATTATCAGGTCCAGAGGCCTTCCATGTTTTTCCTGAAACAGCCTATTTACATCTTCCTCTGAGATCTTTGGTGCAGGCAGGGGGTCTGAAGGTAGGGGGGTGGGTAGTGTACGGCAAGAATGGGTCTGAATGGGACATGGAGAAGTTGTGTTGAGGTGTGAACTGCTGCTTTTCATACCTGCAGTTGAAGCCATTCAACTAATTTGCCAGGCAGGAATTTTGCTAAGGGTTGGTGGAAAGGTTTTTCAAATCATTCCAAACAGCAGAAGCATCTCCATGTGAAAAGCTTTTTTTTAGCTTCTCACTGTAGCTTCTCTTTGCTGCTTTGATCTCCTTGGTCAGTTTGTTCCTGGCCTGCTTATACAGGACCTGGTCCCCATTGCTGCAAGTCTCTTCCTTATCCATGTGCAGCTGTCTTAGATGAGCAGTAAACCAAGGTTTATTGTTATTGTATGTGCAGCAGGTGCACATGCAATCTGCACACACATTTCTTCACAGAAATGTGTGCCAGTAAGTTGGTTAAAATCAGTGGCTGAAGTTTGAAAAACAGTCCCATCTGTGCAGTCAAAGCAGGCCTGTAACATCTGCTTTGAGTCATTAGTCCACTTCTTAAACAGTCCAAACCATAGGTGTGAAAGCTTTTAATTTCTGCCTGCTGGTTGGGATGAGATGGACCGGAGAATGCTAATATCTATCTATATATATATATATATATATATATAAAAGTATAGATAGATACAGTGTATCACAAAGAGTACATCCCTCACATTCCTGCAGATTTTTAAGTATATGTTTTCATGGGACAACACTGACAAAATGACACCTTGACACAATGAAAAGTAGTCTGTGTGCAGCTTATATAACAGTGTAAATTTATTCTTCCCTCAAAATAATTCAAGATACAGCCATTAATGTCTGAACCACCGGCAACAAAAGTGACTACACCCCTTTGTGTGAAAGTTCCTGAAGTGTCAATATTTTGTGTGGCCACCGTTATTTACCAGAACTGCCTTAACTCTCCTGGGCATGGAGTTCACCAGAGCTTCACAGGTTGCCACTGTAATGGTTTTCCACTCCTCCATGACAACATCATGGAGCTGGCAGATATTCGAGACTTTGTGCTCCTCCACCTTACGCTTGAGGATGCCCGAAAGATGTTCTATTGGGTTTAGGTCTGGAGACATGCTTGGCAAGTCCATCACCTTTACCCTCAGCCTCTTCAATAAAGCAGTGGTGGTCTTAGAGGTGTGTTTGGGGTCATTATCATGCTGGAACACTGCCATGCGACCCAGTTTCCGGAGGGAGGGGATCATGCTCTGCTTTAGTATTTCACAGTACATATTGGAGTTCATGTGTCCCTCAATGAAATGTAACTCTCCAACACCTGCTGCACTCATGCAGCCCCAGACCATGGCATTCCCACCACCATGCTTGACTGTAGGCATCACACACTTATCTTTGTACCCCTCACCTGATCACTGCCACACATGCTTGAGACCATCTGAACTAAACAAATGAATCTTGGTCTCATCAGACCATAGGACATGGTTACAGTCATCCATGTCCTTTGTTGACATGTCTTCAGCAGACTGTTTGCGGGCTTTCTTGTGGACAGACTTCAGAAGAGGCTTTCTTCTGGGATGACGGCCTGGCAGACCAATTTCATGTAGTGTGCGGCGTATGGACTGAGCACTGACAGACTGACCCCCCACCTCTTCAATCTCTGCAGCAATCTGACAGCACTCCTGTGCCTATCTTTCAAAGACAGCATTTGGATGTGACGCTGAGCACGTGCACTCAGCTTTTTGGGCGACCAACGCGAGGTCTGTTCTGAGTGGGCCCTGCTCTTTTAAAATGCTGGATGATCTTGGCCACTGTGCTGCAGCTCAGTTTCAGGATATTGGCAATCCTCTTGTAGCCTTGGCCATCTTCATTGACCGCAACAATTCGTCTTTTAAGATCCTTTACGAGAGCTGTACTACAAAATTAAACACACCTGCTCCCTATGCACACCTGAGACCTAGTAACACTAACGAGTCACATGACATTTTGGAGGGAAAATGACAAGAGTGCTCAATTTGGACGTAGTCTCATAGGGGTGTACTCACTTTTGTTGCTGGTGGTTCAGACATTAATGGCTGTATCTTGAGTTATTTTGAGGGAAGAATAAATTTACACTGTTATATAAGCTACACATAGACTACTTTTCTTTGTGTCAAACTGTCATTTTGTCAGTGTTGTCCCATGAAAACATATACTTAAAAATCTGCAGGAATGTTAGGGGTGTACCCACTTTTGTGAAACACTGTATGTATATGTTCCTGTGACATCACTGTTTGCATAAAAAACTTGCGTTCCAATAAACCGACCTCCACACAGGTCCACAGCAGAGCTGGAATGAGAGACAGCATGCTAATGTCTCTTGCAGGCAATCAGACATAACTTTTCAAACTGGATTCAAGAGTGTCATATGATCACAAGATCATATGCAACAAAGTTAAGTAATTATTTGCTGTTTGAGTATTCATTCATATAAAGGGTGTAATAAGACAAGCTTGACTTGGCTTTTCTTCTGAGGTCACCAGAAGCAGGCCTAATTGAAACGGATTTCCTCCACGGCCTGGAAAAGAAGGCTGGGACCGCATCGCACGCCTTCCTGCGAGCCTGTCTAGGAAGAGAGAGCTACCCCGCCGCACTGCAGCTACTCATGGAGCCGAACGTGCCTTTGTCGTATGGTTCAGCTGGGACAGCTAAAAGCGCTTCCCCTTAGCTACGGAGCTTAGCTGCAAGCTAACCCTTTGTTTAGCCACATGTGGCTGTTTCCCTCTACGCCTAGCACGGTTCACATAAGAGGTAGTGTTTGGGCAGAGAAGATTAGTGTAGAGGTAAATAATCTAAATAATATTTGTTTAATGATGTTTGTTTTTGTTTGTGTTGAAAAAACTCAGCATATGATATGTTGTTTTTAAAGTTAAGACAAACTTTATTTAAGGATGGTTTTAAACATTCTGTTTAAATGATTCTGGTAATCAGCTATAAGCTTCTTTTGTTAGCTCCAACCGCTAACAGCTAAGAACATGTGCTTGCCCACTTTATTAATCAGCTGAAGATCATTTACCCAGAAAGGTTGTTAGTTTCCAATCTAGGAAAAAAATATTTCCCTAAATACTATTTTACTAAACGTGATAACTGACTAAATACCACTAAAGATAATCTACCCAGAAAGGTTGTTGGTCCTCATTCAAAATAATATTTTCTCAAATATTATTTTAACATTTCCTTAATAATATTTCCTTAAATATTATTTTTACTGGACGAAGCCAGCTAATTAAACACTGTTAAGACCCATTTATCCAGAAAGGTTGTTAGTTTCCATTCTAGGAAATAATATTTCCCTAAATATTATTTTACTAAACGTGATAACTAATTAAACACCATTAAGACCCATTTATCCAAAAGGTTTGGTTCTTATTCAAAGTAATATTTCCTTATATATTATTTTATTATGTCCTTAATAATATTTTGTTAAATATTATTTTAATAAATAAAGGCAGTTAATTAAACAGGGTGTGAATTAGTCATCCAGAAGGTTGGTTTTATTCATCAATTATTCATCAAAATGTTATTTTATTAAAATAATGTTTATCTGAACCCTTCATTGTGAATGATTGTTTAAAGGGATACCAATTATTGCCAAGTTAGTTCCAAGACTCACTTGACTTCATTTCCAGATTCTTCAAGATAATCCTGGCTTCTCAAACATAAATAACATTGCATGGTAATGTTGCATCACTCTTTCGCTCATGGTTTTCAACCATCTTTGATTTACTTGTTTATATTGTACATGGCCCCAATAGTCTTCCAATCAAATTCTTTGAATTTGATTGGTAGTTTAGCTAGATTGTTCTAGTATAGCAAAGAATTTGTAAATTGAAATATGTTTGACTTTGAATTGACTTGTTTTTGTTAATACCTTTTTGTATTATAATCAATTCTGTGAATTCCTTCTGTGTGTGTGCATAGTTTTGTTGTTCATTAATGCCAGAGCTTGGCTAATCCCTTTCAGTTTTGTCCTAATACCACCGCCTTTTTGGGCTGGTATTCACAGGACAACCCTTAACAGATCAAATTATTATTTAATAATGTATTAAAGTATTAATATTACATATTAAATAATATATTCATATTCATAATTATAACATATAGATATATATTTGGGGTATTTCAGGTTACAGTTCCCAATTTCTTAACATTAATATGCAGTAAATAAAATTCTAAAATGCTCACAACAATGAGTAAATCCAGCAGCTGAAGCATGATGTATTTCTCAGCTTTATGGTTAGGTTCTTGCTGGTTTTTTTTTACTGTTTCTTACAGACAAGACTTTCAGAAATGTATATCTGGTGTCAATACTCCTTTCTCTCAAACCCCCAGTCGGTTGTGGCAGATGGCCGCTCACACTGAGCCTGGTTCTGCTGGAGGTTTCTTCCTGTTAAAAGGGAGTTTTTCCTCTCCGCTGTCGCTACATGCATGCTCAGTATGAGGGATTGCTGCAAAGTCAACACCAGTGACTGTCCACTGTCTCTACATGCTCATCCAGGAGGAGTGAATGCTGCAAGTCACTGACTGGATGCAATCTGCTGGGTTTCCTTAGATAGAAAAACTTTTTATCCAATTTGAATAAATAACTAACTCTGACTGCACTGTTCAATGATTAGGACTAATTTGAATGTATGTATGTACCTGACTGTTGTGAAGTGCCTTGAGACGACATGTGTTGTGAATTGGCAAGGAAACAGGCCTGTATCAGAGTTCTCAATTGAATTCCGTACTCTAGCGGCTGCCTTTTGCTTGGGCAATTGTGCTCTAAAGACAGCATTTTTTCAGTTGCTGAATGAGCATTTAAAGGACAAGTTAGCTCTTTTAGATGAACTGGTTACTCTGAATGATCAAATCACCTTAGCCACAAGGGTAGATAATAGAATGAGAGAGAGAAGGAAGTCCCGAGTTGAGCATGCTGCTGTGAGACCTCAGTTAAACGTTTCCCAAGCCGTTAGACCTCGACCTCAGACACCCATTCCCGAGCCTGAACCCATGCAGGTGGGACGTACTCGCCTCTCACTTGAAGAGAGGCAGAAACGCAGGCAGGCTAATCAGTGTTTATACTGTGGCTCCTCAGATCACTTCATAGCCGTTTGCCCAATTTGTCCCATGCGACCAAAAGACAGGGTCTACCAGCTTTAGAGGGGGGGCTGACGGACCATCATATTTCTCTCAGAGCCCCCAGATTTAGCCTCCCTGTCTCAATAATTTTTTAACAAGTATACCCAGAACCTGTCAGCCCTGATCGATTCGGGAAGTGAGCAGAACCTCATCGATCAGGTCGAACATGCTCAAATTGAGGTGCAGCCTCTTTCCTCACCCATTTAGTTTCAGCCTTAGATGGGCAAAAGCTACAGAGAATAACCCATCAAACTAAACCTTTAGAACTGGTGCTTTCTGGTAACCACAGGGAGGAGATGTCATTTTGTGTATTCCCAGTTTCTCTTAACTCTCTAGTGTTAGGCTTTCCGTGGTTACAGAAACAAGTGGTCCAAGTGTCATGTTGAGTCTTGGTCCACCAATTGCCTCTCCTCCTGCTTCCAGTCAACTGTTTCTCCATGATGTCCTGACTTGAGTAGTGAGGAGGATGATTCTCCAGCTCTCTCGCAAGTTCCCCCCGAGTATCCTCACTTGAAGCAGGTTTTTAGTAAGACCAAAGCCCTCTCTTTGCCTCCTCACAGACCATACGATTGCACCATAGACCTACTTCCGGGGACCCCTCTACCTTTTAGTAGCCTTTATAACATGTCACAACCCGAACAACCAGCTATGGAGAAATATATTAACGAGTCTCTTGTGGCAGGTATAATTTGCCACTCCTCTTCTCCACTGGGAGCAGGATTTTTCTTTGTAGGATGGGTCTCTCCGTCCTTGCATAGATTACAGGGGCTTAAACCAGATCACCATTAAAAATAAGTGTCCTCTCCCGCTTATCACCTCTGCCTTCGAACCAGTTAATGGATCAACTGTTTTCACTAAGTTGGATCTCAGAATTGCCAGTCTGAAAGGACCTAGTCAGAATCCGGCATGAGTGGCGGAAAACAATGACTGGAAAACGGCTTTCAAGACACCCCTTAGACATTTTGAATATTTAATGATGCCATTCCACCTGTGTAATGCCCCAGCTGTCTTCCAGGCCCTAGTTAATGACGTCCTCGGGGATTTTCCGAACGTTTTTGTTTTTGTGTACCTAGACGATATTTAATTTATTCAAGAAAAATTGAGGAACATAATCAACATGTTCGCCTAGTCCTTCAACAGCTTTTGGAAAATAGACTCTTTGTGAAAGTCAAGAAATGTGAGTTCCATCGATCTTCAGTTACGTTTTTGGGTTTTGTTCTTGAGGTGGACAGGTTCACTCGGATCCGGCAAAGATCAGGGCTGTCCTCGAATGGCCCGTACAGGAGTCCCGCAAACAACTGCAACGGTTCCTGGGGTTTGCAAATTTTAACCGAAGGTTTATAAGGAACTACAGTCAGATGGCTGCTCCTCTTACTGCCTTAACCTCCTCCAAGACCACATTCACTTGGATGCAGGAAGCTAACACAGCTTTTCTAGCCCTAAAGGAGATGTTTTCTCAGGTCCCCATCCTGGTTCATCCTGACCCCTCCAGACATTTCATTTTGGAGATTGATGCCTCTGACACAGGAGTGGGGGCAGTTCTGTCCCAGAATTCTCAAACCGATGGAAAACTTCAACCTTGTGCCTTTTTTTCCCACAGACTCAGCAACACTGAATTAAACTATGATGTGGGGGACAGTGAACTCTTAGCCATAAAGTTGGCCCTGGAGGAATGGCGTCACTGGCTAGAGGGCGCTGAACATCCTGTTCTGGTCTGGACAAATCATAAAAACTTAGCTGACCTACAGTCAGCCATACGGCTGAATTCTCGCCAGTCCCGTTGGTCTTTGTTTTTCTCTCGTTTTGGTCTGTCCATCTCTTACAGAGCAGGTTCAAAGAACACTAAGCCTGATGCCCTGTCCTGGCAGTTCTCTGCAGATGATTCAGAGAAGAAACCAGCGCCTATTCTGCCCCCCAATTGCACTGTTGGTTCACTTCACAAGCTATGACCACCATCTTAACAATAATTGATCGTTTATCTAAAGCCTGCCATCTGTTTCCCTAAAGAAAGCTACCATCTGCCCTCCAGACAGCTAGACCACTCACCAAGCACGTTTTCCACATGCATGGCATTCCCAAGGACATCCTTTCAGACTGAGGACACCAGTTTGTCTCTCAGGTATGGAGATGGTTTTGCTTAGATCTCGGAGCTAAAGTATCATTAACCTCAGGCTACCATCCACAATCTAATGGGCAAACCGAGAGGATGAACCAGCAGCTGGAATCCTCTCTCAGGTGTCCCACATCCACCAACCCCACAGACTGGTGTTCGTTTATCCCTTGGATTGAATATGCACATAATTCTCACAGATCCTCTGCCACCGGCTTCTCGCCCTTTGAGGATTCCATCAGTTATCAACCACCCCTTTTCCCTGCAGACGAGAAAGAAATCGCAGTCACCTCAGTTCATCGCCACATCCGCCGCTGTAAGAACATCTGGAAATCGACCGTCCGACTCTTCTTACACTCCGTAAATGCCACTGCACGTCCACAATAGTGAAACATACGATCATCAGTACAAATTAAACAGGCCTGTATTACCGCATCACATTTACCATTTCAGGTTAATCAGTCAGTCCGTCTGAAGCTCCTCTAGAGGCCTAGGTGTCCTTGAAGAAGGATTGGTTTGGCCAAGGCACTTGTAAAGCAGCCCTGGGAGAAATGTGCTCTGACATAACAGTTCTCTACAAACTCGACTGAGCTGTAAAACGTCTTAAAGAGAAAAGTTGCACTGATGAGTTAAGACAGTGGGGACTTCTTCCTGTAAATGCAGGCAAAGTGCTTTATGAGGAAAAAACTGCAACTGATTTCTCTAATCCTGCCTGGGAAAGCTTGTGATTCAAGCAGAAAATCCAATACAGGAAAATCTGGGAGGAGAATTGGGGTGTCTACAGCTGCTATAGAGAAATTCTATAAGGATCTGAATGTTGGCCTCCTTAGCATATTACCCGAGTACAGTAACCAGTGCCGTTTTTCTACAGTAGCAGCAAGGCACGTGGGTCATGACACAAACATCATAAGCATGTTTTAAAGTGTGAGAATATACACGCATATTGCAGCGACTTCAGGAGACAAACTACAAGCCGCTGAGTGGCTGAAGTTGGGCTGTTCCTTGCCCAACGCGTTCATAAAAAAAAGCGATCCGCTGAGATCGAAAGGAAATGCCTTTAATTACTTTATTTATGAAAAATAAACAACTTAGAGTAACGTTTCCAAAAATATGACTTAGTCGGGATCGTTGTGATTTGTGTGCGCTGATTGCGGTCAACAAAAAATACAGCGGCCCACACACCCACTCTCCCTCCTTGACACTCCAACAGGTGGGTTAATATGCCCTATCACCAAATCTCCGCCCATATTTAGTAGACCTACATATTGATAAACCAACAGTAACAAAATAACGATTCTAAATCCAAACAACTAAATATCTAATACATTACCATAATTTAATTTGTGGCTCCTACAACGCATCTTTCAAATCAAATCTGAATAAGCACATTTGTACCTGCTGATATGTCAAGCAAATTCCTGGTAATTGACTTCCATTCAATTTATTTATATAGCACCAATTCCTAACACAAATTGTCTTATAGAAAAGTTAAGGAAAATGAGTCAGAGGAGCTGTGTAATTATAAGATTATAATATAATTTTGTTGTTTGTTAGACGGGGGAGGAGAAAACTGCCAGATAGACATATGAAGCCGTTGTTGGACCGCAGCATCAGGACCTGAATTTGTGACTCCGGATTAGACATTAACTGTATCTATCTTATCTTAGAGCTTCTCCAGACCCACTGCTCTACTGCAGGAGATCTTTTGGACAACTAAATTTGTGATTCAGGCTTTAAAATCAGTTTGAGCTTTAAAAGTTGGGAGAAGAACAAATAGCTAAAAACAGAGTTAATCCACAGAATTAAGTTTTATAAGATTCCATGGCGATGTTTTGAGACCATAATATTCCATAAATAATTGCAGACTTTGCAATATGTTAACCTCACAATATGTTATTCTATTTTTACAAATAGAACCAATCTGTTTAAGTTTTTAATTAAACTGTTCATTTTGTATTGACGTGTAACATTTACAGTATTCAAATAAAGCTGCTATGATATTTTCTTGGAATCGATTGATTACATTTTGGTAAGTTCACAGTACAAATGTTGTAGAGATTTGAACACACATGTTAATCAATTGGAACAACAGAGGGGCACAGATTTGTTAGGGCACAAGCTACGCTTACAATGTTAGCCAGAGTAGTGTACACTTCATAATCACTTGACAGAAGACTAATGGTCTATGCAACATCTTGTACTTGGAACGTGCATGACCCTTTCAACATGTATGCGAACAGCTGCTGGTCTGTGGGTGTCTTCCAGTTCAATTGCACCCAGCTGTTTTGCCCTGTGTGAACGCAGATATTTCAACCTTGGCACAGTACACCCTGACTTGGTTCTGGATGGTGAAACCATGGTCAGCAAGGATTACATCTCCAGGTAGAAGGTGATTCAAAAAGCCACTGTTTGCTGTAATGTGTGCATCTACAGTGCATCCATACCAGCCCTTTGAGATGGAGATACAACTGTCGGGGTTTGATGTTTTTGGACTTTGGTTGTGGTTTTGTGTTTTGCCTACTTTCAGCTTGATGTTTCTATTTTGGGTTTTGTAGTCATGTTATTTATTTATTTCTGTTTTCTGATAGTTCTGTTCTCTCTCCTGCTTCCTAGTGTTTTGTAGTTCTTTCTCCTTTCGCCCTTTAGTTCCTTTGGTGGTGTTTTCTTATTTATTATTTAGAATGGTTTTCTCTTTATTATTATTATTATTATTATTATTGTTCTCCAGTTTAGTTCCTCTAGTTAATCTCTATTTCTTCCAGTCCCTCCTGATAGGTTAGCTTTAGATATTGTTTACGTTTGGTTTACAATTATTCTAGTTCTCGCTTTCCCTGCTTAGTTCAGTCAGTGTTGGTTTAGGTTTGCTTACATTTGTAGTTAGGGTTTCTTTATGGTTTCTTCTGTTAATTCTAAGGTTGCCAGTTTCTTTAATCTTAGGTTGTTGTGTTTCTTCTGTTCCCACCAGTTTCTCAGTTTCCTTTAGTTCATGGTTATTCCTGATTCTATGCTTCATTTGGTTATCTTTGTCTATAGTTTTGCTTTGGTCTGTTCTCTGTATTGTTTATTAATCCCTTCTCCCATGCTTTAGTCGTTGTATTAGTTTCACCTGTTCCTTCAGTCTCCCTGTTTCCATGTCACATCTGTTCAAGGTTCTTTTGATAATTGACCCACATTTATTGCCTTTGTTACCCTCTGTATATAAGTTGGTCTAGTTTCATTGTTCGTTGCTGGTTTGTTGTGTCAACTTCCTTGCGTCAAGTTCCCTTTGTTTTTCGTACACTGTCAGACCTGGACTCCTGAACTCTCTGTTTCATCCTGCCTGCCTACCTGTGAGTTTTGCCTTTGTTTTGATTGAAATAAATCATTGTTCTGCCTCGCCATGCCGACTCCTCCCCTGTCTCAGCACTTTGGTCCGCCACAACAAACGGCAACTTTGACTACAACCTTGTAGAGAAATGCATGAGTAGATATTTAAGGTGTTGTGGGATTTATATTGAGAGTATACCTTTGCCCTTGCCTTTAGATCTTTTGGATTCTATAAATAGTCTACAACTGATATGCAATGTTGAAGGATCTTCTGAAGCACATAGACATAGATCTTTGTATGTGCTACTTCTGGGGCCATAACACACACACACTGGAACTAGGACCTCATTTGGGACATTTATCGCATTAGAAACTGTGGAAACATAAAACTATGAACACCAAAAAGATAAGATAAAAATGAAACTGGTAAATTACCTCTAAGCCTCATTAATGTAATGAGCAGTTGTTGAAAACTTGTCAAGTGTGTAGTGTCTTTGAGAACTGGCTTTACAAGGTCAAAAATAGCCATAAACACATTATAATTGTGTAGTCCTCTAAGTGTTTTTTGTTTACCTTTATTTTTAAAACTTTTTGGTTCAATGAGATCTAGGGTTAGCTTCTCTTTCATTGCAAATGTCTCACTACATAGAACCTGACACTTGAAGTAACTCAAAGTATCCTGCACTGATTTCTGTTTAGCACATCACATCACCATTTGAAAAGTCACCATCACACATAATAGCTCCATTTTCAATGTCCTTTTCAATTCCAGTCCTCTCAGTTGAGAGCTTGAGGAGAGCTCTTACGGCTTCACTTCTAGACGACTGCTGCTTCTTTTCTTTCTGTATTTCTTGTCTCATATCATACTTCTGAAGACTCTCCAGGGTGTCTTTTGGCAGAAAATTTGGTGTGTGAAAACACAGATAGCACATAATCAGGTGACAAGGGGTCCTGGGCTTTCGTCCCTGGTAAAATACATCAGTAGTTTAGTCAGCATATGTAATGCTTAAACATTACATATGCTGTCATTATTTAATAAAATTAAATAAAACAATAACTAGAAACGCACTCGGAGAGCACACTCCTCCGCAAAGCGGCTCCTTTTTCCAAAAATGGGCCAAAGATGTTATGTTTTCAGTAGTGTTGGTGTCTTTGTAAGCAACATTGCGGAAAAAAGTAATGAGCTGATTGCTCTGAAGTTTTTACCATTATTATGTGCGAATACCACAGACTGGATATTGTATATGCCTCTTTTCATTCATTACAAATCACATTCATTTTTCATACATGCTAGGCTACATGATGGTGGGGCATTTTCTGCATGGTTAATAATAATTTGACATGAACCATCTCCAAAATGCAATATTTGGATGCATCTTACTTATGAAGGATATAAACATTAATCTTGTTACTTTGTAAAAAAAATTTTTTGCTGCAAATCCGTTAATACACCAAGGGCTGCTAGTCCTTACAATGGATGGCTGCTATCCATCACCGTCTTCTGTTGTCATCAAAAGGTATATGATAAAATGACAAGCACCCAATAACCATTTTATAGAGCAATCAACTAAATAAAAGCGATATTATGCAACCAAATGCTGCATAATATAGTTTTTTGACATGTTTTACAGGAGTTAACACATGCAAAGGTTGTTTTGACGTCTGTCATGGTGGAGTGGGCCGCTTTCTGAAGAGGTTGACGTCACGTGCAAAGGATCAATAACTGCCATTGTTACTAATTACTTACATTGATGACAATTTTGTCTTGTTTCATAAATTGTGTTATTGCCTTAGTTTTTGGGCATGTAGTTTATGTTAGCTAACTAAAAACTGAGTTAGTTTAAAAATAAACTTATTTTTAATCCTAACCACCCAAGAAAAATGACGTTCTTTTACAGCATAGTTTCACCTTACTGTGTTTGTTGTGTTTCATTTTGTGATAATGCAGTACTTTATTGCTGTTAGTTTATAAATAAGTTAAATAAAAACATTGTACAACCCTTCATGAGATACATGGGTATAACAGAGGTTTCTTCCTGTTAAAAGGGAGTTTTTCCTCTCCACTGTCGCTACATGCATGCTCAGTATGAGGGATTGCTGCAAAGTCAACACCAGTGACTGTCCACTGTCTCTACATGCTCATCCAGGAGGAGTGAATGCTGCAAGTCACTGACTGGATGCAATCTGCTGGGTTTCCTTAGATAGAAAAGTTTTTATCCAATTTGAATAAATAACTGAATCTGACTGAACTGTTCAATGGTTACGATTAATTGGAATGTATAAACCTGACTTTTGTGAAGAGCCTTGAGACAACGTGTTGTGAACTGGCGTTATATAAATAAACTGAATTGAATTGACCAGTTTAAAATCTGAGAAAAAAAGCATGGCTTTCTTTTACAGTTCAGTTTCACCTTACTTTCTGGGTAATTTGTTGTGTTTTACTTGGTAATAATGCAGTACTTTATTGCTGCTAGTTTATGAACATGTTAAATAAATAAAAAAATAAACAACCCAATGCAAGATACAATGTAATAGCTCTTTAAAATCTAAGAAATCACAGCTTTCCCTTGTCTGCTTAAATTTATAAATAACTGCAATTACCTGGCAATATGTGGAAAGGTATGGCATTAGCCATTGGTAAATTGTTATTGTGATTACACACCAACTAGATGCAATTACATAGTAATTTGCTGTTACTAGTAATATTTTGCTGTAATCTTTTGGTAAATATTGGGTAATTTGGAGATGGTTGAACAGTAACTTGATAGTCAGTCAGTCATTTTCAACCGCTTATTCCATAGTGGGTCCAGCAGTCTATGGGTGAGAGGCAGGGTATACCCAGGACACATCGCCAGTCCATCGCAGGGCAACACACATACAACCATGCACACACTCATTCATACACCTAAGGTCAATTTAGAGAGACCAATTAACCTAACAGGCATGTCTTTGGACTGTGGGAGGAAGCCGGAGTACCCGGTGAGAACCCACACATGCACGGGGAGAACATGCAAACTCCATACAGAAAGACCCCCGGCTGGAAATCGAACCCAGGACCTTCTTGCTGCAAGGCAACAGTACTACCAACTGCGCCACCGTGCAGCCCTAACGTGGTTGTAATTAACAAATAAAATAATTTTTCATGACAGTGATATACCATATTTACTTACTAAAAAATTACACAGCAATCATTGCACTGTAACAGAAAGGGTTACCGCTTCTTTATATGGTATATGTCTGAATTGCCAGGATAGGAAACATAAAAAAATGGAAAAAAAAAATCAGTATACAACTTTTGAGGTGGAACTTTATCTGTTTTTATAACCTCTCTGCCTAATGAGGCAGAGAGGTTATAAAACCTCTCTGGGGAGAGAAAATAACTCATTTGAGTCATTTTCAAGAAAGTGAGGGTGCATAAAGCAGGGCAATCTAAAAGGACTGGGTCTACAAGCAAAGAAAACGGCTCACATTGACAAACCCCGGAAGTTCTATTTCATGCAAGCTTACTGAGGACACAATTATGCTTTTTGATTTACATTTAAGTGGTTTTGCGACGTTTGGACCAATATGGATTTCTGTCCTTAATATGAAAGTCAATACCTCTAGCAATTTATATGGAAAATCAACTGGTTTAAATGTTTACCTTGAGTAAAGGATGCACAGGACAAATATAATCAGCCCCACAATGCTCTGAGCATCCCACCACTGTAAGTAGGGGGATGTCTGAACAGGTTCTTCAGCTCCAATGATCACCACAGCTGACTGGTTTTCTGTTTGAAGAGGCCAAAGTGTTGGGGCAGTAATCTGCTGGAAGATGCTGAGCAGATTGGGATTGCATTCTCGATCTGAACACAGCAACATACAAATGTACAGCTTACACCAACGAGAGAAACTAGAAATGCAAAACAATCATTCAAAGACATTTCTTGGAAGATAACAGATACCTGTAAAGATTTTACTGATGACACCTAAACAACTAAAAGGTATTAAGGAAATTTGATGCACTAAAACCAGTTAATCAAACAAAAATGTTTGTATTAGCAGAGATTTCTTTTTACATGTAGCTTTCAGAGCTTCCACACAATAAAATGTTATGTCTTACAAAATGGGGTCAATATGTGAAGTTGAGGCATTTATTTTTATAACAGTTTTAAAATTGTAGCACTTTACATCAGAAATGAGAAGTAAATTAACTAAGACATTTTCCCCTATTTGGTACAAAAGGACATGTTTTCTGTAAAATCCCAGTAGAAGCATACTGAAATATGGCCAGCCTTGTTTAAGTCTGGAAACTATAAACCAAAAACTGGAACATTCTCCATGTTAAAAAACATTCTCACCAGGCTCATTTGTCATAGCAGACCAGGTCAAGAACACTGTGTACAGGGTGATGAAAGAAGACTGAAGTAGTCCTGAATTTGGCTGAAATTCCTGCAAACACAAATGGAAAAAAACATGAATCATTTCATTGTGCTTTTGCTATTGATTATTACTCTTTTTGCAAAATTCAGAAATTCAGCACTCAACGCCACTTTGGACTGCTTTACATGATTGAGAGCCACTTTGTTGTGGGCCCGAGTTAGAATTTTAGGTTGGCGTGGTGAAAAAAGAAAATGTGTTCATTTTTTCTAAAATCTCTGTTATGATTTAGGGTTGCTTGGTTTCTGTTTTTTTCTCACAGTTTTTGAATCATGCTTCTGTTTATTATTTTCCTGGTCAGGCTTTAGTTTTTGTTTTCTAGTTCATGTTTTGTCAAGTTTGGTTTTTTGATCTGGTTATGTTAGGGTTAGGGGGTTAGGGTTAGGGTAACATTTTCATGACATTCACATGTAGGGTCTTGGGGGTGGGTGCACTCAATGGCATCAGGAGGGAGGATATCCTAGTAGCCTAACCTCTGGTGCCTGCGCTCACCTCTAAGGGTGTAATTGCATGTAGACATTGAGGGTTCAGAGTGGGGGGGGCAGACCCTCTTCCCCACCATTTTTTTTCTTTTTAAATGCACACTACAACAACATGCATCAACACCACATTTGAGCTGGCGGAGGCAGGGTTGGGGTCTTTTCACACCCCCGTTCGCTATTTCCCATCTGTGGTCGGAGGCCCGGAGAGGGAGTGGGCCCTCTAGTCGGGTCTGGGCTGGGGTTGGGGGTTGGGTCTTGGGGATTGTCTGGTGCTGGGCTGGCGTTTCGGCTCTCTCGGGATCGCTTGGGTTCCCTTGGATCTCGGCCCCTGGCTTTGGGCCCTGGTCTGCAGGCGAACCGTTTCAATGACTCTTTTGCCCCCAGACTTTGCCAGGTTCCTTAATATTCAACCGTCATACACAGAACCTCTCCGCCCTGATCGTTTCGGGGAGTGAACAGAATCTCATTGATCAGAGACTGGTAAAGGAGGCGCAGATTGAGACTGAGCTTCTCCCCTCACCACAGTTAGTTTCTAGGTGAAACAACTAAAGGAGCTACATCCATCAACATTTACTTTTCCTTCCCATAGAAAGGACTCCTGGATCAGTGATCAAAAACCCACGGAGGTTTCAAGGATACGAAATTTTCATTCTTGTTTTGTTCTAGTCGACTGCTGACAGTCCGTCATATTTTTCCCCTTTGCCAAAGGAGTCCAAAGACGAAGACGACCGCTTTCCTTTTGAGTTTTTTACGGATGCGTAACTGCTCCCCCCTCTCTCCCCCCTACTCCAAACAGGATGACAACAAGTAATCCCGTTTTGTTTTATTTCTATTAGAAATAGCTTGGGCTGGATAGAGTAGGATTTTAGGGCGATTTAGAATTGCCACTTATAGTCCAATGTGTTCTAAATTGTATATGCATGCAATGTCTTATTGAAACTTTGATTGCTGTTGGATTCTGAAGCCGCCACGCTTTGAAGCTGTGCGTGTCTAACTGTGTTTTCAACACCTGAGCGCAGACTCAGGTGAACTTAAACTTGGACTGCTAGAACCTCGTGGTGGAATACTCACTATTCCTTTGTCTTTACTCTTCGTGTTTTTCCACTGGTTGCCGTTTTATGACCCTTTATGTTCACTAAGCTACAACTTTGGGGGTTTTATGACTGCAGCTTGGTGGAGGCCCCTCCCAAAGCTTCGCTCAGTACTTTATTTTCTCTTGTTTTTGCCGTAACTGCTGGTTTGACTTTCATACACACTCAATGTTGTTTATATTGTTTAGTTAATTTTACCCCTTTTGTGTAGAACTTTTGCATGCTTGATTTGGTGAAGATTATTGAATCAGAATAGCGAGGTGTATCAGGGCTCTTGATTTAATAAATATTCACGTAGAAAAAGAGAAAGCGTTTGTGTTTATTTTGAGCAAGAGTGATTTGTCTGTCAAATTAAGGTCAAAGTTCCCTCACCTTCTGTGAAGCAGTTGATTAAACAGTGACATCTACAGGGGTTGGACAATGAAACTGAAACACCTGTCATTTTAGTGTGGGAGGTTTCATGGCTAAATTGGACCAGCCTGGTAGCCAGTCTTCATTGATTGCACATTGCACCAGTAAGAGCAGAGTGTGAAGGTTCAATTAGCAGGGTAAGAGCACAGTTTTGCTCAAAATATTGAAATGCACACAACATTATGGGTATACCAGAGTTCAAAAGAGGACAAATTGTTGGTGCACGTCTTGCTGGCGCATCTGTGACCACGACACCAAGTCTATGTGATGTATCAAGGGCCACAGTATCCAGGGTAATGTCAGCATACCACCAAGAAGGACGAACCACATCCAACAGGATTAACTGTGGACGCAAGAGGAAGTTGTCTGAAAGGGATGTTCGGGTGCTAACCCGGATTGTATCCAAAAAACATAAAACCACGGCTGCCCAAATCACGGCAGAATTAAATGTTCACCTCAACTCTCCTGTTTCCACCAGAACTGTCCATCAGGAGCTCCACAGGGTCAATATACACGGCCGGGCTACTATAGCCAAACCTTTGGTCCCTCATGCCAATGCCAAACGTTGATTTCAATGGTGCAAGGAGTGCAAATCTTGAGCTGTGGACAATGTGAAACATGTATTGTTCTCTGATGAGTCCACCGTTACTGTTTTCCCCACATCCAGGAGAGTTACGGTATGGAGAAGCCCCAAAGAAGCGTACCACCCAGACTGTTGCATGCCCAGAGTGAAGCATGGGGGTGGATCAGTGATGGTTTGGGCTGCCATATCATGGCATTCCCTTGGCCCAATACTTGTACTAGATGGGCGCGTCACTGCCAAGGACTACCGAACCATTCTTGAGGACCATGTGCATCCAATAGTTCAAACATTGTATCCTGAAGGCGGTGCCGTGTATCAGGATGACAATGCACCAATACACACAGCAAGACTGGTGAAAGATTGGTTTGATGAACATGAAAGTGAAGTTGAACATCTCCCATGGCCTGCACAGTCACCAGATCTAAATATTATTGAGCCACTTTGGGGTGTTTTGGAGGAGCGAGTCAGGAAACATTTTCCTCCACCAGTATCACGTAGTGACCTGGCCACTATCCTGCAAGAAGAATGGCTTAAAATCCCTCTGACCACTGTGCAGGACTTGTATATGTCATTCCCAAGACGAATTGATGCTGTATTGGCCGCAAAAGGAGGCCCTACACCATACTAATAAATTATTGTGGTCTAAAACCAGGTGTTTCAGTTTCATTGTCCAACCCCTGTAGTAATAGTTATCAATTATTACTGAGAATTTAATAATTGTAATTATCAAAGGCCTTGAGCCATAATTACAACACCAGAGGTCATCTCTGATTTCGATTCGTAAGTAATGATTTTTGGTTCAGAAATTAATTTTTGTCACATTATGATTTTAAATTATAATCCTTGTTGAATATTAATTAATCAATAATCATAATTCTTACAAAGGGCTGCACGGTGGTGCAGTTGGTAGCACTGTTGCCTTGCAGCAAGAAGGTCCTGGGTTCAATTCCCGACCAGGGGTCTTTCTGCATGGAGTTTGCATGTTCTCCCAGTGCATGTGTGGGTTCTCACTGGGTACTCTGGCTTCCTCCCACAGTCCAAAGACATGCCTGTTAGGTTAATTGGTCACTCTAAATTGCCCATAGGTGTATGACTGAGTGTGTGCATGGTTGTTTGTGTGTTGCCCTGTGATGGACTGGTGACCTGTCCAGGTGTACCCTGCCTCTCACCCATAGACTGCTGGTAATAGGCACCAGCTTCCCTGTGACCCACTATGGAATAAGCAGTAGAAAATGACTGACTGACTGATAATTCTTACAGCTTTGTTGAAGTTTTGGCTAGGTGAGCTTACAGCCTCTTTAAAATTCGTCTGTATTATGTTGAAATAAACATTTGTTTGTTTTGTAAATAATTTAGCAATTTACCAAGCCTAAGAACATATATGTTGAAGTTCGTATGGTTTTACATGTATCATAGACCGGGCTGATGTATAGAAAATGTCTCAAACAAGATAAACTCCAATAATGCTCCCAGACAAGTTAGCCCTCAAGGCTTAATGCTCTGGTCAGCTGACATATTAGTTGTTTACAAGTACCATTTAAACACAATTACAGCTTGACTAAACCTCTCAGCTGTGCTTATATAAATGAGCATGCCTGTAAAGGATATCAATGCATTAACCAAGTTCTGACTCCCCAATCAGATGTGCAGAAATGCTTTCTTTTAGCTATTTAACTATTGTATCACTGACCAATACCTCAGATTTGAGAATTACCACCTGTTAGCAACTCTTTAACAGCTTTCAACCTTTTATATTATTATTAATACTACAAGTAGTAGTAGTAACATACATAATGAGTTTTTGTTTTAATAAGTTGTACATGTGTTAATTGAGCAAACTCGTATCGATGTTGCACTATTAAACAGTATGTTTTTTTTTCAGATTCTGTCAAAAACTAAGAACGAAGGTGAGTGTTCTTTTTACTTAACAATATTAACAAATTTTAAATTTGGCTGCAGTTTTAAAGCAGATGATCAAATGACCCAGGGATTTTTAGATTAGATGGATGAGTATTTAAAGTATTTGCTATTTTTAATAGTTGTACCTTTTTATTGCAGTTTTAACATGAATTAATCAGTTGTAATAAATGAAGCAAATGTTTCAGTTATTCTTGCAGAAGAGCAATGACACTTCAATTCAATTCAGTGTATTTATATAGCACCAATTCACAACACATGTTGTCTCAAGTGTTGGACCATTTTGTTTGCTGAATTTGCACGTTGCTGGACGCCACCAGGCCTTCTGGCATCATCTGCCATTTTGTATCCCACAGACACCGCAGCTGATTGGACGGGGGTGTCGCAGCTCTGATGCCACAGTCAACTATATATATTTTTTAAATAATAATCATCTTTATTGGTCATTGCACATGTACATTACATTCTGGGGCTTAGGGTCTTGCTCAGGGACCCAGAGTGGCAATCTGTGGGATATGAACCTGGCCCCTAGTGTACCCTCTGGAATGCAAACCTCCTGTTCTAACCACTAGGCCACCACTCCCCTGTCTACTACAAATGGTTGTGGTCCCATTTAGAGGTGTATACTCTGTCGGAGCAACAATAACAGTTATGAAACTGGAGCCTGAAGTCTCTACATTGGCTGTAGTCGTCCCAGATATACGTTCAAACTGCTATCTGCCATCCTTATTGGTACCAATGTGCTTGATGTAGTCTATGATGAGTATTGTGATGGACAAGACCCAAGTGAATTGTTTGTAATCTATGGCTATAGACAAATCCTCCGAACACCCAGACTGAGGAGAACAATGAATTCAACTGGGAGAGTTGGCTCAGTCATAGTGAGAAGCAAAGTGCCACAAGTCATCCCTGCTCAAGGAAGAGTTCTTCTGGAAGGGCGCATCAAAACCAATAGTACTGGCGAATGTGCAATCGTTGAGCATCTTTTTCTTCACTGCCGGGTGGAATATTTGTGGATTGTTGTCTTGTGAACTTACCTGAGCAGCATCTGCAAAGGTTGTCTCTTTGGATTCCCAACAGTTATGTAATAGGAGAGCTCCACACACCAGAGCACATCTAAGACCACATACCTGCTATCACTGGTAAAAAAAGTCCAATGCTCTGCTGCCACTGTTCAGTTCACTGAACAAACTTCCAAGCCTGACTCAACCTTCGAATTTGGTAGTCTCCTCTTTCAGAAGAATGGATGGGCAAAATAACAAAGAAACTGAATGAATATGCAGATGTATTTGCCCAGCATGACCTAGACTTCGGCCATGCAACGGAAGTCAAACACCACATAAACGTACAAGACAACACACCTTTCAAACAACGATCTCGCCCAATTCACCCAAATGATTATGTGGCAGTGAGGAAGCATCTACGAATCCTACTAGAGGCAGGAATAATTCGTGAATCTGAATCCCCTTAATCCTCCCCAATAGTAGTGGTGTGGAAAAAGAATGGGGAAGTCCGCTTATGTATTGATTATCGTAGGTTAAACAGCCTGACAATACGCGATGCATATGCGCTCCCCAATCTTGAAGAGGCCTTTTCTGCTCTCTTTGGCTCGAAATGGTTTTCGGTAATGGACCTTAAATCATGCTATTACCAAATTGAGATGGAGGAGCGTGACAAGCCAAAGACTGCCTTCGTCTGTCCGTTGGGGTTTTATGAGTTTAACCACATGCCCCAGGTCATTACCAATGCCCCTAGTACCTTGCAACGCTTAATGGAAAATGTATGGGCAACCTACACCTCAAGGAAGTACTAGTCTTTTTGGATGATATTATAGTGTTTTCCAGCTTACTAGAAGAACATGAGTCCAGGCATGTACATGTCCTCCAGCAACTAAGAGAGAATGGCTTAAAACTTTGCCCATCTAAATGTCGTTTTTTTCAGACATCCGTTGGGTATTTGGACCACATTTTTTCGAGCAAAGGTGTCGAAACGGACCCCAAAAAGGCTGCCGCTCTTCGTACCTTGCCAAAACCTCAGACACTCAGAGAGCTTAAATCATTCTTGGGGTTTGCGGGTTATTACCGCAGATTTGTTCAGAACTACTCCAAGATAGTAAAGCCCCTAAACGATCTCACTGGGGTCTACCAGCCTTTCAAGAAGGGCAGAAGAAATACTCCTTGTCAGGAAAGGTGCTACTACCCCAAAGAGTCCCTGGCCAACAGGTGGACTCCTGACTCCCAACACACCTTTGAAGTAATTATTGAAAAACTTACTACAGCACCAGTACTTGGGTTTACCAACCCCAAGTTACCGTATGCTCTCCACACTGATGCAGGTACTTTTGGTCTAGGAGCAGCCCTTTACCAAGAACACAAAGGTGAAATGCGAGTTATAGCCTACGCTCATCTAGCGAAAAGCAATACCACCATAGGCTAAAATGTTTTGTTCTAAAGTGGTTGGTGGTAGAAAAGTTTCAGGACTACCTTTATGGATCAACATTCACAGTCATAACGGACAACAACCCATTAACCTACCTTCTAAAGTCGGCGAAGTTAGATGCAGCTAGTTATCGCTGTTTGGCTGCTCTTTCAACATTCAACTTCAACATCAAATACCATGTTGGCCAGAGCAATCAAGACGCTGATGGTCTTTTTAGGCGCCCTCATGATGCAATAAGCAGTAACTCCGCATCTGTGGAAGAGAGCCAAGAACTACTTTCAGCTGATGCAGTCAATGTTTTGTGTCAACACCTTCTCCTAGACCAAACTGAGAACACTCTACCTTCAGTCACCCTGGTAGAGTCACTTGCAATTCACGCAAATGCAGTACCTGACCTCTACGCAAGTGAAAAAATGTTAGGTTGGACCACCTTACCTGCTTACACAGAGACAGAACTTCAACAACTCCAACGGTCCGATCCAGTCATTAATACTGTCATCTAGCTCATTGAAGCTGGAAATGAACCCATTGTCGACTCTCATACTGACTTTCCTGAACTTAAGCCCATGTACAGAGAATGGAAATGGCTTACCTTAAGAAATGGTCTACTATATTGAGCTTGTCAGACTGAAGGTGACATCTCTTATCAGTTTGTTGTCCCAACTTCTTTGAGGCCAATCATACTCAGTTGACTCCACAATGCACATGGGTTTTGAAAGAATGATTGAGCTTGCCAGATCAAGGTTTTATTGGCTGAAAATGGCAGTAGATGTTGAGCAAAAAATAAAAACATGTGGGCGATGTGTCAGAAGGAAAACACCTCCTGACAAAAGTGCTTCGTTCATAAACATTCAAACAACTCATCCCATGGAACTAGTGTGCATGGATTTCTTTGTCTCTAGAGCCAGATAGCCATAACGCCAAGGATACCTTGGTCATAACAGACCATTTTACTAAATACGCAGTGGCTATGCCCACAAAAGACCAGAAAGCTTCAACAGTTGCTAAGAACCTATGGGAACAGTTTTTAGTGCACTATGGGTTTCCAGAGCATCTGTTGAGTGATCAAGGCGGAGACTTTGAGTCCCAACTCATCAAAGAGCTGTGTGTTCTAGTTGGGATCGCAAAAGTCCGAACCAGTCCCTATCACCCCTGGCGAAATCCGGTTGAACGGTTCAACCGAACCCTCCTTTCTATGCTCGGAACCCTTAAAAACAAAGACAAATGTCATTGGCGCAATTTTGTGAAACCACTGACCCATGCCTACAATTCCACCAAACGTTAGGTGACAGGCTACAGTCCTTATAAATTTATGTTTGAGTGGCAGCCCCAACTCTCAATTGACATCTCTTTCAACTTGCCTGTCAAGGATGGTCCTCCAAAATCTCACTCTCAGTACGTGAAAAACCTGAAAGCAAGCCTGGAGGGGAGCTATCAGGTGGCCACCAGAAATGCCCAAAGGGAGAGAACAAACATCGGTTTGACAGAGCAGTGAGAGAATCAACTTTGGAGGCCGGCGATCAGGTTCTTGTCACGAACCTTCGCCTGCGCAATAAACATAAACCCGCATATAAGTGGAAGCTGGCAGTATCCACGGTATAAGACTTACCTGTGTACACTGTAGAACCCATCAATGGGGATGGTCCCATTCATACCCTGCACAGAGATCACCTACTAGCTTGTGGTAACCTGTGTGAAGAGGAGGAACTGGGAAAACCTGAACCTAGACCTTGTTGGCTGAGGAGCCACAATCAACCTCAAACAAATGAGGGAAATCCTGAGTCCGATGATGAGCAGTTTTACTGCACCATTCTGGTACCCGTCACCCATGAGGAAAGGTTCACACAAGTATGTACTATTCCAAGGCACTTGAGACCTTTGGTGACAGTGACTATTATATTCACCAATCAGAACATGAAGGGACTCATGCCCAGTCGAGAGGGGAGGGGGAGGGTGTAACCCACATGAAACAGTGGGCTACAGAATCCACCTCTAGTTGTAATGCCTGAAGGGTCCCCCAGAGATCGCTCATTGTTCTACTGACTTGAGTTAACCAGTGTGTTTTTTGATAATTTTTTCTACCAGCATTACGAGAGATTCTGAGACGTGCTCTTGACATGTGCACTGACTGGTTGAACTGTGAACCTACTGACTGATCTAGAAGCTACAGAAGGGACCACTTACTATCTGTGGAATTCCAGTGAGCGACTGAGATGACTGCTTGTTGGGTAATAGCTTGCGGAAATCCCGATTGGTTTTATAGTGATGCTGGGTTCTCTGATCGTGATGGCGAGCCGAGCCCAAATGAACCGCGGATGGGGATAAGCGGTGTAGCCTGCCGGGGTATCCATTCACTGAAGAACCTTCACAAGAATCTGAAACAGCCATTTGGGTTGCAAATAAGATCCCATAGACAACACTACCCGGGTAGCAACATTGCTAAGAACTGGACTTCATTTCATTTTATTTTCCTAAAGGGGGGAAAGAGCTCTATTTATGTTGGTCATTGTATTTGATTTTCAATATTTGTAAACAAATGTTGTAATTGCTCTGTTTGGAGGCAATAAAATAATCCATTCAGTATTCAGTTGGTGTGACCCATCGCTACTTTTGGAAGAAACTTGTAGATGTATAGTGCCTCTCCTATACTGGTCCTCTTTAAGTTTGCTACACTCATCTTTGGAGAAACTGACTGTGGGAGAAGAAAGTTTACTAATATAAAAATGATGAAAAGACAACTGGTTTCCTCTCAAAGCCAACCAGAGTTTATGTCTCTTTGCTGGCAAAAAGACATAAACTCTTCAACTGGATCCAAGGATGTCATGCGATCATCAATCGTATGCAAAGTTAAGTACGAATGAAATACTGCCTGTGTATCCGGTATTTTCATTCATAAACGGGGATATTAAGGTGTAAGCATAGCTTACTTCCTCTCTGAGGCCTGCAGAAGCAAACTGTCCCAGAGAAGTTCCCTACAGAGAAGCGGTCTCTACGAAGCCAAGTGGAGCGGTCTCCCAGTCCGGAAGGAAGACAGCAGAGACCGCATCACCGTGGTTACGGTAACTTGCAGTGCGGTTGGCGGACAGAACGGGCCGTATTTCATCCACAGCCACGGAGGTTAGCTAGAAGCTAACCGTTTGTTCACAGACTGGCCGACAGAACAGCCGCCACTCCCCACAGCTAAGGAGGTTAGCTGTAGCTAACCGTTTAAAGACTGTGGACATTTCTTTCAAACTTCTCCGCCTTGGACAACGTTCCTCACCACAGTTCATGAGGTTAAGTGTTTGGGCAGAGCAGAGAAATAGAAGGATTTAGATTGAAATGATCTAATCATTTTTCATTTTATGAAGTTTGGTTTTGTTTGTGTTGAACTCAGCTATCTTGGTGCTAGCAGAATATCTGCAGCACACAGTTTGTGTTCTGTGTTTGTGTGTTATTAAAGTTAAGACAAACTTTATTAAAGGGTGATTTTAAAAAGAAGATTGATCGTATCGTGCCGTCCACACTTATGCATTTTAACCCTTTTATCAACGGTAATTTTAAAGGTGTGTGTTTGATTCTGTTGCTAAGCTATTAGCCTCCTTTGTTAGCTTAACTGCTAACAGCTAAGGACACGTGCTTGCTGCTAAATAATATTTACCCAGAAAGGGTTAGCTTTCAATCCAGTAAATAATGTGTCCCTAACATCATTTTACTAAATTTGATAACTAAGTAAACACCATTAAGCCCAATTTCTCCAGAAAGATTTGGTCCTTTCCAAAATACTCGTACTTGTACTCGTCGTCTTCCGCTTTATCCGGGCCCAGGTCGCGGGGGCAGCAGACTCAGCAGAGACGCCCAGACGTCTCTCTCCCCAGACACCTCCTCCAGCTTCTCCGGGGGGAGCCCAAGGCGTTTCCAGGCCAGCCGAGAGACATAGTCCCTCCAGCATGTCCTGGGCCGTCCCCTGGGCCTCCTCCCGGTGGGACATGTCTGGAACACCTCCCGGGTGTCCAGGAGGCATCCGGTATAGATGCCCGAGCCACCTCAACTGGCTCCTCTCGATGTTCCCTTAATAATATTTCTTCAGATATTATTTCAATAAATAAAGGCAGCTAAAGAGACACCGTTGAGAATTCATCCAGAAGGTTGGTTTTATTCAGCAGATCATTCTTAAAACATTATTTTATGAAAATAATATTTTACTTGATCTTGTATTGTGAAGGGTTGTCTAATGGTATGCTGATTATTACCTAAGTTAGTTCCAAGACCAACGTAACTTCATTTCCAGATCCTTCAAGATGATCCTTGCTTCTCAAACATAAATAACATTGCATGGTAATGTTGCATCACTCTTTTCGGTCATGGTTCTCAATCATCTTTAATCAACTTGTATATATTGTACATAGTCCATTAGTCTTCGTTATTCTTTAATTCTGCTTGGTAGTTTAGTTGGATTGTTTTAGCAAAGTAAAGAGTTTGTTGATTGAAATATGTTTGACTTTGAGTTGACTTATTTTTGTTAATAAATTCTTGTATTTTAAGAAATTGTGTGAATTCATTCCATATATGTGCAGAGTTTATGCTGTTCAATAATGTCAGAGCTCGTCTCACACCTTTCCATTTTGTCCTAATACCATCGCCTTACTGGGCTGGTATTCACAGGGCAACCCTTAACAGACCCAAATATTATTTGATAAAATATTTAAATATTAATATTAAATATTAAATAATATTCTCAGATTAATAATCCTAACAACGGCCTGTAAGAACTGAAGGCTGGGACCTTCTGGAATTTTTGATGAAGATGTTTTGTGCATTGTGAGGAATAATAGGGTAAACCCAGGTATACAGCCATTCTTCAACTTACTCACAGTTGCTTTTTTGATAATTCCTTTAATTTATTCTTGATGTTATTTTTATCCATCAAGCTTCCAGGAAGCAGCTGCTGGATGAGGCTCTGCTGAATTTCATCCTGAAGGACTGCTAGTCCCTCAGCATTGTGGAGAGGGAAGGGTTCAGGGAACTGGTTCAGATCCTTCAGCCCTCATATGTTTTGCCAACCAGAAAGGTTTGTGTGGAAATTATCTAAAATAGTAGTTGATATATCCAATTTATTTAATCTTTAACTTAAATATTTTGATTTGTTTTTGGTTTGACTTGGTGTAATTTTCAGACCATCAAACAAATCGTGGCCAAAAAGTACGAGGAGGAACGGAAATGAGTGAAAATGGAAGTATAGCACGCTGTGGCAGTGAGTATAACGGCTGGTGTGGACATTTGTGAACATCGAGGCTTACTTGGCTCTTACCTGTTACAACATTAATGAGAATTTGCAGTTGTGTACATCTGTGTTGGGAGTGCAATACTTTCCACAAAGTCACACTGCTGACAATTTGGCCCAAGTGAAAAAGGGGCATGATGGAGGACTGGGCCATAACCAATAAAGTAAAATGTCTTGTGAACAACGTAGCACCAAACATGATTGCATCCTCTAGACAGCTCCAAATTCCGCACTTAATTTGTACTGCACATAGTCTCAATTTATTAGTCTGAAAATCATTTGATCAGATCCCCACTCTTACATCCATCAGACACAAAGCCAGGCACATTGTCACATACTTCAGATCAAGCACTACAGCCAAGGAGAAGCTTGCTCAAGTGCAGCAACAGATTGGACGACCAACCCTGAAACTTATCAATGAGGTGCCGACACGCTGGAGCAGCACATATGAAATGATGTCAAGGCTACATGATGCGAAGGAACCAGTGTGGGTATCTCTGGCCGCTCTAAAAACATATTTGACTCAATTTACAGCTGATGAGTATACAAAAGAAACACGTCTTGTGCTTGCTCCTTTCCATCAAGCTACAGTGGAGTTGTCTAAAGAGAGGCGAGTGTCAGGGTCAAAAGTCATCCCTTGAACTATCTTGCACTAGACCGTAATGCTTCAACCTTGCACACACAGGCAGCCATACACCTACATGAACAACTGAAGCGTACTCACAGACATTGCTTTCAGTCTGGAGTCATTAAATGTGTTGACCCTAGCAACACTTCTAGACCCCAGATCTAAATAACTTGGGTTCCGCAGTTCCTCCAAGTGCAATGAGGCCATCAGTAGACTGCAGTCAGAATGTGCGTCTGTAATAGGACGCACAAAAGAGCCCATCCAGGAGGTGAAGAGACACCTGGCAGAGGGCAATATTGCCAGGTCCCAGGATCCTATGAGATACTGGGACAACCAAAACACAATCTATCCAAACCTCTTCTGCCTTTTCTTACAACTTCTCTGCCCTCCAGCCTTATTTGTGCATCGTGAGCAGGTGTTTTCTACACCTGGAGAAGTTTTAACAAAAAAGTGTAACAGACACTTCAAACGTTGGAAAAACGTATTTTTTGGAAAAAAAAAAAATCCCAGTCCAAAAGCACCCTCATTCACATGTTCACTTAGATTTTCACGTTATGATACATGTTATTTATTGACTGTATCTAAAAATATCAAAGATATTTTAAATGAAGATATGAAAAAATACAATATAACATACAATGACTTAAATTATATTATTGTGTATACTAGGTCGTCAAATCAGTGTCAGTTGAGTCTGTCAACTAGGTTTCCTGTAGGGATTTTTAAGGTCCAGCAGATGTCAGTATTCAGTGACACAGTATCGACACAGTATCAATACAGTTTGGCAATGTGTCGAATCGCTTCATGACGTCTCATCTACCCATCACTAAGAGCAACTCTAAGCAAGGACACAACAGAAATTCCTATCTTGGTGAGAAGGTGTGTTTGACCTTGTCACTAGGTGTGACGCTGTCTTCTAAGAGCTGTGATTTGTTATAAAAATGAACAATAACAAAAAAAAACAAATGTGCTCCTAGTAATGAATGGAGAGAAATTAGCCAATGATAGAATGTTGACTGGATTAGGAAATGTGTAAACCATGATGATTATTTAGCAAAATTTAATTGTCAGACAGCATCAACTTAGCTTATTTACATTCTCGTCATTATTTTAATTTGTTATTATTATGTTTACTCGCCATGGTGGTCATTTTCATACTGCATCTATTTGATATTAATTATTTCATATTATTATTAAAATTATGCATTTTACTGTCATTGCCTGCATGTATAATTTGGTATAGTTTGGTAAAATGACCAAAACAAAATAAAAGTAGAGAAAAAAAGTTGGAGAAAACTGAACTGAATAGAGGAACAATCACGGTGCAAATAAACAGGCATTTCCAAGCAGATCACTGTCTTTCCCTCTGCTTTCACGCACCAGCCTGGAATGTGAGAAGCTCTGGTACCTGCTGCCTTCAGAGGCTAGACAGGAGATTGCAGCACACAAGCTAACTTTCTCCACAGATGGGGGCATTGCAGATGACCATTTAGGCTCAGGCTACTGACATCATCATGTACAATACAACAAATATGTATTCACCTCATTTATATCCTCCTTCTATATATATAGTTCTTAGATTATTGTTATTTTACTGTATCTTGTCTAGAGTTTGCATTAATGTATATTTCATTAGGTTTTTCCAATTTTTTCAAAATGTATTTTTTGAAAACATTTTACAGTCTGTAAACATAGAAATAATTCTGTACTATATTGTCTGTGTTTTTGTTCATTTTTATTCATGGTTATTTATTATTGTTTCTGTTATTTATTTATCAATCCAAATATTACCTTACTAGAGACCCTTGAAGCTTTTCTCTTTCTCTCGGTGGAAGACACACGTTTTCTCTCCCTCCCTGCTGAACCCTGCTTCTGCTTTTGTCTGTATTTTTCTCAGAGCCTCGCTTTGCATATCCTCCAAACTTGTAAATTATGGATTAGGTCAGCTGGTCTCACAACGTAATTGATCAAATTTTTTCGACGGGAAACAGGATAAAGGAGACCCCTCTTGTCCAGGCGGGACGTTCTTCTCTGGACTGGATACATAATGGATTCTTGGCAGCAGTGGAAGATTGTGTGCCTGTCACAAAACGTGGGCGACTGTTCAAAGCTTTCCAAAGCTGCCTGTGATGTTAGATGGAGTCTGTAGAGTGATCAACACTCAGACTGAAATGTTAAGAGAGCAGAATCGCAAGCTGGACACGATTCTTGAACAGAATCGCAGTCTGGCAGCGGTTGGACTCAGAGGTTAAAGGATATAATCTTGGAGAAGTTGTACGCTCCAGATCTGCAGAAAGTACCAGAAATTTGGCTATTTGGATTCGCAATTGAGACATACCAGTAAAACTCTTAAGGTGGTTGGAAATTCACAACTGCCTGAACCACAACTTTTATTGTTTTTCTAAATCTGGTGCCCCAACGTGGCCTTGGCAACTTCTGCTAACTGGCTATCGACAAAATATCTCCTGGATGTTATATAAACACGACGCTCTTCCCCAGCACTTCCCTACCAGCTGTGTGCTGATAGGACTATGCAGCCGATTGATAAAACTTCCACCTCTCTTCTCAAGGACAATGTCGCTTCTATCAGTGTTGACAGTCTAATTCTTGCAAACACACTCACACTTACATTCGCATCTTTACTTATGTGTTTGTTGCTTACCCCTGCTGAGGTTTTTACTTCAGACTGTATTCTGCTAAGAATACAGTCAGATTTCTTTTTTCTTCCTATCTTACTTTACCTAAATATGTGATTTCATTACTTTTCATAGATTTTCAGATTTCTCAGAAGGATTACCAGCAAAAGCCAAATATTATTAGTATTTAAAAATTTGACTACAGCTGTTTTTACACCAATGACCAGAGATTTTTAGATTTCTTAGAAGGATTGTATTACAACAATTTCATACCAGTGAAAGCCAAACATTATTTGTATTTTAAAAGTTTGGACCTACCAGTGACCCAGCTTCTCTACTTAGACTTCAGTGAGTGGCCATGACTGTTACTATTTGATGATGGGACCACAGCTGCCTCATACCAGCAACCTCAATGATTAATATTATCATTTTTCTTCTAGCACAGGATAAATTCCTTACCACAGAGGACATAATGAGCTAATTAACTCTATTAGAAAGATTGGATTAGAACTAGCTCTTACCAGTAAACTTCCAAGGATTATTAATGTCATTTGATTTGTTTTTCTGTATCATTGTAATGTTTTTCCTCATGTACAGCGCTTTGAGTGCCTTGTTGCTGAAAAGCGCTATATAAATAAACCTGACTTGACTAGAGGTGCACCTTTAATCTGTTCTGCCCCTGAAACTATTTAATTTCACCCTAGGGGGATGGTAAAGTTTATCTTATCTCTGTATTAATAATTGTATGATTGTTATAAAGGTTTATGTGCTCAGTTACTTGACTATATGGGGGTAGATCCCTGCGCGATCGAGCTGGTAGGGTTTTATGAATTTGATGTTCATTGAATGGAGAATATCTCTCTTTTCTCTCTGTCTTTCTGCCATCTTGCCTGCTTAAGCTCACTAAAAGTCCTCCTCACTACTCTTAACATTTCCTCATGTTAGGAGCTCTCTTGAGGCCTACGATGCTTTGTGAATAACTTTTGTCTTACCGAGGGAAAATTCTAAGAAGAATCTTAGAATTCAAGAAATTCTAAGATTTTTATTGGAATGACGAGACTAGGAGCTACTTTGAATCTTAGGATTCTTTGTAAATACGGGCCCTGGCTGTTCAATGAAGAGCGAGACAATGTCTAATGAATAGAGAAGTGTGCTGGTGCTAATTCAAGAACAAGGGAGATGTACAGAGCTGTGGCAACTGTAGAGGAATAAAGTTGATGGGTCATACAATGGAGTTTTGGGAAATAGTGGAAGCTAAAATGAGGTCAGAAGTGAGCATCTCTGAGCAGCAGTATGGTTTCATGCATTGAAAAAGTACTACAGATGCGATATTTGCTTTGAGGATGTTGATAGAGATGTACAGAGGAGGTCAGATGGGGCTACATTGTGTTTTTGTTGATCTAGAGAAAGCTCATTGTTGTGCAATTATATATTTAAGTTTGGTTATTTAATATTTAACCAAACAACTTTCAGTCTGTTCAATATTGTCCTGTGAATGCCAGTCCAATATGGCGGTGGTTTTAGAACAATAAATGAAAGAGTGATTTTGAGCACTGGCATTCTCAAAACAGCATACTCTGCACACATATTGAATAAATTCAAAATGACTTCTCTCCAAAAAATAACAAACTCTTTAACTAGACTAGAAACTATTCAACTAAACAATATTTAGGTTGTTTTATCCTAGACTAATTTTGTGGATACGGTGGTGCAGAGAAGCACCATCGTTCTGACAATCAGAAGTAAAGAAGGTCCAAAGGGTGTTGGGTTGTGTGGTGAAGATGAACAAAGAAGCTTTTGCAGCTGCTCGCAGTAGCAGTTTGGGGTAGCTTCTGCTTGGACTGGCATGCAGGAAAGCCTGCAATGCTGCGTTTCCTATTCTGTCTCCTCTCAGGCAGGAAGGGGGAAAGTCCCTTCACTTGACATGATTAGAACCTCTGGCTCGATTCCTTTTCTGCAGAAGCTCAGAAAAAAAAGTTTACAACAGCTCATCTTAACTACCTCATGATAGCTGGATGGACATACAGCAGATCATAAGTTAACCTTTGGTTGTTCTGACAGATACACTAAAGTCAGATTGTAGTCAACTTTGGATCCGAGGATTCTTGGAAGTACCATCTTATTCGCCAGTGAGTTTTAAAGACATTCAGGTGGTTGTGCACTGCCTCCCCAGCGTGGCTCAGACAATTGTTTTGTTGGTGGCTCCATGACATTACAGGGATTCCTGCTGTGACTCCACCTTCCTGACGTTCACTAAAAGTTGGTTAATGCAGTGCATTTAGGGATTCTGAGTTTTTGCCAGTGTCTTTCTTTGTGTACATGGAAGCTGGTAAAGTTAGGGGGAGAGCAGACACAGAATATATTTTGGGATCTTTATTCCCAAGTTACAACCGTGAAACAGTATTAAAAAAAGCTTGGAGTGGGTACAGTAAGGTTTTAAATTGAAAGAAATATTGAGTGGTAGCAACTGCTCAATATTTCGATAAAACAAAATGGGTGACACAAATGTTCTGAGCAGGCAAGCCCAAGGTCTATGAACTTCACTGTCAGATCCTGGTTATTTTTGCCTGCTACTAACCCTTTTCCACCAGTAGGGGCGTTAGGAGCTGAGTTCTGGGTGGTCAGGTGTATCGCATGAGTGTCATCAGCTGGAGGACTATAAGAAGGAGGCGAGCCAGTACTTCGACGCCTGAGTGTTTTGCCTCCTCGTGGTATTCAGCCTGGCCAATTTCATGATTTTGTGAAGTTTTTGGTCTTCTGTGAAGACTCTGTTTATTCCCTTGACTAATGGTCTTATCTGTCTCAGGATACTAAAGCCTAGTTCCTAAGAGATCTCTGGAAGACTTCTAACAGTTTATGGATTCTGGATTCTCGCTCTTCTACCCGCTGGCTGCCGGATCAGACGTTTGCTTCATAGCTCCAGGCGAACCCTGTCCACCCTCCTCCGAACCTCTCAGGACTACCTTGCTCCAACGTTGCAGTGTTGCTCACAGCCCCTCCAGGATCATAACCTCTCTCCCTGGCGGACCTAACTCAACCGGACGTAAGCTCTCACATAGAGCACATTGTTAAGGTTTCTTTGGTGGTGTCTTACCTGCGTTCGCTTTTCTCTTGCAGCTGCTCAGCATCCTCGGTTTCCATTACCTGGTTCTGCAAATAAAACTTCTTACTAAACGCTTCTCTGTTTAGTTGTGTTTTTCTGCATGTGGGTCAAGTCGGCCATTAACACTATGACAGAACACTCAGGCCAGCCGGACCCAGCAGAAAAACTACGGAGAACCGTTTCAGAACACGGCCAAACGATCCAGGCCCATGACTCAACCCTCCGTTCAATCCTAGAACAGCAGCGACAGGTTAGTCAACAGCTGGGGGAGATGACGGCACTCATGCAGCACACCCTGAGTGTTAGAGCCACAGCACCACCGGGGGCCGCTGCGGAGCCTCCAGTAGTGCAGCGACTTCCGCATGGCCGAGACGTCACTTCCCCTGCCCGGATAAGTTTTCCAGTGACGTGGGAGGTTGTCGTGAGTTTTTGTTGCAGTGCTCTCTAGTGTTTAACCGTTCCCCTCAGTCATTTCCCCATGATGATGCAAAGGTATCTTATATTCTGGGTTCACTATCTGGTAGGGCACTCCGATGGGCGGAGGCAAGATTCACTAATTATAGTCATTTTGGCTGCACTTATGATGAATTCTTAAAGGACTTCAGATCCATATTCAATTTAGAGTTGGGTCAGACTGAGGTGGCTCATAGGTTATGCACGCTTAAGCAGCGCAACCGACCACTTACTGATTTTTCCATAGATTTTTTTACTTTGGCGGTTGCATCTGGCTGGAATTCCGGTGCATTGAGATCAATGTTTTTTCAGACTCTGGATGAAAATTTAAAGGATGAACTAGTTCTATTGGAGGAACCAGAGGACCTAGATGAATATATTGATTTAGCCCTCCGTTTGGATAACCGTATAAGGGAAAGGAGGCGGTCCCACACTGAGCGGTTTTTGCCTAGAGCACAGTCTTCGACCACTCACCAGACACCGACCCGACTGGTACAAACTCCAGGCCAGGTAGAGTCTGAGCCCATGCAGCTCAGATGGGCGCGGTTGTCTGATGATGAGTGAGTCGCCGGCGGGAGGCCAGGCATTGTTTTTACTGCGGATTCCCCGAGCATTTGGTTTTGGCTTGTACTATTCGGCCAAAAGGTTGGGTCCGCCGGTTCTAGCAGGGTGACCGGTGGACCAAAGACCTTTTAGCATGCCCTCACATTTCACATTACCTGACACATTAGTATTGAATCAACAGAGCCTCACTCTCTCCGCCCTACTAGATTCGGGTTGTGAACTGAGCCTAATCGATCAGGATCTGGTAAAACTCCACCAGATTAAGATTGAACCATTAACCGTGCCACGTCAAGTCTTGGCCTTAGATGGCCGGACGCTCCACAGTATTACCCATAGAACTCTACCCCTGGAATTAGTCTTATCTGGTAACCATAGGGAGCTTATTACCCTGTTTGTGTTTCCCATAGTACAGAGCTCTCTTGTGCTTGGATTTCCTTGGCTGCAGCTTCACAACCCGCATCTGAACTGGGCGGAGTTACGGGTAGAATCATGGTCCACCCAGTGCTTGTCATCCTGTCTCCACTCAGCTGTTCCCCCTAGTACTCCTGAGAAGGAGAGGGAGGTCGAACTTCCCGATCTTACTCGAGTACCAAGTGAGTATCATGATCTAAAATCAGTGTTTAGTAAGTCTCGGGCTCTGTCCCTCCCGGCGCACCGTCCTTATGACTGCGCTATCGACTTTCTGGCAGGAGCTCCATTACAAGATCAAGGCGGTAGAGGACTGGCCTATCCCTACCACTCGGAAGAAATTACAACGGTTTCTGGGCTTTGCCAATTTTTATAGAAAATTTATTATGAACTACAGCCAGACGACCAGCCCCCTCACAGCCATGACTTCCTCTAAGGTGCCGTTTGTTTGGACTCCGGAGGCAGACAACGCATTCAGCACCTTAAAAGACAAGTTCACCCATGCTCCGGTGCTCGTTCACCCTGATTCAGCGAAACAGTTCATTCTGGAGGTGGATGCTTCGGACACCACGGTGGGAGCGGTGCTCTCCCAACGCCAGGACCTTGACTCAAGGCTTCATCCGTGTGCCTAATTCTCTCGCCGCTTATCTGCGGCAGAAAGGAACTATGATGTTGGTGATAGAGAGCTCCTAGCTATTAAGCTTGCTCTGGAGGAGTGGCGGGACTGGTTGGAGGGCGCTGAACATCCAGTACTGGTCTGGACCGACCATAGAAATTTGTCTTACATCCAATCAGCAAAACGGTTAAACCCTACACAATCACGTTGGTCATTATTCTTTTCTCGCTTTAATTTGTTGATCTCTTACAGACCGGGTACCAGAAACACCAAGCCAGATGCCCTGTCACGACAGTTCTCCACTAATGAAACTGAGAAGATAGCTGGGCCTATCCTGCCTCCTAGCTGCACTATTGGAGCCGTTACCTGGGAGATTGAGGACAGTGTGCGGCAGGCCCTCCTCGCTGACCCGGGGCCAGGAACTGGACCACGTAACCGGATGTATGTTCCCAGCGCTGTTCGGTCCCGGCTGATTACCTGGTTCCACGCTTCAAGGTTCGCCGTCCACTCAGGAGCTAATCGGACCATCGCTGCCCTGTCTAGACGCTTTTGGTGGCCCACTTTACACCGAGACATTAGGGATTTTGTCTCAGCCTGTAGAACCTGTGCTCGTAACAAGACATCTAATCGGCCACCCCCTGGCCTCCTGCAACCAACGGTTGCAGGAGGCTCCTCGACCTTGGTCCCACATCGCCGTGGATTTTGTCACTGGCCTTCCAAACTCTTATGGTATGACTACTATTATGGCTATTGTGGACAGATTATCTAAAGCCTGCCATCTTGTACCTCTCAGGAGACTGCCTTCCGCTTTCCTGACTGCCAAGCTTATGGTCAAGCACGTATTCCGTTTGCATGGAATCCCCCAGGACGTGCTGTCGGACCGTGGGCCCCAGTTCACCGCCCAGGTGTGGAAGGAGTTTTGTGCAGCTCTGGGGGCCACCGTCTCTCTAACTTCCGGTCATCACCCACAGACCAATGGCCAAGCGGAGAGACTTAATCAGGAGATGGAAGCAGCGCTACGCTGCGTAGCATCCTCCAGCCCTACTGTTTGGAGCGACTACCTGCCCTGGATTGAGTACTCACACAATTCACATGTCTCCACTGCCACCGGTTTATCCCTGTTTGAAGTTTCGCTGGGGTATCAACCACCCCTGTTTCCTGCCGATGAGAAGGAGATCGCTGTTACCTCCGTACGACAGCACGTCCGGTGATGCAGACGGATCTGAACGTCTACTACCAAGGCCCTTCAGCGGTCCGCTGCAGCCAACAAACGCTACGCCGACAGGCCACGGATCCCCGCTCCTACCTATCACCCGGGTCAGCAGGTGTGGCTGTCTACACGGACTGTTCCGCTCAAGACTCTGTCCCGGAAGCTATCTCCCAGGTTAATCAGTCCATATGTTATAGATTCTGTGGTTAACCCTTCATCGGTACGTCTACGTTTGCCCCCTAGTTTCCGGGTCCATCCTGTGTTTCATGTATCTCAGATTAAGCCTGTCCAGTCCAGCACGCTCTGCCCTCCGGCCGTGCCCCCTCCACCCGCCCAGGAGTTCCAAGGCCACCCAGCCTACTCGGTCCGCCGGTTCCTCCCGTCGACGAGGAAGGGGGTGGCAGTTCTTAGTGGATTGGGAGGGTTACGGTCCCGAGGATCGCCTCTGGGTTCCCCGGTCTTTCATCCTGGACTCTAGTCTGATTCAGAACTTCTGGTCGTCCCAAGCCAGTTCATCTAGACCGCCCGGAGGCGGTCGTTGAGGGGGAGGTGGTGTCAGATCCTGGTTATTTTTGCCTGCTACTAACCCTTTTCCACCAGTAGGGGCATTAGGAGCTGAGTTCTGGGTGGTCAGGTGTATCGCATGAGTGTCATCAGCTGGAGGACTATAAGAAGGAGGCGAGCCAGTACTGCGACGCCTGAGTGTTTTGCCTCCTCGTGGTATTCAGCCTGGCCAATTTCATGATTTTGTGAAGTTTTTGATCTTCTGTGAAGACTGTTTATTCCCTTGACTAATGGTCTTATCTGTCTCAGGATACAAAAGCCTAGTTCCTAAGAGATCTCTGGAAGACTTCTAACAGTTTATGGATTCTGGATTCTCGCTCTTCTACCCGCTGGCTGCCGGATCAGACGTTTGCTTCATAGCTCCAGGCAAACACTGTCCACCCTCCTCCGAACCTCTCAGGACTACCTTGCTCCAACGTTGCAGTGTTGCTCACAGCCCCTCCAGGATCATAACCTCTCTCCCTGGCGGACCTAACTCACCCGGACGTAAGTTCTTACATAGAGCACATTGTTAAGGTTTCTTTGGTGGTGTCTTACCTGCGTTCGCTTTTCTCTTGCAGTCGCTCAGCATCCTCGGTTTCCATTACCTGGTTCTGCAAACAAAACTTCTTACTAAATGCTTCTCTGTTTAGTTGTGTTTTTCTGCATGTGGGTCAAGTCGGCCATTAACACTATGACATTCACATGTATAAACTGTTCTGCTCGGGAATGCATTCAATAAAGTGCATAAACAAAATAAAAAATATAATGAGCATAAAGATCTGCAGTGGCCCTGTATGCAAATACATAAGAAAAATGAACAAACAACATAGTTAAGCTTACATGAGACATTCAGTGCTCAAGACTACATATGGTTTCAGTATAGTGAAAATACTCACAAACTCAGCCTCAATTAGCTCAGAACTGACAGGTAAAACCAACAGTTCAAGTATGTAGTGAAATACTACAACTAGAAAATAAACATACTTTAACTATGTGCATTACATACAAACATCTGTAAATAAAACTAAAGATTTACAGCATCTCTTGGATGCGTTATCCAGCAGACACACCGGTAACCATTCTCTCTCAACAGATCTAATATTATCAAAAGCATCCTTACATTGTTTGCAGCTAACAATCCATTTTCTGTGTTTTTGTGATTAAAGTGACTAAACTATTTTTGGACATAAGTTGTGATGGTTATATATTTACCCTTTGTTAGCTTGAACCACTTTCAAATCGTGAGCTGATGAAATGCATGCGCTCAAAGCAGTACTACCTCCTGTTTCTCTTAGCTTCCTGTTGACCTTCAGGGTTACTAGTGAGGAAACAGCACACTATTGGCATTCAGTTGTATTGTTCCATATTTCCACTTGACAACATACAATTCACTCCATGTTTCATCCATGGCTGGGGCGCAACAATATGACAGGGAGCTTAGTGATGAGCTGTGGTATTGTGTGAGAATATCTGCAGTAGCAGATAAGTATAATAGAGCGGTGCAGGAAATGTATGAGAGCGGTAAGACAGTGTGAGGTGTGCTGTAGGTGTGACAAAGGAATTCAAGGGAAATGTGGGATTGCACCAAGGATTAGCTCTGAGCCCCTTTTTGTTTGCTGTGGTGATGGACAGGTTGATGACGAGGTTAGACATGGTCTATGATTTTTGCAGATGACATTGTGAGGTATGGCAAGAGCAGGGAATAGATGGAGGAAAATTTGAAGAGATAGAGATTTGCCCTGTAAACAAGGAATGAAGGTTACCCAGAGCAAGACGGAATGTGTGTGTGAACGAAAGGGACCCAAATGGAGCCGGGAGGTTACAGGGAACAGAGATAAAGAAGGCGGAGGATTACTACTTAGTACTGTAGAATATAAACTATCTATGTGTGTAATATAAATGTTAGATAAATGTACATACATTATTCAGTTTTCATTCTACATTACTCATTTACTATCTAGATGTGCTGTTTATATTACTGATTGAGAATGGTTGTTATCTCCTTATATGCATAGAGGAATATGATGTTGCAACATGAGCACAGGATGTGAGAACAGTCTGTTTTCACATAAAGATAAACTCCCTCAGCAGTTGAAACCTCATGTAACTAGGGCGTTCCTTTTCTAATAAAAGCATGAAGAGCGGAGACTGTCTTCAGAGTGTGTTTGGAGGATTGTAACTGAGACAGTCTCCGGGACACTCTCCTTGCAAGTTAAAAAAAACTAACTTCTCTGTGTCTTTCTTTGTGCAGATGTTGTAATGAGTGTTGGGGTTTAAACCTAACATTTAAATGGTCCTTTCGAGCCGGAGTCCAAGATACCTGACAATCCCAGCGGGTGAGAGGACGGCGGAGTCCTCTGTTAGGAAACTAATAAAAGGAGCGAGTGAGTGTGAGAGTGGAAAAATAGCCACCACCAGGTGACTGTTTTTCATATAAATTAAACAAGGAACAAATGGTGAGCCGTTGCGGATGCATGTAGGCAAGAAAATTCCACCTTAACGGGTTGAAGTGAATTTTACCGCAACAGGTTAGTTGATCACCATCTTGTTTAAAAGGTATTTCCAGTATTTAGAACACACCAGGTGTTAAAACCATACTGGAACTAAAAGTCGCCTAAAAATGGGTAAGGGACAAAGTAAGGAAAAACAAAATTCACTTGATAATTTATCATGCCAATATTGGAAAGTAGTAGAAAAGGAAGAACCAACAGCTGTGGAACCATTATGTTACTGGGTAAAACATTATAACTTTAATGGAAAGTTATCCACGGCTGCCTTAAAAGACTTACAAGGTAAAATAGCTAACAAATGTAAACAAAATGAAAAACAAATGAAAAGAGAAGGTTATGCACAGACAACGGTATGGTGTAAAATAGTGCCTTCCAACAAACAGTGCCTTCCAACAACAGTTAAAAAATGCACTCCATTCAGGTTCGTCACCTGAAATACATGGCTGGGTAAACCGCCATTACATAGGAATGAGTGGAGGCTCATTACAGGATTACATCAACCATGCCCTGCATGCAGAAAAAGTTATAAAAAGTAAAAAGACCAAACAAAAAGACACAGTGTTCTACCACGAGGAAGAGACAGCCTGTTTTGATAATGCAGTTTATTATCAACAAACACGAGGCAGGGGGCGTGGTAGAGGTCAAGGAAGAGGTAGAGGCAAAGGACATTTTGGAGCACAAAATCCAAGAGCATGCTGGTCCTGTGGAAAAGAGGGACATATGGCTAGAGACTGCCAAAGTAGCTCTGCCCAACAAAACTATAGTGCGTGACTAGCACCAGAGCCGCAGGGGAAACTGAGCAGACAACCCCTTGGTGAAATGACAGAAAGGGTACTTTTGACTGAGGAGGGAGAAAATATATTAAATCTGGAAGAACTGTTCTATGTAGAAAAAATTAGACCAGAAATAACATTGATAGTACAAGGCACACCTATCACGTTCCTTTGTGATTCTGAAGCATGTAGAACCACCCTCAGAGAGCCACTACCACATGCAAAGCCTAGTGGAAATTATGCTGTGGTCAGAGCAGCCCAAGGAGTGACAAAAAGGGTTACTGAGACTGAACCCATATGGCTCAGAGACCCGGAAGGAAAAACATGCCAACTTTCGGTACTGATATTGCCAGAATGTCCAGTAAATCTATTAGGTAGAGATGCAATGGTCGCCTTACAACTAATCATATTGCCAACTCCTGATGGATTAAAAATAGCTAGGGAAAGGCCTGAAAATGTATATGTAATGCAGGGAGTGGGAAGCCCAAACTATTACTATACATTGGACATCCCAAATAAAGCACCAACTTCCACGGGGTCATTTCTCGTAGATGAAGGAAAAAATTCCATACAAAACCCTCAGGATGTAATGTCACCTGATGACCTACATGTTACAATGTGGTACACAAACAAACCAGACACCAAATACAAAAGCGAATTTGACAAAATCACTCCAGTAAAAATAGCAGTGTCATATGTGTACTCAGACGTGACGGCAAATGCCGCAGCTGCAGTAATACTGCCAGATACAGTCAAAAGGTTGTTTAGACAATACTCAGAACCTCATATCTCACTGTGTAAAGAGACAACTGAAGAGTGGAAAAACTTGGGCCAATTAGTAAACAGTGGTGAAAGAGCAAGAGATTGGGTTGCAACAGGTGTAAACACCTGGTACAGTCAATCAACCCTGATGACAAAAAAGGCATTGTTTTGGACAGTGACTGTCCAATCCGGAGTGCATCTAGACAAAAAGGAAAAGTGACATATCTTCTTTACTAAGGAACAAGAGGAACTGTTGAAGCTGGTTCCTGAAAAACTATGGTCTCAAGGGCCAACAGATGTTGGCCTAGTCAAAACAGCGCTTCCTGTTGTAATAAGACCCAAAACAGAATACAGGCCTAGAGTGAAACAATACCCGCTAAAACCTGATGCAATGATAGGAATTGAACCAGTTATTACAGATTTGAAAAAGGCAGGAGTGTTGATTGAATGTGCTGAGTCACCCTGTAACACTCCTATATTCCCTGTAAAAAAGGCACCTCCATCTGTAGGGTGGAGGATGGTTCAGGATTTACAAGCAGTTAATAACGCAGTCATTCAAAGATCGCCGTGTGTAGCAGATCCACACACACTGTTGAATTCTCTGAACCCAAAAGCTAAGTTTTTCACTGTAGTGGACATAAGCAATGCATTTTTCTCTGTGCCACTGCATAAAGACAGTCAGTACTGGTTTGCTTTCACATTTAAAGGAAAAAGGTACACCTACACAAGGTTACCTCAGGGATATTGTGAGAGTCCAACAATCTACTCTCAAGTTTTGACCTCCAGTCTGTCCACCTTCGAGCCTCCACAAAACAGTCAACTATTAACATATGTAGATGACATACTGGTGGCATCAGAAACAGAAGAAGCATGTAAACAGGACACTTTAGCTCTCCTAACACATCTAGCAGGAGAAGGCCATAAAATAAGCAAAAGCAAGTTGCAATTTTGCAAAGAAACAGTAAAGTATTTGGGTCATCAATTAAGTTCAGGAGGAAGAACAATAATGGAAGAGAGAAAAACAACAATATTACAAGCACCAAAACCAATAACAAAAAAGCAAATTATGTCTTTTCTGGGTGTGGCAAAAAGCAGGAACAACAACAATGGCAAAGAAAAGGGGCACAATTAAAAGATGGTATTTTCACCTGACCAGAAAATAAACCAATCCTACCAAAAAACCTATACAAATGGGCAGCAATATTGAGTCATGGTAAGTCACATGTCTCAACAGGAGGGATGACAGGATTGGTAAACCAAGTATACACAACCTATGGATTCAACTCCTATTCAAAAAATTTGTAGAAGCTGCTTAGTATGTGCAAAACACAAAGCATAAAGAAGAAGCATTGGCATTCACCTAAGTGGGAAGGGCCCTATCAGGTGTTGTTGACTACTGGAACTGCGATTAAGATTGCAGAAAGGAACTCATGGATCCATCTAACACATTGTAAAAGAATAATAGAACATGACTAAAATAAATTTCTCAATAGCAGTGTTTACCCTAACTATCATTGTTTGTGTTGTAGTGATAGCATTGTGGTATCTGTTGTAGCATTGTAGCTCTTCATCTGACCTTCAGAGGTAGTCCGGCTACAAAGGGGGCTGCAATTATAGTTTGCAGTTGTCTCAAACCGGTGAAGATTGTCCACAGCTCTGCTACAGGTTTTTAGGAAGGGCTCCAATCTACAGAAAGATGTTCACCCCTACACACAAAAAGATATTGATAATAGGGAGCATCATCTCAATCATAGTTGTAAGTGCCCTGTTAATATGGGAAAGAAATCACAAAATGCAAAAAAGAAGAGCAGGGTACTATAATCCTAATCAATCCAAAATCCAACATGAAATACTAAAAAAACGCTGTAATACTACAGATGGGGATAGCAGTAGAACAAAAGAACTGTATTTCTGCTATCAAACTAACAGAACACAGACTGTGTTCAGTTTTGATCGAAACTTGCAAATAGGGGGCTATGGGGCAAACAGCTGGGATGGGTATGACTGGTATCTAGATTGTAGTGGTATGAAACAATCAAGATGACCCTACTTATATAGACAGCATAGGAATACCAAGAGGGGTCCCTGATGAGTATAAATTAGCAGATCAAGTGGCAGCAGGCTTTGAATCCACCATATGTTGGTGGTGTACAATCAATAAAAATGTAGACAGAATCAACTACATCCATTATAATGTGCAGAGATTAGGAAACAAAACTGAAGAAGGTTTCTCCGCTATCCATGAACAACTGTCAGCTACCTCACTCATGGCTTTCCAAAATAGAATTGCCGTTGACATGCTCTTAGCTGAGAAAGGAGGTGTTTGTTCCATATTTGGTGGTCAGTGTTGCACTTTTATACCAAATAACACCGCAGCTGATGGAAGCCTGACTAAAGCGTTGGAAGGCCTTAGATCACTCAACGACAAAATGAAAGACCATTCTGGAGTTGACACCTCAATGTGGGATGGTTTTGGGGAAATGTTTGGAAAATATAAATAACTAGTGTTTTCTATATTAATGTCTATTGCTGTGTTTGCAGCTATTCTCACCTTATGTGGATGTTGTTGTATTCCTTGTATAAGAGCCTTGTGTTCTCAAATAATCACCTCTGCTATACAACCAGTTAAAACAGAGCTCTCAGAGATGTATGCCCTTATAAGACCAGACGAGGACTCAGATGAAGACCCTGATGAGACAAGCAATGAAGAGACGTCCCTGCATTTTCCAGACTTGTATCCAGACCCTGATGGTTATTAGGGAGGTCCTCTGAGTGTAACTTTTTATGCATTGCAATGATTTCATGACTGAAAATCTGAAAAGAAGTAGTCACTGAATGATGTTTAAAATTGATATAATGCTAAACTGAATAAACAGGAGGGAAATGTTAGATAAATGTACATACATTATTCAGTTTTCATTCTACATTACTCATTTACTATCTAGATGTGCTGTTTATATTACTGATTGAGAATGGTTGTTATCTCCTTATATGCATAGAGGAATATGATGTTGCAACATGAGCACAGGATGTGAGAACAGTCTGTTTTCACATAAAGATAAACTCCCTCAGCAGTTGAAACCTCATGTAACTAGGGCGTTCCTTTTCTAATAAAAGCATGAAGAGCGGAGACTGTCTTCAGAGTGTGTTTGGAGGATTGCAACTGAGACAGTCTCCGGGACACTCTCCTTGCAAGTTAAAACAAACTAACTTCTCTGTGTCTTTCTTTGTGCAGATGTTGTAATGAGTGTTGGGGTTTAAACCTAACAATAAACTATCTATGTGTGTAACTGGAATGTGTAGGGGGGTCAAGCTTAGGGAGTGAAGCATAGAAGGGGCCTAGGGGAGTGAAAACATAGGGAGTGAGAAGCATAGAGAGTGCAAGGTCATAAATTAGAAGAGGATAGGGAAGGCCAGAGACAGGGGAGGATGAGTTGCATGTTACAATCAGAAGTATTCCTTATTTGGACCTATGGGACTGTTATGTTATGTTATACATGTGTGACATGATATATCTATATGTTGAACACACCCTTGAGACTGAATAAAACTAGCTGGAAGCAAGAATTGAGCAGAGTTGGGTTTGCAGCTGCTTGGCTCTCCATCTCTCACTCTGCAGAGGTGAACATAAAGTAGATTGTACTTGTGTTTATTTCACTCTTTGAAACCTGTACCCAAATCAACGGACCCGGGGAAGCAGAGATGGCTTCAACAATTGGTGGCTCGTCCGGGATTTGGAACAACAGGCGAAAGAAATTCGGACCACTGACGAGGACCAAAAGACATCAGACACGGCTAGCCAAAAACTACAGAACAGGTAAGAAGAACCTGTTTAATCAAACTCTGCTTTTGGATTTTCGATAGGCTAAATTAATATTGTGTCTGAAGTAAGTCTGAGTCTGCCAAAACGTAAGAAAAAGAGTGTCATAAAAGTTGACTAGGATTTAAACTGGTGAATAAGATGTTGTTTTAAGAGAATTACAAGACTTAGTGGTGGTATTGTGTGGAACAATATAGTAGTTTCTCGAACGTGGCAGTTCAGAGTACGTCCTCGACGGAGGTTTACTATTTGCTAGGTTAGAGGCCTGAGGAAGTGAGAAACCTCAAATTCTATAGAAAAGTAAATACACTGAGATCAGGCACAAACACTTTGGTTTAACACGTGTTTTACGTGAGTTCTGCCTCAGTAAAACCGGATTACAGACGTAATAAAAGCACAAACACATAGTCTGAGAGTAAGTCCTGTGAAGTGATGTAATGAACTGTGAGCTGACATAAAATTCAGCAAGACCAGGCTTTTTGGTAAAAAACTCATGAGCTGTGCGCAGAGGAAATAATCTGTGTTACAGACATTATTAGGCAGAGTGAGTGAAAATTTGTGTATGACTGGAGAAGCAGCTGTGGAGAGCAGCTTTCTCATTACAGGTGACTGAATGCAGTTTTCTATATGGAAATCTTACGGATAGACTGCTGATTGCTACTTTTGATGAGTAACGAAATATTTCTCTGTGAAAACTCAGATTACAGACTTGTTAGGGTTAAAAGAATGAGCTGTTTGTTGGATAAATAACCGACAACAGACTTGTTAGGGTTAGAAAATTGCATGAGCTGGACACACAACACTCCGGCAAATATTAGACAAGATTTATAGTTTAAGTCCATAAACTGTGAGACACACACACACACTGACCTCTAAAAACAGCCTTCTGGGGGTTGAATGTGTTCTGGTGTCTTGAAAGTTGATCAGAATTGAATGAGTGAGTGACTGAGATAACGCATTACAACTATATCTTTTACAAAAAAAAAGGATAGTCGTTGTTATAAGATGGAAAGTGAAAATAAATGAAAAATTGTCAAAAGATGGAAAGAGCAAGACAGATAAAGAGAGTCTAGGCAAGTGGTTTAGTTTGAAGGAAAAAAATGCAAGGAAAGAGAGAGATTTGGCTGAAAAAATGTCTAGAGACAGCAGTTGGTTGAGCAGAGGAAAATGGAAGGACCTGGCAAATAAAGCAGAAAAAGACGAAAAGATTTGGTTACAAATTAGATTCTTGTGGCAGAGTAGTGATCATGCTATGACTGAGAACAGAGACTGGAAGAGTAAACAGATTAAGGATAGCAGTACAGTTGAAATGCCGCCATCATATGAACTTTTAGCAAATCAGCCCATTTTATCACACCACAAGGCTCCCACCTCTCCTCTTACTGGTTTATATCCTACACTGAAAGTAACTAGGGGAGAAGTCCGAGTGTGTGATTTACGGCCAGGAACTGCTCAGACTCCTCCTGAACCCCCCTGCTTGGCCCCTACTTCTCTTCTCTCCTCACATTCCACTGATGGGTCTGTATTGTCAATTGGAGGATCATTCATATCACAGGCCCCACAAACTGATCCATTTGCGGACCGGGTATTACGGGACAAACTGCGGCCAGTTTCTGGCCCAATAAAGTGTTCCACCCCGTATATTTCCCATTCGCCTAGTGATATGGAATTGGTCACACCTCTGAAACCAGATGTAACTGAGGGCTCAGTTAATATGTCAGTGTCAGGGAGATGGATAAAAGACGAACCACCGACTGCAGTAACTTATCATATGCAGGCACCACATATTACAGTACAGAATCAGACACCAATTGAAAATGAGGAAGCTATGTTATCTTCCTCAACCCCAATGCCACTAGTACCTGAGGCTATGCCTCCCCCTGCTGGACATGGCTATAACATGAGACCCCAAACTCAGTCCAAATCTTCTTATATGGGTCCACTGTTCCAACAACAATTTGGAGGAAACAGATACAAGCCTTTTGCACTGGGAGATCTCACCACTTTGTGTGATAAATTGCCTCCCATCTCAGAAGGAGCGTCTATATGGTTACAGACTCTAGACTCCCCGACAGCAGGTACCACGTTAGCTCTAGGTGACTATCGGGCCATTGCTGGACGATGCATGAAGCCACACAGCTGTAGGGACATAGAGCTTGCTGCAGGTACAACAACAGTACCAGATGAGGTCCTACTTACTGTATATTCCACTCATATAGGCACAGCTCTTAGACAAATGTATCCAATATCCAGAGGACGTCAGTCAGTCATTTTCTACCGCTTATTTCATAGTGGGTCGCGGGGAAGCTGGTGCCTATCTCCAGCAGTCTATGGGCGAGAGGCAGGGTTCACCCTGGACAGGTCACCAGTCCATCGCAGGGCAACACACAAACAACCACACACACACTCATTCATACACCTAAGGGCAATTTAGAGTTACCAATTAACCTAACAGGCATGTTTTTGGACAGTGGGAGGAAGCCCAAGTACCCGGTGAGAACCCACACATGCATAGGGAGAACATGCAAACTCCATGCAGAAAGACCCCTGGACGGGAATTGAACCCAGGACCTTCTTGCTGCAAGGCAACAGTGCTACCAACTGCGCCACTGTGCAGCCCCAGTCCAGAGGACGTACCATTCCAAAATTTGATTGGAACGCAAACACAAATCCTAGAGAATATTTAGATCAGTGCAAATCCGTGTGGCAAACACAGACAGGAACTAATCCAGACGGAGCTGGTCCCCAAACGGACTGGTTCCGGGATGCTGTCCTACGAGGGTTACCGCCGCAGGTTAAAAGTAACATTGAGGATAATCCAGATTTGCCTGGATCAGAAATTGCAGTATGGGATTGACACCTGATACATAATTTATCTAAATTCAAAGAGCAAAACAAGATGAGGAGAGTGAATTAAAAACACTACAAACTCAGCTCCTGAAAATGCAATTAGCAGAAGCTAGACTGAAGGTCGGGGAATAGAAGAAGGAGGGTAAAACATCTAAAATTATGTATGAAGGTGCAGTGTCTCAGCCCCCTCAGGCTCCTCCATTTCCTGGAAATCAAGAAACAGCAGGACAGTGGCATCAGGCCTCGGTCCCATATCAGGGACATGCTGGTCGTTTTGGGAGACGAGGAGGGCCAAGAGCAAGGGGATTTCAGAGAGGACCACAGAGGAGGCTGGGTAATGCTGATGTGTGTTATTACTGCAATGAGCCTGGACACTGGGCCCGAGATTGCCCCCATAAGAATGGTCCACCCGGAGGGTATGGGTGTTATGGTCCCGCCATGGCTCCTCCGGCCCGTCCATACAGAGGCAGAGGTGGCCCAGCACGCGGTGCATACGGACCACAACTCCAATTACCGGCCTGGGTCGAGCCTAGTCTCTGGCCTGAGCACCACTGAAGGTCCCCACTGACCCCAGAAGACAGCGGGACTGTGGACCCCCTGCTGTCTGTGACTCTGTCCGGAAATAGCCTTCCTTTCCTGGTGGACACTGGGGCCACATGTTCAACCATCAAAGAGGCTCCTCCAAACACACTCTCCACCTGGACTACAACTGTCATGGGGTTCTCGGGGACAAAGCAGGTCCTGCCATATACCAAGCCCTTAAAGACTGAAATTGGTGGACAGACACTGAATCACAGTTATCTAGTCTCCACTGACACACCAGTAAATTTACTGGGTAGAGACATGTTAATAAAACTGGAGCAACCATTTTATGTGGGACTGATGGACTGCAGGTTCACCTGCCCAATGGCACCCAGTTATGTTGTGACAATAACACTTCTTTTTCACATGGACAGTACCTCCTCCAGCCACTGCAGGACTCAATAGCTGATATATACTGGGTTTTGCTGCAACCTGAAACCACCGCGCACAGAAGCATTCTCTCGGCTTTCCATCGGTGGGAATCCTGGGTCTCCACTCTGGCGCCCTATGTACCTCCTCCTGACCCCCTGCATGTCACCTTGTTTTATGATAGAAATAATTGTGAATGTTACCAGGAAAGCTTTGCTGACGAGTTAGAGGACTGGGACATTGCCACCACATACATTTATGTAGCACCAGAAGGAGTGGTGGCCGAGGTTCACTTGGCTGAAGAGCAGGAAGTGTGGTTTAGGATGTGGTCTGATGGCGTGCCTCATGTTTCTTTTGCTCTGCACCCAGGTCATGAAGCACGTGAACTTGGAGGTGTGTTAAAACGCTCCCTGAATCTACAGGATTGGCAGCCTTTGACAACCCCTAACCTTTTTTATTCTCCCTCAGGTAACACTTATCGCATATTCAACCACTCCATGGATGTGGGCACACTGGAGCAGCTCACCAATCTGCAGTTTTGTCCCACCCAAAACTGCTCCTGGTTAAGGACATGTTGTCTTTCCTAGGACTCACAGGGTATAGCAGATCTTTTGTGCCCAGCTACACCGACCTCACTGCACCCCTTAGAGAGCTTGTCAAAAGACACAGGGCATGAGAAACCTCACTGCCCCGCTTGAATGGACCAGAGAAGCTGAAGGAGCGTTCATTAACTTAAAAACCAGCCCCTTGCAAGCTACACATTTGGCACATCCAGATTACACGTTGCCCTTCCACTTGGATGTTTCTGTAACAGCACACACAGCCAATGGTGTGCTGTTCCAGAAAAAAGGGGGGGTTAGGAAAGTCCTCATGTACATAAGTGTAATGCTGGACAACATGGAACAAAGACATCATGAGTGCACCCGACATGCAGCAGGGATGGCTAAAATAATCCAAAAAACAGCTCATGTAGTGATGGGACACCCTCTTAATATATTGACATCACATGGCGTGGTGGCCTTTGTGAACTCTCAGGCTTTCACACTCTTACCACTGAGACAACAGAGAATAAGGTGCTGGAGGCCCCAAACATCACATACACACATGAAGGAATAAACATGGCAGATAGAATAATTACCGGTACACCACATGTCTGTGCAGAAAAAGTGGAGTTTAATGAAAAAATCAGACCAGATCTATAAAGTACATCCCTAACAGACGTCCGAAACCTGTACACAGACGGGTGCTGCTTCAGACATGACACAGAAGGACTTAAGGCAGCGTACGCGGTTGTGGAAGGGAAGACACAGGGACAGATTTTGTCATAGTACAGGCAGAAGCACTGACATATGCACAATCGGCGCAGAGATCAGAAGTTTTGGCAGTAATAGCTGCTCTAGAATTAGGAGAAGGACAGAAAGTAAACATTTACACAGACTCAGCATTTGCCACAAGTGCAGTGCAGGTTGAACTAAAGCAATGGTTGAGAACAGGGTTCAGGACAGCAGGACAGAAACCCATTAAGCATGAACAGGAAATGAGAAGGTTGGCTGAAGCTTTGTTGCTCCCTCAAGAAGTAGCCGTCATTAAATGCAGAGGACATGACAGCAGTAACACCAGAGTAGCACAAGGTAATCAGGCCGCTGACCAGGCAGCTAAACAGTGTGCAGGATATCAGCCCAGGCACATAATGCTGTGTTCAGAAGCAGGGTGGACACCAGAACCCACCCTGGAAGAAATAATGAAACTACAAAAGGGGGCCTCTCCTGAGGATAAATCAGTTTGGAAGGCCCGAGGGGGCTCAGAGGATCAGAGTGGTCTCTGGAGAAGCCCAGATGGACGTCCCATCTTGCCACCAGGTCTTACCAAAGTAGCCCTAGAAGAAGCACACGGAGTAGGACATGTGGGAACAATGCAAATGTTGAGAAATCTTGAACACTGGTGACATCCCTTTTTGAAACCAATGGCAGTGCATTGGATTAATTCATATGAGATGTGCAGGCAGTTCAATGTTAGACCAACCTTGAAGCCAGCACCTGGAAAGTTCCCAGTAGACCCAATAGCAGGAATAGAGGTTATCATGGATTATACAGACATGACTGAGAGAGTGAATGGGTTCAGATATCTGTTGGTGTGTGTGGATGCATTTACTGGATGGCCAGAGGCGTGGTCTACAAAAAAGGAAGACAGCAAATCTGTGTTGAAGTGTTTGATAAATCATTATATCCCTAGACACGGTTTTCCAGCTAAAATAAGGTCTGACAACGGAACACATTTCAAAAACGAGGAACTAAAGGAAGTGGAAATATTCCTGGGACTGAAACACTAATTTGGCACTGTGTACCATCCACAGTCACAGGGGAAGGTTGAAAGAATGAATCAAACCCTTAAAACCAAATTGGCTAAAATCTGTGCACAGACCAAAATGAATTGGGTTACTGCCTTACCATTAGTTCTGATGTCTGTACGGAGTTCTATAAATCAGAAACATGGTTTAACCCCACATGAGCTGCAAACAGGGAGGCCATTTCCAGGTCCACAAACAAGGTTACCGTTTCTCACTGAGTGTGAACAATCTATGTCTCATCATGATTATTACAGATCTCTCCACAGTCTTGTTACAGCTTTCTCCAAACAGATCTCAGCAGAACCAGAGACCAGGGTTGGAATTACTATATCAGAAGCCGAGTGGGTCCTCCTGAAAGTCATCAAAAGAAAGTGGTCAGAGCCAATGTGGACCGGTCCATTCCAGGTCACAGAAAGGACAACCCATGCAGTCAGGCTGAAGGGCAAAGGTGACACTTGGTATCACTGGAGCCAGTGTGCAGGAGCAGAACCATCTCAACGATCCCTTTCTCAGGTCCAGGAGGATCTGAGCGAAAATACAGGAGAAGACAATTTCACTTCTCTCACCCAAGAAGGGGCAGAATAATCCCCGGGTGAGAGAAATTAGCTCTAGGTCAGTCTACACCTGAGAGCTGAAGATCAGATTTCTCACACCACTGAAGGGGTAGAATAATCCCCAGGTGTGAGAACGCAAGGCTCCAGGTCAGTCTACACCTGGGAGCTGAGGAGAAAGAACAGCTGAAGGAGAGGCGGGACGAATTGAGTTTCTCTCTCACTGGAAGAGGTGGAGCTTCCCTCCCACCCCAGAAGAAACTGTTTGGCATTTTACATTTTATACTACATTTTGATTTTTTTAATCTTTTTTCAGGTTATGATTGAACTTTCTATGTTTATGTTTTAAGTTTTATAAGAAAAAAAAAAAAAACGATGAGTACCCAAAGAAAGGGAATCAAACTCTCTAGGAGTTTTATCATAGGTGGAGTGTTAATCTCAGTATTCATTGTTACGTTTATCTTATGGTATTTTTGTGAACTTCCATTCCAGATATGTTCTGAAAACCACTCCGGGAAGGTGTCCAAAAGGTCTAGGGTAACTCCATCCGAGGACGTATGCCTAAAGCGTTATGGGGGATTAGAATTAAATTACACGTTAGGAGCAACTACCACTTTTCGGTTTGACCTGTGTGATGTTATAAAGTGTGGGAAGAATCCGACTGCCTGGTTGGGGTATAATGTGTATTTGTGTGCCAATGTCGACGTGTCCACCCAATGCGCTGCAGGCAGGACCATGAGTTTATATGGGGAAAACAAGCTTTGCGGAAATTGGGGTCACGCAGTGGGGTATACGGGTATGTGGACACCCACCCTGAAATATATAAATTTACGGAATAGAGAAAAAGGCAAACAAATCAGCCTGGTACGGGCGTTGACACATAGCACACTGGGGGATGTCAATACACTATTTCTGTCCATAAAATCGTTACAAGAAGATTTGCATCGCACCTCTCACAAGTGGGACGAGGTGATGTATTTCACTCTAGGGGTAGAGGTAACAGGGACCGAACCCCAGGTATTAATCAAAGTCAATTTAAATAAACCAACCCCTCAGGTACAGGCCACCAGCACTCCTACAGTTTCAGAACCAGAAGATCAACTAGAAGGGGTGATGAAAGTAGATTACTCCACCATGCAGCTTCTAGAAATAATCCAGATGGCCACAGGTTATGCAGACGATAATCTTTGGCTGCAATGGATGACACAAACCGCAAAGGAACAAAGTAGGTCTGACTGCATTGCATGTGCATCTGCAAGGCCACACTTAACCACTGATCCAGCCCCTTTATATCCGGAAGATGCTTGGGGGTACAGTTGCATGTTACAACTAACTAAAGAAGCCACCCCAGCCAACTGTACCACGCTAGCTAGCATCTTTCCACCCATTCCAAACAATACTAAGACAGGACCATTCACTCCTCAGAGGCTGAATGGGACATATTTTTGTTTCGAGTTCACCTCAAACACCCCAAAGGTGAATGTAGGACAAATTCCCTCGGACTGGTGTAATACCACCACGTCTGGGAAAGTGATAGGACTCTGGGCACGATCAGGATTATATTATTACTGCGGAGGATATAGACTTCTCACTAATATACCAGATAACACCATAGGAGTATGTGCAATGGTTAGATTGCAGGCCCCGTTGATTTTAATTGGCCCTAATATTACCTCTGTGACATATCAACAAGATAAGGCACTGGAACTCACTCGCAGGAGGAGAAGACATATTATGAAAAGAAGCACTTCAACCACTTTTGACTTGAGTCAGGGTTCCCCCACCTATATAGATGCAATTGGAGTTCCTCGAGGAGTCCCAAATGAGTATAAACTTGCAGATCAAATATCAGTTGGATTTGAAAACATCCCTATTATAGCTGCCTTGTTCCCAGTAACGCCCAACAAAAACGTAGACCGCATTAATTATATTCATTATAATGTTTTGCGGCTGGCAAATCTAACTCGAGATGCTGTAGAAGGTTTATTTGAACAATTGGCCCCAACTTCTCTCAGGGCAGTACAAAATAGGATGGCATTGGATATGTTATTAGCTGAAAAGGGTGGCATGTGTGCCATGTTTGGAGATATGTGTTGTACTTTTATTCCCAATAACACTGCACCGGACGGTTCAGTGTCAAAGGCTTTAGAGGGACTTAAGACCCTCTCCACCACCATGCATGAACCTTCTGGAATTGATAATCCCCTGGAAGAGTGGATGACAGGCATATTTGGACACTGGAAGGGTTTGATAATGTCTTTGATGATTTCTGTTGCAGTATTTGTAGCTATAATGGTAACCTGTGGATGTTGTTGTGTCCCATGCATTCGTTCTCTGATGGTGCGCCTCATCACCTCCACAATTGAGCAGAAGGATCCAAAGATAACGATGCCACTGTTGCAAATTGACTATAACCAGGATGAGGACTCAGAGTGTGAATTCATGGACGCATAATATGATGCATGCGTGTTTTTTAATGATTTTTTCTTTTACAGGTGGTACAGTACTATTTTTACTTATTTCTACTTATTTTTAGAAGGACATTTTAGATTGTGAACTCTTTTATGAGAGTTCAAAAGGGTAATTGTAGAATATAAACTATCTATGTGTGTAATATAAACTATCTATGTGTGTAATATAAACTATCTATGCGTGTAACTGGAATGTGTGGAAATAGGGGGGTCAAGCTTAGGGAGTGAAGCATAGAAGGGGCCTAGGGGAGTGACAACATAGGGAGTGAGAAGCATAGAGAGTGCAAGGTCATAAATTAGAAGAGGACAGGGAAGGCCAGAGACAGGGGAGGATGAGTTGCATGTTACAATCGGAAGTATTCCTTATTTGGACCTAAGGGACTGTTGTGTTATGTTATACATGTGTGACATGATATATCTATATGTTGAACACACCCTTGAGACTGAATAAAACTAGCTGGAAGCAAGAATTGAGCAGAGTTGGGTTTGCAGCTGCTTGGCTCTCCATCTCTCACTCTGCAGAGGTGAACATAAAGTAGATTGTACTTGTGTTTATTTCACTCTTTGAAACCTGTACCCAAATCAACGGGGAAGCAGAGATGGCTTCAACAGTACTTAGGGTCAATAGTCCAGAGCAACGTTGAGTGTGGAAAAGAGGTGAAGAAATGTGTCCAAGCAAGTTGAAACAGGTGGAGAAAAGTGTCAGGAGTATTATGTGATAAAAGAATATCAGCGTGAATGAAAGGAATGGTGTACAAGATGGTGGTGAGACTAGTGTTGTTGATGTATGGTTTAGAGACAGTGACACTGAGGAAAAGACATGAGGCAGATCTGGAGGTAGCAGATATGAAGATGTTGAGGTTCTCTTTGAGAGTGACAGGAAGATTAAGATCAGAAATGAGTACATCAGCGGGAAAGCTCATGTTTGGTTTGTTGGAGATAAAGCCAGAGAGAACAGACTAAGATGATTTGGACATGTAAAGAAGAGGGATGGTAAGTTCATCAGTAGAATCATGCTGAGGCTGGAACTGCCAGGCAAGAGAGGAAGACTAAAGTGGAGATTTATGGATTGAGTAAAAGAAGACATTTAAGGTAGTGGGTGTGAACGAAGAAGATGCAGGAGATAGGGTTAGATGGAGACAGATGTGGCGACCCCTGAAAGGGAAAAGCAAGAAGAAAAAGAAGGTGCAGACATATTTTTAGGTGGGTTAGTATTAGCAGAGGAAGTGGACACATGGCTCACGTTGCCGGCGTTCAAACCACTCAATGAAAAAGAGTTTGTCACAACTTCAAAGTACAGCCCAAAACAAATTTTGTAGCATTAGGCTTTACTTTGGATCCAAGGGTTTCAGACAAAGAACATCATACTGACAGTGAAACATGGTGGTAGAAGTGTGATCGTATAGAACCTGAACAACTCTCAGCAACTAAAGAAACAATGCATTCTGCTCTCCAAGACCATGTAGGCAACATTGGCAATTGCCTAGTGCAGCAAAGGGCACTGGACGAAATGATTTTTTTTTATTTTTTATATTACTTATGCTGTGTTTCTGTGATAAGTTTACACATGGACATGGTTGTACCTAGGGATGGGTAGCAAATTCGGTACTTTTATAGATACAGACCGAATTCCTTAGGTACTAACGAGTAGCTATATACATAAAATCAAACGGTACCATTTTTCGGTACCTAAACGCATCATTTTTGCACAGAGGGAGTGGAAGAGTGGGCGATTTTCCATGGTGGACATACGGTGACCCAGAGGGGTCATGTCAAATCCAAAAGCCACAACACAAATGCAGAAGCCGCAACACAAAAACAAAAGCCCCATCAGAAAGGAAGTGTAGCGGAGGTAACGGTGCCGGATTTTCACAAACGGTGGGAGATGGAGCTTACACTGCTTTCCAGAAGGTGGTGGTAAGGCATCTTTAAGTGGTTTGCCAACCGCCATTAAACAACATGAAGAAGAAAAAGAAAATGCAGCTTTGCATGCAGAGACAAGAGACAAATCTAGCCCGTTTGATAGATAAGTGAAACATTTTTCTTTAGTTAACTATGATCACTATGGCTATGTGATTGTCACAAATGATCAGTGTTATTTAGTGTTTATTTTCATTGTTATATACTAGTGATGGGTAGATGTGTACAAATTAAGTGCAGTACAAATTAAGCTGTATACCTGAGTTTACCCTGGGTGTATCTGGGACTTCATTCTCATGCCTGGCCCTATAATGCCTCAGCATTGAGGAGGTGCTTTTGTTTAAATACAAAAGTCAAACAAATGCGACATTTAACCTGCAGAAAATAATATGAGCAGTAAAGCAAGAGTCACTTTGAAATTAATTTAAATTCAGATAGAGTGAAAGTTACGTTTTAAAGATTCATTATGTTTTAATTAGACTCACGCAGTCCATATTCAGTGCTGTATTGTAGGAGTATAGATCATAACGTTGGATGAGTGAACAAAAGGGTTAATCCATTCACTGTCTTTATCATATTTGATTTTACTATCAGAAGCAGGAACCTCAGGAGGAAGTGCACTGGCTTCATTCCAGACCTTTAGAAGTTTAAAAGAGAAGGAGAGTCAAACATTTTTCAAAACGAAAAAAAGAGACACTGAAGGAAAACACAGTGCAGGTAAATCCTCTGAATTCTGTTATGTATTTGTAGTTTCTCAATGAGCTTGCTTGCAGTAGCCTACTTCTATTCAATTCAATTCAGTTTATTTATATAGCACCAATTCACAACACGTCGTCTCAAGGCACTTCACAAAAGTCAGGTTCATACATTCCAATTAATCCTAACCATTGAACAGTGCAGTCAGATTCAGTTATTTATTCAAATTGGATAAAACGTTTTTCTATCTAAGGAAACCCAGCAGATTGCATCGAGTCAGTGACTTGCAGCATTCACTCCTCCTGGATGAGCATGTAGAGACAGTGGACAGTCACTGGCGTTGACTTTGCAGCAATCCCTCATACTGAGCATGCATGTAGCGACGGTGGAGAGGAAAAACTCCCTTTTAACAGGAAGAAACCTCCAGCAGAACCAGAACCAGAATCAGTGTGAGCGGCCATCTGCCACGACCGACTGGAGGTTTTAGAGAACAGAGCAGAGACACAAAGAGAACACAGAAGCACTGATCCAGGAGTACTTTCTATGGGAAGGAAAAGTAAATGTTAATGGATGTAGCTCCTTTAGTCGTTTCATCTAGAAAGAAAGAACAGATAAACTCTGAGCCAGCTTTCAAGGTTAGAGTCTGAAAGAGAGCACATAGAGTTAGTTACAGTAGAAGCTCAGTCAATCGCCATGTCTAGGAGAGAGAAAGGGTTAAACACTAAAAGACAGGGCCATGTGGATCATCTGTAGAGGGTGAGCATTAAGTTGTTGCCAGCAGAAGCTTGGACAATGCTCCTTTCCAGAAAGGTGTCACAAGTAGACACAGAGTCAGGCCAGGTGTAGCTTCTAGGAAGAGAAAAGAGAGAACATAAAGTTAAAAGCTCAAATAACAGCAAATAATGCAAAATTGGAGAGTAGTGTGAGAATGTAGCGAAGAGAGTGAAAGTGGTCATTATGTCCTCCAGCAGCCTAAGCCTATAGCAGCATAACTACAGAGATAGCTCAGGATAACCTAAGCCACTCTAACTATAAGCTTTATCAAAAAGGAAAGTTTTAAGCCTAGCCTTAAAAGTAGACAGTTTGTCCATCTAGAGCCCACTGATGGTCATTGTTATACTAAAAACCACAACAATTGGGATACCTCTCTCTTTCAGATTGACCAAGGATGTTTCCCTGTAGATTTCAGTAGGTGTAATGCTGCTCAAAGATGTAGTGCTGAGACTGTTCAGAGGAATGGTACTACCCCTTGTTGTTCCAACTGGATTGGATGCAGAGCACTTACGAAAAAATGCAGAACAAAAAATAATGGCTTCTAACAAAAAATATACAAAGTGGTCCTTACTTTCTGCTCTACCCTGATGGTACAAAGATAACTAATACACCAGGGATAGAAACAGCATTCTCTCTTATCAATGCATCACAGTCTATCTTTGCACAGTTGAAGATTTCCTCACCGATTGTAAGTGACTCTTAAGTGAATAACCATACAAAATGCCTCTCTTGAACTGATTTGTATCTGAAGTACATTGGTCCATTCTATTTTTTTATATTCTTATATCTGATCTTGTATTTCTCTGATTCTGAAGTTATTATGACAAACAGAAGTGCTAAAGAATTTAATTCGGCTGACATAGTAGTAAGTGTAATATTTGCCATTTAACATCTGTTACAAGTGCAAGTCAGAAATGGTATTCACTTTACCAGTTTGTGGCAGGATGTTAATCACACAAGGCATATTGATGTTGCTTGTACAGGTGCTGGTCATCAAATTAGAATATCACGAAAAAAATAATTTATTTCAGTAATTTTAAATGTTTGTTTCTTTTAATTTTGATGATTATAACTGACAACTAATGAAACCCCCAAATTCAGTATCTCAGAAAATTAGATTATTACTGAAGACCAATACAAAAAAGGATTTTTAGAAATGTTGGCCAACTGAAAAGTAAGAACATGAAAAGTATGTACAGCACTCAATACTTAGTTGGGGCTCCTTTTGCTTGGATTACTGCAGCAATGCGGAGTGGCATGGAGTCAATCATTCTGTGGCACTGCTCAGGCGTTATGAGAGCTCAGGCTGCTCTGATAGTGGCCTTAAGCTCTTCTTAATTGTTGGGTCTGGCGTATTGCATCATCCTCTTCACAATACCCCATAACGTTTCTGTGGGGTTAAGGTCAGGCGAGTTTGCTGGCCAATTAAGAACAGGGCTATGATGGTCCTTAAACCAGGTAATGGTAGCTTTGGCAATGTGTGCAGTTGCAAATCCGGTTGGAAAATGAAATCTGCATCTCCATAAAGTTGGTCAGCAGCAGGAAACAGGAAATGCTCAAAAGGTTCCTGGTAGATGGCTGCATTGACCTTGGATCTCAGAAAACACAGTGGACTCACACCAGCAGATGACATGGCAACCCAGACCATCATTGACTGTGGAAACTTTACACTGGACCTCAAGCAACGTGGATTCTGTGTCTGCCCTCCCTCCCTCTGGACTCTGGGACCTTGATTTCCAAAGGAAATGCAAAATTTATTTTAATCGGAGAACATAACTTTGGACCACTTTGCAGCAGCCCAGTCTGTTTCTTGTCTTTAGCCCAGGCAAGATGCTTCTGATGCTGTCTCTTGTTCAAGACTGGCTTGATACAAGGAATGCGACGGCTGAAACCCATGTCTTGCATACGTCTGTGCGTGGTGGTTCTTGAGGCACTGACTCTAGCTGCAGTCCACTCTTTGTGAATCTCCCCCACATTTTTGAATAGGTTTTGTTTCACAATCCTCTTCAGGGTGCGTTTACCCCTATTAGAGACTTTTTTCTACCACATCTTTTCCTTCCCTTCACCTCTCTATTAATGGGCTTGGACACAGAGATCTGTGAAGGAGGAGTAGCAACCATCTTTCAGTCTGATTTATTGATTAGTCCCAGACCAATCAATAGCTACAACTCTTTTGAATATTTAATCCTTAGTTTTCCTCATCCAAATTGCAAAGCACTAAAACCTCTTCTGTTTGTTGTTTTGTACCGTCCACCAGACCCTTACTCTTAATTGTTAGATCAGTTTTCAGACCTTTTATCTGATTTAGTGTTAAATACAGATAAAGTTATTATAGTGGGGAATTTTAACATTCATGTTGACACTGAAAGTGATAGCATTAAACGCTATATTTAGGCTATCTTAGACTCAATTGGCTTTGATCAAAACATTAACAAACCTACCCACCTTTGTCTTCATTCTCTGGACCTTGTGCTGACATATGGCATTGAGTGTAAAGACATAACAATATTCTCTCATAACCCTGTCCTGTCTGACCATTTCTTAATAACCTTTGAGTTTAATTTAACCGAGTACTCCACACCTGAAAGAACATTTCATTATAGTAGATCATTATCAGGCGATGCTGTAACAACCTTTAAAGAATCTGTTCCACTTTTAATTTCCTCATTATCACTGAAAAGCACAGTGGAGGGCCATAATTTTGTTTCTGCCCCTTCACAAATTGATTCTTTTGTTCATAGTGTTTCTTCATCATTGCGTGATGCATTAGACAATGCAGCCCCCTTGAAAAAGAAGGTAATCATTAATAGGAGGCTAGCTCCTTGGTTTAATTCAGAGCTGCATACTTTAAAGCACAATGTTAGAAAATTGGAGAGAAAATTGCGCTCTACACACCTAGAGGATTCCTACTTAATCTGGAAAAATAGCCTACTGTTGTATAAAAAGACACTTCGCCAAGCTAGAACAGCTTATTTCTCATCATTAATAGAAGAGAACAAGAATAATCCTAGGTTTCTCTTTAGTACAGTTGCTAAACTTACACAGTCATAGCTCTGTTGAGCCATCCATTCCCTTAGCTCTTAGCAGTCATGACTTTATGGGATTCTTCTTAAATAAAATCGATTCTATTAAAAAGAAAATCTTTGACATACTCCCGAAGATGATTACTTCATCCTCAGCAAGTGAGACAACATTGGAAATAACTGCAGAACCTGATTTGTGTTTGGACTGTTTTGATCCTGTGGAGCTTCCTGAGTTATCAGAAATATTAGCTTAATCTAAACCTTCAACTTGTATGTTAGACCCAATCCAAACCAAATTATTTAAGGAAGTGTTCCCTCTGATTACCAGCCCCATTTTAGATATGATTAATCTATCTTTAGTAAATGGATATGTACCACAGGCTTTTAAGTTAGCTGTAATTAAACCTTTACTTAAGAAACCTTCGCTTGATCGAGATGACAATAAATTACAGACCTATATCCAATCTTCCATTCTTATCTAAAATTCTTCAGAAAATTGTTGCTAATCAAATGTGTGAGCATTTACACAGCAATGACCTGTTTGAAGAGTTTCAGTCAGGTTTCAGAGCTCATCATAGCACTGAAACAGCTCTGCTGAAAGTCACTAATGATATTCTTATGGCCTCAGATAATGTAATATATAATATATAATATAATATATCTTAAATATTTTCTTTCATCTATATTTAACATTTATTTAACACTAGAGGTTTTTTTTTTTTACTACTGATCAATTATTTATATGCCCATGAAATAGTATGCTGAACAGAAAAGAGCAATCCAATTTAAGTACCAATTTTAAACACACTTCTAATGGCTCAGTCGAGTTGGGTCTGTGCAACTTGGTAGAATTCTGCTCTCCTTGTTGCGTCGTGACCGGCATGGCAATTTGCTTAACCTTTTCCCTAAGTTGTTGTCCTTCTGCATCTTAGTGTTTCTACCACAGCTTCCATGCACTATTTGATCATTTCCCATTTAGTGAAAGGCTTTTTGTGTTTTCCCAAAACCCACTGTACTCACAGTGAACACTCGTATGCTCACTGTTGTGCTGTAAGAGACCTTATGCCTATGTCCATTCATCTTTACATGTGTGATTTTCATAGTCCACTGGACATTTTTTTTTATTCAATTCAATTCAGTTTTATTTATATAGCGCCAATTCACAACACATGTTGTCTCAAGGCACTTCACAAAAGTCAGGTACATACATTCCAAGATGAAGCAATCTTCTTTTACTCACTCATCTGTGCACCACTAATTCATTGTACTACCAGCAAGCATTAGCTCCCAAGCTAGTTACTTAGCAACCCGCATTGAAGGACCCGAATAGCTTCTTCTTTGTTGTTTTCTGGCGGTAGGCGTACAACGATGTGGTGCATTACTGCCACCAGCTGGCTTGGAGTGTGGACCAGAATGTCGCTGACCTACATAGCTGTCCGTTGCACCTGTTCAAAAGTCAGATGCAGCAGGCAGCAAGAATAAAATGTTTATAGCCAGACATTAATACATAGACGCCCTATAGAACGCTGAACAATCCAAACCAAATCATGGAGAGCTGCACTTTTTTGTAAGAGTTCTCATAAAAATTCTGACTTTATTCTTGTAATTAAAAAAAAAATTATCTTAGCCTGGCCCTGATTCTCCATCGTGTTTAATGTATTTAATGTGTTTTATTAAATAAAGTGTATTTATTTGTATTAGTTGACATTATAGCCTTGCCTCCAGCAATATGGCGGACATACGTTTACGTCTCAGCAGCAGGCCAACCCAGTCAAAGAGGCTTCTATGTATTAATGTCTCTGTTTATAGCAACATGGTGAATTAGAAAATGCTTTGCGGTTAGGGTAGCAGTAGCATCCCTGACTAAAGCAGCTCATTGCCTGACTTGCATCACGAGCAGCCAAGGGCCAGACACTCCACAGGGCTACACCCTATTAACATGAGATGTGGCGCAAGTGAAGTTAGACACTGTTGGAAAACATGCAGTAATATATAAATGTTTAAAATCAGGTTGGGTCCGGATTGGACGGCATGATGGTCCGGATCCGGACCTTGGTCCGCTAATCCGTGACCTCTGTAGTAGAAGATGAGGAGGAATTTTGTTTTTTCTGGTTAATTGCATAAGATGTTATGCATTAAATTAATAAAATAGCATGGTCAGAGTCACTATTCATCTGTTGGAAGGGTGGAAAAGCTCCCTACATCACAAATAATTCAAACCTGGAACTCCAAATTGACCGCAACGACGTAAGCAGATTTAACATCTGCCACTCGGAAATCTGGGATGGATACTTCAGAGGATTGAAAAGGGGAACGATCTCTGAAAAGAAGGAAATCCTAGTGAAGTTCTCAGATGATGCAGGCAGGTTTGAGGAAAATATTTGTTATTGCTGTTGTTGCTAAAAAGTGAATACAGTATTACGATAATTGTGTGGGATAAAACAGTTTCATTTCAATGCTTAGTAGCTGCTACAAAGTGTACATTTAATTTTTCAAGCAACCTGTTATTGAATTTCAGATTCAAGGATGAACTTAATACCTTGCAATTTTGAACAGCCCTGCAGCAGTATCAAACGGCGCTGACTCGTGTTCTCTGTCATTCTGTGAAAAACGTGTCTGCTGCTGACATTGAAACTCTGTCCGACCAAAGCTTAGTCCAGATGGAAGTAACAAAAGGGTCCAGGAGAACAAGACAACCAGTTTCTGGGGAGACTACCTTCTTGATTGGTTAGTTTATTTGTTCCACTCTGTCCAATAACATTTACACAAATTACAATAAGAATTAATGACTTAGAATGTCTCAGTGTTGGTATTTACAGTCAATTAATGTCAATGCTTTCTACTTTCAGAAAATAACAGTGTGGTGACCCTGGAGGATGTCCTCATGTGTGCCACAGGTGTCCTGTGCATGCCTCCTGCTGGTATGGTCCCTCAGTCATGCCTTCAGTTTCCTAACAGTTCAAAATGCCCTATGGCAAATACATGTGCCAACACTTTAAAGTTGCCTCTCTTGGACAACTAAAACACACATAAGGACAATATGAACTATGCGATTATGAATTCCCCCAGCTTTGGATGCATTTAGCCAGCTTGCAGCTGTCGGTATTGAGCCAAACCTGTAAAGTTAGAAAAGATGTTGATTAGTTATGGTCAATGAATTACCTTTAAGTTTACTACTGTAATGTGCTTTAGCAGTTGGTAGTTGGTCTGCGTTAGGGTATCCACACGGGACAACTTTTGTGTGCGCACACACAAACATACACTAATTCATTCATTCATAAATTTATACATGGATGAATGAATAAATATATTTATAAGTTGAAGGTGCAAGGCGCTTATCAAATAATTCAAATAATGTAGTTTTGATTTTTAGTTCAACTGCGTTTGTGTGTCCACAGCATTATCTATGTTTTGTTGTGTAGAAAAGTCTGACAGACAACACATCATCAATTAAATGTCCGGACAGTAGTGTGGAAGATTTTTTCGAAAGAAACATCTTCTATAACAAATTCTTTAGTCAGATTTTATGTATAACTGCTGTAGAATTTAAGCAAAACTCATTGCAATACTATTATTACTTTTATGTTAACATTGTATACAAAGTCATGAAAAGAGTTTTGTTGTGTTTTTACATTCTTACCATCTTACAGATTAGCCATGTTCTTCAGAGTGATGTAGCTCTCTACAGCAGCTTCCCATTGAAGAGTTGGTGACAAACCGCTTTGTCTCTGAAGTTCTTCAAAGTTAGTTTCCTGTTCTTCAAACTTACCTAGAGTTGCTGGCTTGGGCATTAAGGTGTTGAACTAGCTCAGGGCTTGTGGAGATGTAGGGAATCCACAATTTCTGCTGTTGAATCTATGAGGAAGTACAAAAAAAGGTCCACGTTCACTGACAGTCGCAAAAACAAAGCTTACTTTCCTTACATGCACATTTTCGTTTAAATGTCATTCCATCCATCTCCATTGTTTGTCACAGGATCAGGATGCAGAGACCCAAAATGACTTTATATTAAAAGGCCTCAGCTTCTTAAGCAACAGTGCTACTAATTGTATTCATTGTTGCATGTCTGTAGTTTCAGTGACAGCTAAATATTTCAAAGAGATGAACCAAAGAAACCTGCATTCTGGTATTGTTCACATTATTTTTGGAGTGTTTGCCTAATGGCATGGGGGCAGAAATTGGCAGAGTTTTAATGAATACCTGCATTATCTAATGCAATGTTACTGCGTATGTGTACTATGCATGTATGCTTTGTGATGAAAGCATTATCCAATGATCCTTCTATTTTAACATGAAAATACAAAACTCACCTGTGAGGCAGGTGATACATAGCCTCTGGTTTTCCAAATGTGCACTGGGATTGGTGAACAGGACAAATAGTGTAAGTGTTCCATAGTTGCTTGTATTCATCAAGTTCTTTCTGAAGGACACCCAGGAAGCAGTATCACACCAAACTTCTGTATTGTCTGCTGCTATTGAAGAGATGCCTTTTCTTCAAGTTAATCAGAAATAGCTTCCCGCACAGTAGCAATTGGTGTGTAGTTAGTCCTCCTGGTCAGACCTACATCTTGTAGTCTTCTTTTTAAAGTGCTAAGACTCACTGAAATATTGTGTTTGGCTTCAACAAAGTCTATTATTACTTCACAACTGTGCCCTTCTGTGAAATACTTCAAGATAAGTTAATCTGCCATTGTAGTTTCAGGATCTGAAGGGAGGGAATAAGACAATAGATCTAAGAATCCAAAATGTTTTCATAAACATTGTTTTCATTTATATTTACTGAAAAGTGAAAAAACAGTAGAAAGTTAGTAATTTCTATGATATCACCAACTTTCAGAGCAAAACATACCTTTATCTTGATGACTCCTTACAAACTGCTACATGAGCCACGATATGACAGAACGGTTTGAAGGTTTGCACCACAAATTGGACAAACATAACTTGATGGAAAAAGTCACACTTCAGACAACTTCTCCTTTATATAGTTGTACTGGTACACACGCAGACCCACGGAGTATATGCACCATCATTAAAAATAAGGTACACCATTGCCACTTTGGCTTAAAACTGAGTTAACATGATTTATAAGCTGCTTAACACACAAATGAAAAACTTGCTTTCAATGACGCTGACAGTAAGAACAACCCAAGAAGTCTGTGGAGCCGACTTAAACAATTTTGCCGAAGTATACAATGAAGTTGAAGTTAGCTTTCAATTCGGCAGTTGAGAGAAAGTAAGCGTGTATTTATTAGCGATCAATTGTCTGTTTTCTGCACCGCACTGTCACTCAGCAATGTAAGTTATCTGAAATGGGTCAAGTCGTTTCCATGGAAACCACTAACTCACAAACTGAAAATGCACTAGTTCCCTCTTCACTGGGTTAACAAACTTGCAGTTGTCAGTAAACCCACTTTCTGTGATAGTGGTACACCTGCATCACAGTTAACTAAAGAAAAATATTTCACTTACCTATCAAACGGGCAAGATTTGCCTCTTCTCTCCACAAGCAAAGCTCCGTTTGCTTTTTTTTCCTCTTCGTGTTTAATGGAAGTTGGCAAACAACTTAAAGGTGCATTACTGCCACCTACTGGAAAGGAGTGTAAGTTCCTTTTCGCGCTGTCTGTGAAAATCCGGCAGCGTTACTTCCGCTACACATCATTTCCATTGTGGCTTTTGTATTTGTGTTGCGACTTTTGTATATTTGTTTTGCAGCTTTTGTATTTGTGTTGTGGCTTCAGTATTGGACCTGACACCTTTGGGCCACCGTACAAACATGAACACAGCATTGCACGCTACATAGCATGATGGCGTCAGAAGCCGCTGCTACAGTAAACAAAGCAGGCATGGCTAATAGAAAGCGCTTGAGAGGAGGGCTCCAATTTTCAAAATGTGATGCAATTACGCTCGGTGCAATATTTGTGACACGAAGTGGAGTACTTCTAATCCGAGGAAGCATCTGGTTAAGAGCAAGATTTTTCTCAAGGTTGAAGAGTGCACAATTTTCAACAGCCTCAGATGCATGGCTACAACTCCTGCATTCGGCACCATTAGCACCCGCATCATCATCTTGGTCTGCTCCAATGAGGAGCAGACCAAGATGAGGCTAGTGTTTAGGATGTAGTTAGCATGGTACCGAAAATAAGTGCCGACACAGATTCACGGGTACTGGGTGGCAGTGGGTCCGTAGAGCGGCAAAAATGCACAAAACGTGCCAGCTGCTCTACCAAAACGAGTTGCTCTTAGAAGTACTTAAGAACAGGGGTAAAAGACGGCCCTGTGGAGCTACAATAACAAGGAATTTAGACCAAAGCATTGGAGTTCCACTTTATATTGTCCACAACTAAATGATTTCAGCGTGAAAAGTAATGATTTAAAAGCATGATAAGTCCCCTTTGAAAGCTCATCACCAGTTCTTAGAAATGGTTGATTGCAGTTGTTGCTGCCAAAGGTGGCACAACCAGTTATTAGGTTTAAGTGAAATTACTTTTCACAAAGAGCCACATTAGATTTGGTAGCGTTTTCCCTTAATCTGGAGTAAATACAAAAAGCATTTTGTTAAGGTTATTATTATTATTTTTTTTTTGATGATGATAAAAAAATGTTGATGTTGATGATCTAAAACATGCAATTGAAGTGTGACAAAAAACAAAAATAGAAGAAATCTTTATGAGGTCAAATACTTTTTCACAGCACTTTACCTCAAGAAAGTCTTGCTCCTTTGTACAGACATATAGGTGAATAATGATTGGTTCTGGTTCAGATTTTTACTTGGACCTTTACATGTCACAGTGTTGGTTGATTCACCTGGAAGTATTTAGCATTATTGATAGTATCTTGCTCATATATTAAATTCAAGTCATATTGTTTTTATGGATCTTAAAAGTCTCCCATATTAGTGTATCAATGAAAGATTGCTAATCTTTTTTGATAAGTGCTGAAATCTCCTGTACCTGTACTTTGCGCAGCACAGAAACAACAGAGGCCACGGTGCACAACACCACATTAAAGCTGATGAAGAATTTGTTGATGATACAACCATCAGGTTTGGTGTAGAAGATGAAGCACAGTACAACAGCAATAAATGCAGTTATGTAGTTAAGGGTCATGACAGCCAGCAAAGCTACAAACAGAAGGAACAAAACATACATTTTAATGCAGAAGTATTTTACTCTCATGAAAAGATACTTCTAATTAAGAAATAATTAGTGTAAAATTAGAATTACAGTTGGAGATACAGACCTGTATACCAGCCTCTGGAATTGCCTTTATCCATATTTTCAATCCAGGACTCATTCCATGAGTGAACAAAGTCTACCAGCAGTACCAGTTGGATCAGAATGAAAAAGAAAGCTCCACCAGAGCCTATGATGAACCATGCTGCAACAATACAAAGCCAGACAGGTAATTCAGTTCCTCCTGTGTCATAAAATGTGATAATAAGTAGTTTCAAATATAAAGGTCTTACTGTAGGTGAAATGCCCATCTGGAATATACAAGGCACCAACTGTACTTGCCACCAAGGCAACAAACTTATAGAACCAAAATCTGAAAATAAATTGTCAATATGGAAACTTCAGTTAGGTAATTGTTCTTAGCAAGGTATAACTGTGTGATGATATGGTAAATTAACTATTTCACAAATCGCAGGATTACAAAATCAGAGTTGTCAAATTAAGGGTTTTGTTTGTTCTGTTTGCAGACCACAGCTGCTATCTTTGTTTGCTACCTAGAAAGCCTGCTTGCATTTTTGAAACCAATGGATCTTGTAACTAGAAATATCTATCCTTGAGTGATGCTCGTTGTTTTTTCTTGGCTGGATCATTGTACTTTTTTATCACCAATATGCTAAATAGATCAAAACATTCCAGCAGAGTGAAAATGCTTTAGTAAGACTTCAGATGAGCGTTAAAAAGAGATATCATTTTTCTCAACATTAGATTCCTAGTAAATACAGAATAGAATTTAGAATTCTCCCTCCATTCATCCATCTTTTATATCCACTTATCCATGCCAGGTTGTGGGCGGGCTGGTGCCAATCTACAGCAGTGATAGGAAAGGAGGCAGGATACAACATAAACAGGTCGCAAGTCAATCACAAGACAATACAGAGACACACTGGACAAACATCCATGCACAAGCCTACTCATACCTAAGGACAACTTAGAGTAGACAGTAGTCATTAATTTGGACTGTGGGAGGAAGCAGAAGTACCCACAGAGTACCCACACATGCATGGGGAGAACAGACCAACTCCATGCAGAAAGAGCAGCTACATTCTTCCTCTATATATAATGGCTAACAGCCATTTCCAGTTTATCCTAAATAACTAGATTCATAAGTTGACCAAAAGCACTTTCTCTTAAACTACAGGTTAACGTGTGGTCCCTAGAATGGGAGTCAATTACAAAGAGATTTTTCAGTTATCACGCTGCTCTCTTTTAAAACTCGTTCCCAGTTTAATTACAGAGAAAAACATGCTGTTTCCCCTTAAATTTAGAAACAGAACTCTCTTTTTTTCATTAGGTTTATATTAGGGTTGTGCTTTAACGTGCTTTGCCTTTAGATACATTTCCATATGCCTGAAAAACTGGAGGACCTGCTGCATAGTGGAAAAATGTCATGCTTTTTGCACACGATGGCAACCAAATGCTTTAGTGTTAGCCTTTGTGTCTGTGTTCTTAACCCTCAGCCTGATGGTCACTTGTACTGAAGCTGTTTCTTTCTGTTGAAAGGGAGTTGTAAGGATGGGAGATTGAACTGGAGTTAAAATTGAATGCAATCTGCTGCTTTCACTTAAATGTTGCATTTTATTATTGACTGAATATGGGTGAATTTTAACCTAGGGTGAATTTTAGCCTAACATGCATATTTTGGACTGTGGGATGAGAGAACCCACCATATCTCACATTTTCATTTGAACACTGATGGGAAGACCAACATCCATACCTTGCTACACTCCACCATTAACCGAAATTCCCTCCTAACTTAGAAAAGGCAAACCTAGTTTTTTTTGGCGTGGTGTGTAACAATACAATTTAATCACGACCATTATCATACTTCAGTCTGAACGGTTCGGGTCATCAAAACGACCTGCATGCACAGGATAATATCGGACGTCACACGGCAACACACTGTTAACGTAAGCGAAAATGGATGTGTGGTACTAATTGGGCCATTCAGACTGCCATGAAAAAGTTGGATATGGTTGCATAAGAGCAAACGTCTTAGTCTTAGGTATTGATCAGGTAAGATATCTTGAACTCACTGTGAATGTCCACTGTTTATGTAACCATACACCTCTACTAAAACTAATTTAAATTTTGCCATGGTTCTCCTTCAGCTTCGAAAGTACACAAGTGTACACATATTTCTTCCAGAGTGGATTGTGAATATTTTTTTAAGTGTAATTTGTTTTAATAATTATACTGCCTGCGTTATTTATTCTTCTTTTTGTTAAACCAACGAAATCAAACTGTGAGCTGCCTGAAGATTCCAGCCCCTCGAGGGAAATCTGAGGTTTTGTTGTTTTATGATAGGCTAAATGTACTCGTACTCGTCGTCTTCCGCTTTATCCAGGACCGGGTCACGGGGGCAGGAGACTCAGCAGAGACGCCCAGATGTCCCTCTCCCCAGACACCTACTCCGGGGGGAGCCCAAGGCGTTCCCAGGCCAGCCGAGAGACACAGTCCCTCCAGCGTGTCCTGGGCCGTCCCCTGGGCCGTCCCCTGGACCGCCACAGCACATGCTGTAGGTCTTGGCTAGAGGGGGCCAGCCGGACCATGTCATCTGCAAAAAGAAGAGACAAAATCCTCTGGTCCCCAAACCAGACCCCCTCCGGCCCTTGGCTGTGCCTAGAAATCCTGTCCATGAAAGTTATGAACAGGACCGGTGACAAAGGGAAGCCCTGCCAGTGTCCAACATGCACAGGGAACGGGTCCAACTTAGTGCCGGCAATGCGAAGCAAACTCCTGCTCCACTTCTACAGAGACCGGATGGCCCCTAGTAAAGGGCCCCCGATTCCATACTCCTGGAGCACCCCCCACAGGGCATCACGAGGGACGCAGTCGAATGCTTTCTCCAGGTCCACAAAATACATGTGGACCGGTTGGGCAAACTCCCATGAACCCTCGAGTACCCTGTAGACGGTATAGAGCTGGTCCAGTGTTCCACGGCTGGGACGAAAACCACACTGTTCCTCCTGAAGCCGAGGTTCGACTATCGGCCGGACTCTCCTCTCCAATATCCTGACGTAGGCCTTACCAGGGAGGCTGAGGAGTGGGATCCCCCTGTAGTTGGAACACACCCTCCGGTCACCCTTCTTATGTAGGGGGACCACCACCCCAGTCTGCCAATCCAAAGGCACTGTCCCCGTCCGCCACGCAATGTTGAAGAGGCGTGTCAACCATGACAGCCCCACAACATCCAAAGACTTGAGGTACTCAGGGCGGATCTCATCCAACCCCGAAGCCTTGCCACTGCGAAGCCTTTTAACCACCTCGGTGACTTCAGCCTGGTTGATGAAAGAGTCCAACCCCGAGTCCCCAGCCTCTGTTTCCACCAGGGAATGTGTGATGGCAGGATTGAGGAGATCCTCGAAGTACTCCTTCCACCGGCCGATAATGTCCCCAGCCGAGGTCAGCAGCTCCCCACCCCCACTGTAAACAGTGTTGGCGAAGCACTGCTTTCACCTCCTGAGGCGCCGGACGGTTTGCCAGAATCTCTTCGGGGCCAACCAGTAGTCCTTCTCCATTTCCTCACCGAACTCCTCCCAGGTCCGAGTTTTTGCTTCTGCTACCGCCCGGGCCGCGGCACGCTTGGCCCCATGGTACGCGTCAGCCGCCTCAGGAGTCCCACAAGCCGACCACAACCGATAGGACTCCTTCAGCTTGACAGCGTCCCTTACTGCCGGTGTTCGGGGATTGCCGCCATGACAGGCACCACAGACCTTACGGCCGCAGCTACGGGCAGCAGCATCGCCAATAGATGCGGAGAACATGGTCCACTCGGACTCTATGTCTCCAACATCCCTCGGAATCTGGTCAAAGCTCTGCCGGAGGTGAGAGTTGAATACATCCCTGGCGAAGGGGTCCGCCAGACGTTCCCAACAGACCATCACTATGCGCTTGGGCCTGCCAAGTCTGTCCGGCTTTGTCCTCCCCCCAGCGGATCCAACTCACCACTAGGTGGTGATCAGTGGACAGCTCAGCCCCTCTCTTCACTCAAGTGTCCAAAACATGCGGCCGAAGGTCTGATGATACGACAACAAAGTCAATCATTGACCTCCTGCCTAGGGTATCCTGGTGCCAAGTGCACTGATGGACACCCTTATGTTTGAACATGGTGTTCATTATGGACAATGCGTGACTAGCACAGACGTCCAATAACAAAACACCGTTTGGATTCAGATCGGGGAGGCCATTCCTCCCGATCACGCCTCTACAGGTGTCACTGTCGTTTTCCACGTGGGCGTTGAAGTCCCCCAGCAGAATAATGGAGCCCCCAGGAGGGGCACTATCCAGCACCCCCGACAGGGACACCAAGAAGGCTGGGTACTCCTTACTACCACTCGGCCCGTAGGCTGAAATGATAGTCAGAGACCTCTCCCCAACCCGAAGGCGCAGGGATGCGACCCTCTCATCCACTGGGGTAAACCCCAACACGAGACGGCTGAGCTGGGGGGCGACAAGCAAACCCACCCCAGCCCGCCGCCTCTCCCCGTGGGCCACTCCGCACCAGCTCAGGCTCCTTCCCCCCTAGTGAGGTGACATTCCACGTCCCTAGAGCCAGCCTAAGCATTCAGGGATCGGGCCGCCGAGGTCTCCACCTTCATCCGCCGCCCAATCCTCTTTGCACCGGTCCCTCACCTCACCGTGCACCTGCACCTAGGCTAAGTGTTTCTGGTACTATTTCAGTACTTACCCATTGTGTATGGAAGCACGAGGGTCTCTGCTGGTCTTGATGTTAACTGTAAAAATGGAAAAGCTTAGGAACCACATACTCAAGCCAAAGCAGAAGCGGTACACTGCCTTATATCCCACGAACATTTCACACTTCAAATAAGCCTGATGGCTTGGAATAACGAAGCTTTCCCTATGATCACAGAAACCCGGAACCTGCCAAAAAAGAAAACAAAATCTTAGCATTGCACTTAAGATTTATACAAGGCTAGCATCATGATTATCTGACCCTACACATTACCTAAAAGTAATTTAGTTCTCAAGGTCTTGTCTTAAATTGATCTGTTTAGAAAGAAGAGTAGTCGTCTGGTAATTGGAAAGTTAAGGGTTCATTTCTATTTGTCCTTGCCACATGTCAATGTGTCTTTAGGTAAGACACTGAACCCTATCCCAAGTTACCTATCATTACTTCATGAATGTGTGAATGTTTGGGTAGATAAATGTGATTCATTGTGGAAAAGTGCTTTGAGTTTATTCAAGTTCAAGTATATTAAATATACTTTCTACAGTGTATTTTTGTGTCTTTTGTGCTCACTTTTCATTCAGAAGTCTAACTACTCCATCCATACTGTAATTCCAGAATTTAGCCATACCCTTCTGAGTTGCTGCTCCACTCCTGGTGACAGCATTATGCAGGCAACAATGGTACCCAACAACAGAATGGAGGCGTAGACAATCCTGGTCACTGTGGAGTTTCTGCTGTTTGGACAGCAGCTGCAAACTGGACATGTAGCATTGCTGCACATCTGGGGGACCAAATTAAATCTTGTAAGCTGAAAGAAGCCTAAAATAAATGAGTGAAACGTATTTATGTACATGTGTAAAGATTGAAAGAGATTTTAAATGATAAATACAAGAGAAATATGTTTAAGTCATTTTTATAAGGGTAGGAGGACTGATTATATTGGCCCAAATGCAGATTTCTTTAACTTTTATCTGGGATCCAAATTTGGATCTCAGTGGGTACATTTCTCACACCTGTTGAATCATCAAAAATAAGTGGTTATCTTGACACACAGCTATTGTTTGGCCAGAAGGACCACCTTAAAACTGGCTGGCAGTTTTTCACATAGCACTGCCCTCTGTGTTATGAGGGGATTCTTCACTTAGGCATCAGAATCGAATTCTTAACAGTACAAAAAACAATATTACTGATGAGGTTAATAGGGTTGTCCTTTGATTGTGGTCATTATTTTCAGTTCTATTCAATTCAGTTTTATTTATATAGCGCCAAATCACAACCCATGTTGTCTCAAGGCGCTTTACAAAGTCAGTTCAATCGAATCATACAGATTTCGAGTCAGGTTCATACATTCCAATTAATCCTATCTATCAAACACTGAAGCCAAATTGAGTTTATTATTCAAATTGGATAAAAGTTTGTCTATCTAAGGAAACCGAGCAGATTGCATTGAGTCAGTGACTCGCAGCTCCTCCTGGATGAGCATGTAGAGACAGTGGAGAGGAAAAACTCCCTTTAACAGGAAGAAACCTCCAGCAGAACCAGGGTCAGAGTGAGGGCCATCTGCCACGACCGACTGGGGGTTAGAGAGAACAGAGCAGAGACACAAAAAAGACACAGAAGCACTGATCCAGGAGAACTTTCTATTGGAAGGAAAAGTAACATTTTAATGGATGTAGCTCCTTTAGTGGCTTCATGTAGGAAGTAAAAATAGATCAACTCTGAGCCAGTTTTTAAGTCTAGAGTATGAAAGAGAGCACATACAGTTAGTCACAGTAGACGCTCAGCCAGTAGCCATGTCTAGGAGAGAGAAAGGGTTAAACACTGAACAACAGGGCCAAGTGGATCATCAGTAGAAGGTGAGCATTAAGTTGATGGCAGCACCAGCTTGGCTGATGTCCCGCTCCAGGGAGGTGTCACAACTAAACACAGTGCCAGGTCATGTGTAGCTTCTAGAAAGAGAAAAAACAGAGAGAGAACATAGAATTAAACGCAGAAATAACAGCAAATAATGCAAAACTGGAGAGTAGTATGAGAATGTAGCAGAGTGAAAGTGGTCATTATGTCCTCCAGCAGCCTAAGCCTATAACAGCATAACTACAGAGATAGCTCAGGATAAACTAAGCCAATCTAACTAAAAGCTTTATCCAAAAAGAAAGTTTTAAGCCTAGCCTTAAAAGTAGACAGGGTGTCTCCTGTGGAACCAGCTCCCAGTTTTAGTCCGTGAGGCAGAGGAGCCTGATAACTAAAGGATCTGCCTCCCATTCTACTTCTAGAAACTCTAGGAACCACCAGTAAACCTGCAGTCTGAGAACAAAGTGCTCTGTTAGGAACATATGGAACAATCAGATCTCTGATGTATGATGGAGCTAGATCATTAAGGGCTTTATATGTGAGGAGGAGAAGTTTAAATTCTATTCTGGATTTAACAGGGAGCCAATGAAGGGAAGCTAAAATAGGAGAAATATGATCTCTCTTTTTAATTTTCATCAGAACTCTTGCTGCAGCATTTTGAGTCAGCTGAAGGCTTTTAACTGCATTTTGTGGACATCCTGATAGTAACGAATTACAATAGTCCAGCCTTGAAGTAACAAATGCATGGACTAGTTTTTCAGCGTCACTCCTGGACAGGATATTTCCAATTTTGGCAATAGGCAAAAGAAGGAAATCCTAGAAACTCTTTTAATATGTGATTTAAATGACATGTCCTGATCAGAAATTATACCAATGTTTTTTACTTTATTACCAGAGGTGAATTTAATACCGTACACATTAATAGATTGACTAAGCGATTTCTTTTTCAAAGATTCCGGTCCAAAGACGACACCTTCTGTTCTGTCTGAATTTAGAAGCAGGAAATTTAGAGCATCCAAATTTAGTTTTTATGTTTTTGGAACATGCCTGTAGTCTATCTAACTGGTTGGGTTCATCATGATTTATAGATAAATGCAGCTGAGTGTCATCAGCATAACAGTGAAAAAGTATACAATGCTGTATGAACAGACACAAGTCCATTATCTGTGGCCATAAGACTATCATTATTGACTTTCACTAGTGCTGTTTCCATGCTATGAAGAGCCCTGAAAGCTGACTGAAACTCTCCAAACAGATCATTACTGTCTAAATGCCCACACACTGTATTAGCAACTATTTTCTCAAGAATTTTAGATAAAAACGAAAGATTGGATATAGGTCTGTAATTTAGCAAATTATGTTCAATCAAGCGAAGGTTTCTTAAGTAAAGGTTTAATTACAGCTACCTTAAAAGCCTGTGGTTCTGATCCATTTACTAAGGATAGATTAATCAAATCTAGAATGAGACTGGTAATCAGAGGGAACACTTCCTTAAATAATTTGGTTGGGATTGGGTCTAACATACAAGTTGAAGGTTAAGATTAAGCTAATATTTCTGACAACGCTGTCAGAATCTGCCATTTTGGACTTTGGGTTTTGTGTTTGTTTTTGATTGAGCAGTTTATTTAGGTTTATTTACTCCTACGTTGTGTTTAGTTTTGTTAGTTTTTTCCTCCTGGCTTTAGAACCCTTTTGTTATTGTTTATCCAGTTGCTTGTTTCCCTTAAAATTAGTTGTTCTTTCCCAGCCTTGCTCTTTAGTACAGTTCCTCATGTCCCTGCTTTGTCTAGTTAGTGTTCCTTCCAGATTTAGTTTTGTGTTTTATGTCAGGGTTTATATTTATATAGGTTTCCTTAGGTCTGTTTTCCATTAGTTTAGCCTGTTTAGTTCTTCCTAGAGTTACTATTTATGTTAGCTTATGTTTAGGTTTCTTTTCCCTAGAGTTGTGTCTAGTTTAGTTTTCCCCTCCTGTCTCTGTGTTCTCTAGCTCCCGTTTCCATAGTAACATATTCCCTCAGTTCCCTGCAGCCTGGTCCACACATGTTACATGTTTCCTCTGATTACCTGCCTCCCTGTCTCATTGGCCCATACTCCACTTCCCTCAGTTCATAAGCTCTCTAGTTTTCATTGTTCCCCGCTGGTTCCTCATGTTAACAACCCTAGTTGTCTTCCCGAGTTCTCCTAGTGGTTTGTTTTCTGTTCGCCTCCTGAACTTGTGCTCTCGGATTACCAGTCTGTAAATCCACCTTCAGTTTCATTATTAAAACTTCATCTACTCACCATGCGGCCTCCTCGACATGTTCTGCATCCCAGTCCTGCCTCCAAACCCTCAACTCTGATAACTTAGGAAGCTTCACAGGATCAAAACAGTCCAAACACATATCAGATTCTATAGTTACCTCCAATGCTGCCTCACTTACTGAGGATGAAGTAATCCTGTTCGGTAGTATACCAATGATTTTATTTTTAATAGAATCAATTTTATTTAAAAATAATGCTATAAACTCATTACTGCTGAGAGCTGGGGGAATGGATGGCTCAACAGAGCTATGACTGTGTAAGTTTAGAAACAGTACTAAAGAAACAACCAGGATTATTCTTATTCGGTTCTAATAATGATGAGAAATAAGCTGTTCTAGCTAGCAGAAGTGTAGTTTTATACAACAGTAGGCTATTTTTCCAGATTAAGTAGGAGTCTTCTTGGTGTGTAGAGCGCCATTTTCTCTCCAATTTTCTAACATTGTGCTTTAAAGTATGCAGCTCTGAATTAAACCAAGGAGCTAGACTCCTATGAATAATTATCTTCTTTTTCAAGGGGTCTGCATTGTCTAATGCACCACGCAATGATGAAGTAACAGTATGAACAAGAGAATCAATTTGTGAAGGGGAAGAAACTAAATTGTTGTCTTCATTTGTGTTTTCTGTGTAAATGGGGAAATAAAAAATGGAACATATTCTTTAAAGGTTGTTACAGCATTGTCTGATAATAATCTACTATCATAAAATTTTCTGTCAGGTGTAGAGAACTCAGTTAAATAAAGATAGCATTAAAGACTATAATCAGGCTGTCACTTTCAGTCTCAACATGATTGTTAAAATCCCCCACTGCAGTGACCCTGTATTTAACACTAAATCACATAAGAAGTCGGAGAACTGATTTAAAAATTCAGAATAAGGGCCTGGTGAACAGTACATATATGGATGGATAGTTTCGAATGTATTCTTTGTTATACTTATGGTGAGAGATTGGAACATGTATTTGAGGTTGTGAGGTTTTTTGTGGGTTTTTCAATCACTTTAAGTCCTGGCTGTAATCTAAAAATGTAATTTCTATCTTAAAAGACAACAATATTCCTCACTCACCAGTGAACATCTAAGAGGAGGACATTGATTCAGTGGACAGTATTAAGCACCCGGGTGTTCATCTCAATAATAAACTGGACTGGTCTCATAATATCAATGTCCTATACAAGAAGGGCTGGAGTCACCTCCATCTTCTAAAGAGACTGGGGTCATTTGGAGTGTGCAGCACTTTACTCAGCACTTTCTATGACTGTGGAAGTCTCTGCCATCCTCTACACTGTCGTCTACTGGGCCCCAGGCAGCACAGAGCGGGACAGAAGGAGACTAAGCAAGCTGGTTAGGAGGGCCAGCTCTGTCCTGGGCTGCCCACCTGACTCTGGGGAGGTGGCGGGAGAGAGGAGGATGTTAGCCAAGCTCACATCCATCATGGACATAACCTCTCATCCACTGCACTGGACTGTAGAGGAGCTAAGCAGCTCCTTGAGTAACCGACTGAGACATCCTCAGTGCGGGAATGAGCGCTACCGCAGGTTCTTCATCCCCACCACTGTCAGGCTGTTCATTTCTATTGTATAATAACTTAGGCAGTTACCCTCTGTATTTGCAAATACCTGCAATCATTGTCACTTTAGCACAATCACCTCCACTGTTTAATGTACATAAGTATTTTATTTTACTTTATTTTAGTCTCTTATTACTGCTTGTTTTTGCACAATTACTTTGCCCTTCTTTGATTCCACATTTTCCTAACTATCTTCACCCTACTTGTGTAGAGCAGCTGTAACAAGTTAAATCAAAATGTATTTGTGAGGTCAATAAAGTCTATCTTATCTTAATATATTGCTTAGGCTGGACTGCACAAATAAACATTAAGAATGTTTGATAAATGGGTTTATTCTATGTGGAAAATATTTTTATTTGAACGAGATCACATATACAAGCGGCCAAAAAGAGTTTCCTCTGCAGGGTGTCTGGGCTCTTCCTTAGAGATAGGGTGAAAAGCTCGGTCATCCGGGTGGGACTCAGAGTGGAGTCACTGCTTCTCCATGTCGAGAGGAGCCAGTTGAGGTGGCTCAGGCATCTGGTTAGGATGCCTCCTGGACGCCTCCCTGGTGAGGTGTTCCAGGCACGTCCTACCAGGAGGAGGCCCAGAGGAAGACCCAGGACAAGCTGGAGGGACTATGTTTCTTGGCTGGCCTGGGAACGCCTTGGGATTCCCCTGGATGAGCTGGCCCAAGTGGCTGGGGAGAGGGAAGTCTGGGTCTCTCTGCTTAGGCTGCTGTCGCCGCGACCTCACCCCAGATAAGTGGAAGACGATGGATGGATGGATGGATGGATGGATGGAAAATATTTCATTCGGAAATGTCAGTTCATTAAATTAAGTCCCATCATCTTTGTGTGTAACGTGCATTTTTTGTTGTTTTTTTTCAATAAGGCCCTTTAATTATATGCTATTTTTTAGTCTTGATATGAGAGTGTTGTGCATTCATGTTCATAATTTCGTATGGTTACAAATAGGTTTAAAAAAGTCGTAGCAGTGCCATGTCCACCCCTTCCGGTTTTGAGTGGCTGTTTTGTGCTGATTTGCCTTGCTGACTGACCACAGCTACATACTACAGACTTTTCCCAACTGGGAATCGGGGGGGAAAATTTGGCAAAAAATTATATAGTGTGTCCCCAGCTTAAGGTAGCATAAGCTAGGGACACACTAGCTGATATGGTTACTGTGTCACACATCACCATGTCACCATAGAAATGGATGTTTGCTGACATAATTCTCAAAAATAGAAATGTAGGATGTTATAGCCCCTTCCACAGCACTATTTAGCTAGGGCGTGTCCAAACTCTTTAATCGTTGGTGTAAACCATGAACTGGTGTGCTAGAAACAGTGTAGTGTCTACATTGGGGTTAATACTACAACTTCAGCAATACCATGCTTACACTTAACACAAACATTTGTTCAAATAAAACTGTTAATAATCTCTAATCAGGTTCATGTCACATGGCCTAAGATATTGCTGATATTTTATTTTATTCTATTAGCTTCAGATCCACAGCACACCACAGACCAGTGGCGGATGCTGGTCTTTCAAGGAGGGGAAGCTCAATTTCAAGATTGCTGATTCGCTCATTTCACTGTCAATCAAAAAGGGATTCAGCCTAAGACAGATCATTCAATCATCATGCAGAAGCTGAGCATCCGGGCCAGCCAAGGCCAGCCCACTGCCCCATAGACCCCCAGAGATGCTGAGCGTCCGATAGGCGAGACAAAGCCAGCATTTTTGCTTCGCTATTGAACTCACTGTTTAAAGCACTGTGAAGCTGCGGGAATGAGTGAGAGGAAAGCCGCATCATTACCAGTGATAAGAAACTGATTCTGAACAAACGTTGAGCGCGTTGTAGCGCATATTTAGTCAATGACATGTACACACAACAGTATATATTTGATCACTTATTTTCTGACATTTTAGGGGAAGCTGACCTTCCTTGTAGTCTTAGAGCAATCGCCACTGCCACAGACCAAGTTAGCAAGCCAACTGTAAGTGAAGCTAACCCTAACCCTATGTAAACACTTGTATTTTTGTTTTTGTGAATACCTCTAGTGTTAACAATAAAGAGTTTATTTTTTAGGGACAAAACAGAAGATTAGTCAAAAATAAATAGATAAAGATAGAAATCAATGACTACTACATGCTTTTGTAAGTGGGAAAACCTTCAAAATTGGCAATGCAAACAAGATTGGAGAGATGCCACAGAGGAATCAAACCAGAGACACAGCCCAGCTGATTGACTGCATTTAACAGAGGATCAACCCATTGCCTTTGAAGGACCGTGCCTCAAGATTAAGAATCTGATTTCATCTGAAAGGTTTTTTATCCAGGCAACAGAAGTGAACTTGATCGGTGAACAGCTGATTGCTCCAAGATTCAGGCATCCGGAAGTCCTGAATCAAACTCATTTGCGTCTCTGGTTTTTCCTCAACCCTTCAGCCCCTGGAAACCACTGCCTTTGGAGACAAAGAAAAACAAAGAACCAGTTTAACCATCAAAGTTTGGAGCATCAGTACCTGCCACTTAAAGGAAGAAAACTGAAGATTAAGTCGTATTTCCTTCAAGAAATCACTCGTTGTTACCAGAAGAATTCTTCTCCATCAGGTTCATGGATGAGTCTCCGTCTTCAAAAGCCTTTTTAAATCCACTAGTTTCAGCATCAGGGAAAGACAGGTTGAGTTGATTGATTCATTTCTATTCTTGTGATAATTAATTGAATTGCTTAATTTAAGCTGTTACTGACTCCTGCCAAAGCGTTACTAATTAAAGCAAGCATATAAAATTCTAGTTCATTTGTGGACATTCAATTATTTGAGTCACTATACTGTTGGTTTTTCAGTGGTGGTAAAAAGTCATGTTGCCTGGTTCTGAGATGTATTAGGAGGTTTTTATTGGTTGCCTTAGCCAAAGTTTGACAAAACTACGCCCTTGAAGCTTGTTCCGAGCTACTAAAATTAACCTAGCCCATATACCAAGTGCCAGTTGTAAATTAGGGGATGAGCAGCCGTGAACAAAAGTGACTGTCGAAGGTGTGGATGACTGCGAGAGGCTACTCGGTCACCCGGACCTCCAGTTGAAGAAGGGTGAGACTTTTGGATGTAGGCTGTCAGAGGCTAGGCAAGTCATTTCCAGACACCAGCTTAAACAGAACTTTCAGTAAACCTATTTAGTAAGACCTCTCAGGTTTAGGGAAGTCCGGACCCGTTGGATGGAGAGCTGGATTGAGCAATCCCTTTTAGAATTAAGGAAGTAGGAGGGAGGGGTTGGCTCAGCGGACAACGAAAACCTGTTCTCCCCACTGCACTGTAACTTCTCAGGACCTACAAAAAAGTCTCTAGTTAGCTTTAGCTCCACCATGGCTGCACCAAACCTGTGTCTCATCACAGAGCAGCTCTCAGCACATTCACATGTACATTTACTTACATCAGTTTAGCCCGCCCACTTGTTTCACTGGTGGATCTCTTCCTTTTACAATCACACAACTGTGACAACCCAGGGTTCAGACCAGGAAGCAGGGTCATAGTTTAATACTCCTCTCTGCGGCTTCTGTACCGCTACCCACCCATTACCCTATTCAGACAGTGTCTCGCCCCTGGCCAAAATTGAATAGATTAAAAAATTATCTAAAATGAGGAAATCAGGAAAATCTAATAAAAATAAACACAACTCAGACTAAAAATAAAAAATAAAACAATTAAATGTGGCTTACTGAACATAAGATCTCTCTCTTCAAAGACTTTGCTAGTTAGTGACCTGATTTCTGACAATCAGATTGATATATTTTGCCTCACAGAAACCTGGCTGCAGCAAGAGGATTATGTTACTATAAATGAGTCAACTCCTACTAATTATTTAAATTTTCACATTCCTCAAAATATTGGGCGAGGAGGAGGAGTAGCAACTACAACTCTTTTGAATATTTAATCCTTAGTTTTCCTCATCCAAATTGCAAAGCACTAAAACCACTTCTGTTTGTTGTTTTGTACCGTCCACCAGGCCCTTACTCTCAATTTTTAGATCAGTTTTCAGAACTTTTATCTGATTTAGTGTTAAATACAGATAATGTTATTATAGTGGGGAATTTTAACATTCATGTTGACACTGAAAGTGATAGCATTAAACGCTATATTTAGGCTATCTTAGACTCAATTGGCTTTGCTCAAAACATTAACAAACCTACCCACCTTTGTCTTCATTCTCTGGACCTTGTGCTGACATATGGCATTGAGTGTAAAGACATAACAATATTTTCTCATAACCCTGTCCTGTCTGACCATTTTTTAATAACCTTTGAGTTTAATTTAACCGAGTACTCCACACCTGAAACAAAATTTCCTTATGGTAGATCATTATCAGACAATGCTGTAACAACCTTAAAAGAATCTGTTCCACTTTTAGTTTCCTCATTATCACTGAAAAGCACAATGGAGAGCAATAATTCTGTTTCTTCCCCTTCACAAATTGATTCTCTTGTTCATAGTGTTACTTCATCATTGCGTGGTGCATTAGACAATGCAGCCCCCTTGAAAAAGAAGGTAATCATTCATAGGAGGCTAGCTCCCTGGTTTAATTCAGAGCTGCATACTTTAAAGCACAATGTTAGAAAATTGGAGAGAAAATGGCGCTCTACACACCAAGAAGACTCCTACTTAATCTGGAAAAATAGCCTACTGTTGTATAAAACTACACTTCTGCTAGCTAGAACAGCTTATTTCTCATCATTAATAGAAGAAAACAAGAATAATCCTAGGTTTTAGTACAGTTGCTAAACTTACACAGTCATAGCTCTGTTGAACCATCCATTCCCTTAACTCTTAGCAGTCATGACTTTATGGGATTCTTCCTAAATAAAATTGATTCTATTAAAAAGAAAATCTTTGACATACTCCCGAAGATGATTACTTCATCCTCAGCAAGTGAGACAACATTGGAAATAACTGTAGAACCTGATCTGTGTTTGGACTGTTTTGATCCTGTGGAGCTTCATGAGTTATCAGAAATATTAGCTTCATCTAAACCTTCAACTTGTATGTTATTTCCAATCCCAACCAAATTATTTAAGGAAGTGTTCCCTCTGATTACCAGCCCCATTTTAGGTATGATTAACCTATCCGTAGTAAATGGATCAGAACCACAGGCTTTTAAGGTAGCTGTAATTAAACCTTTGCTTAAGAAACCTTCGCTTGATCGAGATGACTTGAAAAATTACAGACCTATATCCAATCTTCCATTCTTATCTAAAATTCTTCAGAAAATTATTGCTAATCAAATGTGTGAACATTTATACAGCAATGACCTGTTTGAAGAGTTTCAGTCAGGTTTCAGAGCTCATCATAGCACTGAAACAGCTCTGCTGAAAGTCACTATTGATATTCTTATGGCCTCAGATAATGGACTTGCGTCTGTTCTGGTTCTGTTAGATCTCAGTGCTGCATTTGATACAGTCGATCACAATATTCTCTTAGAAAGGCTGGAATATGCTGTAGGGATCAGGGGAACAGCGCTAGGCTGGTTTAAATCTTATTTGTCTGACAGATTCCAGCTTGTTCATGTAAATGATAAATCATCTTTAAACTCCAGGGTTAATTGTGGAGTACCACAGGGTTCAGTACTTGGGCCAATTCTCTTTACTATATACAGGTCCTTCTCAAAATATTAGCATATTGTGATAAAGTTCATTATTTTCCATAATGTCATGATGAAAATTTAACATTCATATATTTTAGATTCATTGCACACTAACTGAAATATTTCAGGTCTTTTATTGTCTTAATACGGATGATTTTGGCATACAGCTCATGAAAACCCAAAATTCCTATCTCACAAAATTAGCATATCATTAAAAGGGTCTCTAAACAAGCTATGAACCTAATCATCTGAATCAACGAGTTAACTCTAAACACCTGCAAAAGATTCCTGAGGCCTTTAAAACTCCCAGCCTGGTTCATCACTCAAAACCCCAATCATGGGTAAGACTGCCGACCTGACTGCTGTCCAGAAGGCCACTATTGACACCCTCAAGCAAGAGGGTGTCAATGTCAAAAAGACACAGAAAGAAATTTCTGAACGAATAGGCTGTTCCCAGAGTGCTGTATCAAGGCACCTCAGTGGGAAGTCTGTGGGAAGGAAAAAGTGTGGCAGAAAACGCTACACAACGGGAAGAGGTGACCGGACCCTGAGGAAGATTGTGGAGAAGGGCCGATTCCAGACCTTGGGGGACCTGCGGAAGCAGTGGACTGAGTCTGGAGTAGAAACATCCAGAGCCACGGTGCACAGGCGTGTGCAGGAAATGGGCTACAGGTGCCGCATTCCCCAGGTCAAGCCACTTTTGAACCAGAAACAGCGGCAGAAGCGCCTGACCTGGGCTACAGTGAAGCAGCACTGGACTGTTGCTCAGTGGTCCAAAGTACTTTTTTCGGATGAAAGCAAATTCTGCATGTCATTCGGAAATCAAGGTGCCAGAGTCTGGAGGAAGACTGGGGAGAAGGAAATGCCAAAATGCCAGAAGTCCAGTGTCAAGTACCCACAGTCAGTGATGGTCTGGGGTGCCGTGTCAGCTGCTGGTGTTGGTCCACTGTGTTTTATCAAGGGCAGGGTCAATGCAGCTAGCTATCAGGAGATTTTGGAGCACTTCATGCTTCCATCTGCTGAAAAGCTTTATGGAGATGAAGATTTCATTTTTTAGCACGACCTGGCACCTGCTCACAGTGCCAAAACCACTGGTAAATGGTGTTGGGACCACAGAGCCATGGGTTTTCAACACTAAAACTCCGGTACATACTTTCCTGGAACCTTTCAAAATAAAGTGCATTAACCTTCTTCCAGCACAGCCAGGAAAGGGGGTAACTGCGGACTTCCTGTGGCGCCAATACCCAAATAAAAGCCCCACCTTTCCACAAGTCTTTCTCTTCCATACGGCCTGCCAGAAGGACCGTTCAGGAGGGAACACAGCGCGCTGAATGTCTTTTGCTGGCAAAAAGACATAAATTCAACTGGATCCAAGGACCGATCACCGATCATTTGCAAAAGTTAAGTAGAATGAAATACTGTCTGTGTATCCGGTATTTTCATTCATGAACGGAGAAATTAAGGTGTAAGAGTTGCTTACATTTTCTCTTCGAGGCCCCACAGAAGCAAACGGTGTTCCGAGAGAAGCCGGTGGAGAAGCTGTTTCAACAAGCCGAGTCTGGAGGAAAGACGACGGCCGCAACCGTGTTTACGGTAACGAACAGCTGGTCACCTTCTGATCAGGAGAAACTGAGGAAGTTAGCGGGAAGCTGACCTTTGTTCACAGAACAAACGCACCTTCGGATCGGAAGAAACTGAAGAAGTTAGCGGGAAGCTAACTCTTTGTTCACGACGGATATCTTCTTCAAACTTCGCCCTTGGACAACATTCACTCAACAGGGTCAGAGGTTGGGTTTTGGGCAGATTAACAGATTGGTTTAGGATGAAATGATCTAAACGTTTTCATGTTATGAAGTTTGTTTTGTGGAACTCGGCTATCTTGGTGCTAGCACCCAGGCCGGTTTGTGTTCTTTGTATGTTTTAAAGCTAAGATAAACTTTATTTAAAGGGTGGTTTTAACCAGAACATTGCTCATAACGCGCCGTCAGCGCTTATGCATTTTAACCCTGGTATTTTAAAGGTATGTGTTGATTCTGGCGCTAAGCTATCTCTAGCTTAGCACTTTAGCTAGCTTCTTTGTTAGCCCAACGGCCAGCCGGTAAGAACACGTGTGCTAGCATTAAGGCTAGTCAACAGAAAGGTTGTTAGTTTTCAAGCTAGTAAATAATAGTCCCTGAACATCATTTGCTAGAGTTGATAACTAAGTAAACACCATTAAGCCCCATTTCTCCAGAAAGATTTGGCTCTTTTCCAAAATACTCAATAATATTTCTTCAAATATTATTTTAATAAATGAAGGCAGTTAATTAGACACCGTTGAGAATTAGTCATCCAGGAGGTTGGTTTTATTCAGCAGATCATTATTTAAAACATTATTTTATTAAAATAATATTTAATCTGATCTTGCATTGTGAAGGGTTGTCTAAAGGTTGCTGATTATACTTAACTTCACTTCCAGATTCTTCAAGATAATCCTTGGTTCTCAAACATAAACATTGCATGGTAATGTTGCATCACTCTTTTTGGTCATGATTTCTAATCATCTTTAATCAACTTGTTTATATTGTACATAGTCCATTAGTCTTCATTATTCTTTAATTCTGCTTGGTAGTTTAGTTGGATTGTTTTAGCAAAGTAAAGAGTTTGTTGATTGAAATATGTTTGACTTTGAGTTGACTTATTTTTGTTAATAAATTCTTGTATTTTAAGAAATTGTGTGAATTCATTCCATATATGTGCAGAGTTTATGCTGTTCAATAATGCCAGAGCTCGTCTCACACCTTTCTATTCTGTCCTAATACCATTGCCTTAATGGGGCTGGTATTCACAGGACAACCCTTAACAGACCGGAATATTATTTGGTAAAATATTAAAATATTAATATTAAAATATTAATATTAAATATTAAATATTAAATAATATTCTCAGATCTATATTTACAACAATGGTTTACTGACCATGGTATCACTGTGCTCAATTGGCCTGCCAACTCTCCTGACCTGAACCCCATAGAGAATCTGTGGGATATTGTGAAGAGAACGTTGAGAGACTCAAGACCCAACACTCTGGATGAGCTAAAGGCCGCTATCGAAGCATCCTGGGCCTCCATAAGACCTCAGCAGTGCCACAGGCTGATTGCCTCCATGCCACGCCGCATTGAAGCAGTCATTTCTGCAAAAGGATTCCCGACCAAGTATTGAGTGCATAACTGTACATAATTATTTGAAGGTTGACGTTTTTTGTATTAAAAACACTTTTCTTTTATTGGTCGGATGAAATATGCTAACTTTGTGAGATAGGAATTTTGGGTTTTCATGAGCTGTATGCCAAAATCATCCGTATTAAGACAATAAAAGACCTGAAATATTTCAGTTATTGTGCAATGAATCTAAAATATATGAATGTTAAATTTTCATCATTACATTATGGAAAATAATGAACTTTATCACAATATGCTAATATTTTGAGAAGGACCTGTATATACTTCCAATAGGTCAAATTATCAGGCAGCATAGGATGAATTTTCACTGTTATGCTGATGATACTCAGCTTTACTTATCCATGAATCCTGATGAGCCCAACCAGTTAGATAGACTACAAGCATGTCTTGAAAACATAAAAACTTGGATGACTTTAAATTTTCTGCTTCTAAATTCAGACAAGACAGAAGTTGTCGTCTTTGGACCGGAGTCTTTAAAAAAGAAACTGCTTAGTCAATCACTTAACCTGGATGGCATTAAATTGACCTCCGGTAATAAAGTAAAAAACATTGGTGTTATTTTTGACCAGGACATGTCATTTAAATCCCATATTAAACAGGTTTCTAGGATTTCCTTCTTTCATCTCCGGAACATTGCCAACATTAGAAATATCCTGTCCAGGAGTGACGCTGAAAAACTAGTCCATGCATTTGTTACTTCAAGGCTGGACTATTGTAATTCTTTACTATCAGGATGTCCACAAATATGCAGTTAAAAGCCTTCAGCTGATTCAAAATGCTGCAGCAAGAGTTCTGATGAAAATTACAAAGAGAGATCATATTTCTCCTATTTTAGCTTCCCTTCATTGGCTCCCTGTTAAATCCAGAATTTAAATCCAGAATTTAAAATTCTCCTCCTCACATATAAAGCCCTTAATGATCTAGCTCCATCATACATCAGAGATCTGATTGGTCCATATGTTCCTAACAGAGCACTTCGTTCTCATACTGCAGGTTTACTGGTGGTTCCTAGTCTCTAGAAGTAGAATGGGAGGCAGATCCTTTAGTTATCAGGCTCCTCTCCTGTGGAACCAGCTCCCAGTTTTAGTCCGTGAGGCAGACACCTTGTCTACTTTTAAGGCTAGGCTTAAAACTTTCCTTCTTGGTAAAGCTTGTTCAGAGTGGCTTAGGTTATCCTGATCTATCTCTGTAGTTATGCTGCTATAGGCTTAGGCTGCTGGAGGACATAATGACCACTTTAACCCTCTTTGCTACGTTCTCACACTACTCTCCAATTTTGCATTATTTGCTGTTATTTCAGCTTTTAACTTTGTTCTCTCTTCCTAGAAGCTACACCTGGCCTGACTCTGTGTCTACCTGTGACACCTTTCTGGAGAGGGGCATCGTCCGAGCTTCTGCTGGCAACAACTTAATGTTCACCCTCTACCGATGATCCACATGGCCCTGTCTTTTAGTGTTTAACCCTTTCTCTCTCCTAGACATGGCTACTAACTGAGCTTTTACTGTGACTAACTATATGTGATGTTGGACCATGTTTTGCTGAATATTGGACCATTTGCACATTGCTGGACGCCACCAGGCCTTCCGGTGTTTTCCGCCATTTTGTATCCCAGGACAGTCCGCTACTACAAATCCCAGCGGCCACGTGGGCTGATAGGACGGGGGCGTCGCAGCTCTGAGGCCACAGTCAACTATATAACAGAGTATGAGACGGCCCACCATTGCTTTTCAGCTTGGGACCTACACACGGTTACCGGCATCTGAAGCAGCATTCTGGAGAAGTCCCACGTGGATTTTCATTCATTCTCCTCGTTGGCCAATGAGAAAACTAAGCGAATTAAGCTTACAGGAATAAGAAGGATTGTAAGTTTTCAACATTACCAATCAAAGACATGGGTTTAACATGTAACCAAAAAACCACGGAGTTTCAAGGAGACGGATTGCCACCCTTGTTTTTGTTCCAGTCGACTGCTGACGGTCAGATCATATTTTCCCCTTTTTGCCAAGGAGGCCAGAGGACGGAGATTGACCACTCTTCTTGGAGTTTAACTGCGGACGTGCAGTAATCCCCCATCCCCCCCCCCCCTCACTCGCTGCCCCAGAAGGAAAACTTCAACAAGTAAAATCCATCCTTTTATTTAATTTTTATTTCTTTATTAGGAATTGCGTGGGCAGGGTAGAGTAGGATCTAGTGCGATTTAGTCTAATGTGTTCTAAACTGTGTATGTATGCAACATTTTATTGAAACTTTGATTTGCTGTGGACATCTGAAAGCCACTGTGCTCCCCAGCTGTGTGTGTTGTTGTAACACCTGAGAGCAAGCGCAGGTGCACTGTGGAACTGAACTGTTATAATAACCTCATGGTGAAATTCACCATTTTCTTTGTCTTCAACTTTATTTGTTTCATTAGTTGCCGCCAAATGTTTTACAACCCTTTGTGTGCTCGGACCCCCCAGCTGTGGGGGATGTTTTATGGCTTAAAGTAACTAAGATACACTTTCTGGCGGGCCGCTTCCCAAAACTCCGCTCCGTGTCACATTATCATTCGTTTACCATAACTGTCGGTTTGATTCCATGCACACCCACCGCTGTTTTATTTTATTTGTTTAGTTAGATATTTATCCTTTTTGTGTAGAACTTTGCATGTTTGATTAGGTGAAGATTATTGAATCGGAGAGCGGATTGTATCAGGGCTGTTGATTTAATAAATATTCACATAGATAAAGAGAAGGCGTTTTGCGTTTATTTTGTCCAAGAGTGATTTGTCAGTCAAAATAACGTCAAAGTTCCCCACGTTTCGGCAGAAACGGTTGATTAAACAGTGACATCTAGTAATAGTTATCAATTATTACTGAGTATTTAACAGTTGTAATTATCAAGGGCTTTAGGCTACAATTACAACACCAGAGGACATCTCTGGCTTCGATTCATAAATAAGGATTTTTGGTTAGGAAATAAATTTTCTCAAAATATTATTTTGAAATATAATTCTTGATAAATATTAATTAATCAATAACCATAATCCCAACATTGCTCTCTTTCATACTCTAGACTTAAAAACTGGCTCAGAGTTTATCTGTTTTTATTTCCTACATGAAGCCACTAAAGGAGCTACATCCATTAAAATTTTACTTTTCCTTCCAATAGAAAGTACTCCTGGATCAGTGCTTCTTTGTTCTTTTTGTGTCTCTGCTCTGTTCTCTCTAACCCCCAGTCGGTCGTGGCAGATGGCCGCTCACACTGACCCTGGTTCTGCTGGAGGTTTCTTCCTGTTAAAGGGAGTTTTTCCTCTCCACTGTCGCTACATGCATGCTCAGTATGAGGGATTGCTGCAAAGTCAACGCCAGTGACTGTCCACTGTTGCTACATACTCATATAGGAGGATGAATGACTCTATGCCATCTGCTGGATTTCCTTGGATAGAAAAATGTTTTAACCAATTTGAATAAATAACTGAACCTGACTATTCAATAGGATTAATTGGAATGTATGTACCTGACTTGAAATCTGTATGATTTGATTGAATTAACTTTGTGAAGTGCCTTGAGATTAAATGTGTTATGAATTGGCTCTATATAAATAAAACGGAATTGAATTGAATTAGAGATTGAATGTTATATGGCAATCCCCCTAAAACGTGTAAATAGGTCTGACATACAACTGACTGCCTCCGTTTCTTGTGTAAAACAGAAATTGTTTAATGAGCTGTGTCTCTGCCAGCAACCCCCACCCTCCATGCACAATATTATCTGTGTTGCAAGCCAGCAACTCTAATGTATATACCAACATATCCCATTCTGTGGTAAATGATCTGAGATTTAATATTATTTAAAACTACATATTTGCACATAAAATTCCCCAAATGACCTGATTTACCAAATAATCATAACCAGTTCTATATGTGGAATGATATACATTGTTTATCATGACCCTAATTTTAATGATTGTTTTAAAAAGAATTGTTAACTATCATTTCAACGGCATTAGTGTCAGGATCTGTCTGTGTGCTTTCTCTGTTTTGGTCTATTCAGCAGATTCAGTTGGAGTGTGGAGCTGCACTGCTGCCGTCTCACACACCTGTGAATTATCAGGCTCCAAAAAAGACAGATTACTCTGTCCCTGCATAGATTATAGCGGCCTTAATAACATCGCTATCAAAAACAAATATCCACTTCCCTTAATCTCGTCGGCATTTGAACCAGTTCAGGCATCCACTATTTTCACCAAACTCGACCTTCGTAATGCATACCATCTAGTCCGTATTAGACAGGGAGACAAGTGGAAGACTGCTTTTCGCACCCCAGTCGGTCACTTTGAGTATTTAGTGATGCCTTTTGGTCTCACTAATGCACCTGCAGTATTTCAGGCCCTAGTTAATGACGGTCTCCGTGACTTCCTGGATATCTTTGTTTTTGTATTTTTAGACAATATTCTCATCTTCTCCAAAACCCTACATGAATGTCAGACACACATCCGACAAGTCAACCAACGCCTTTGGAAAACAGACTGTACGTCAAAGCAGAGAAGTGTGGCTTTCACCTCAAGTCAGTTACGTTCCTAGCCTACGTCTTTGAGGGCGGACAGGTGAGAGCAGAGGCAGAAAGAATCAAAGCGGTCATAGATTGGCCGGTTCCTGAGAACTGCAAGCAGTTGCAACGCTTCCTGGGGTGCCAATTTATACAGGAAGTTTATAAGGAACTAAAGCCAGACAGCAGCCATTAACTGCTCTCACGTCCACTAAAACCACCTTCTCCTGGTCCCCCGCAGCCCAAGCAGCCTTCCTAGAGCTTAAGAATCGTTTCTCCACAGCCCCCGTTTTGATCCAGCCACAGACTTCAAAACAGTTTATTTTAGAAGTTGACGCTTCAGACTCCGGGGCGGGGGCAGTGCTTTCACAGCGCTTGAGTACAGACCACAAACTCCACCCCTGTGCCTTCTTTTCCCATCGTTTGACCCCCACTGAAAGAAATTATGATGTAGGGGATAGTGAATTACTGGCCATTAAACTAGCTTTTGAGAAATGGTGCCACTTATTGGAGGGATCAGAAATCTCGGTGCAGATTTTTAAAGATCACAAAAGCTTTCATATTTGCAATCTGCCAAACGCCTCAACCCCAGACAGTCAAGGTGGTCCCTATTCTTCTCACGATTTAACTTTAACATTACTTATCGCCCAGGGTCCAAGAACACAAAACCGGACTCTGTGTCCCGACACTACTCCCCCCAGGACAATGAACAGCCCGAACCCATCCTACTGCCCCACTGCACCATAGGGACCCTTACTTGGGAAGTTGGGGGTTGGGTCAACCGGGCCTCTCTGTCAGAACCAGACCTTGGTACGGGTCCCCCCAACTGCACCTACGTCCCCTCCTGCGTTCGTTCCAAATCTCATCCATTGGTTCCATACTGCCAAATTTACCTGTCACCCTGGAATAAACCGCACCATCGCCCTTATCGTCCGCCGGTTCTGGTGGCCCTCTTTACATTGGGATGTCAGAACCTATGTACTAGCTTGTACCATCTGCTCTAGGAACAAAACCAAAAATCAGACCCCGTCAGGTTTGTTGCAACCTCCCTCTATTCCCAAGAGGCCCTGGTCCCACACCACCCAGGACTTCGTGACAGGCCTGCCAAAGGCACAAGTCTAAAGATATGACCACCATTGTCACAATTATTGACCTTTTCTCCAAAGTCTGCCATCTCGTCACCCTCAGGAAGCTGCCCACTGCACTCCAGACCGCCCAGATCCTGGTTAAATATGTTTTCCACCTCCATGGCATCCCTCAAGACATTGTTTCCGACCGTGGACCACAATTCACCGCCCAGGTATGGAAACAGTTTTGCTCAGCTTTGAATGCAACTGTCAGTCTCTCCTCAGGGTTTCACCCACAGTCCAACAGCCAAACGGAGAGAATGAACCAGGAGTTGGAAGCCACTCTGAGGTGTGTAACCTCCTTGGCCCCCTGGGATTGGAGCACCCATCTCCCCTGGATCGAGCATGCCCAGAATGCACATGTGTCAGAGGCCACAGTTGTGCCTCGGTCACCTCCGTCCAACATTATATAAGACGCTACAAGCAGCTAACCACCACAGCGTTTCACCACTCCGTGGAGACAAACCGCTGCTTCACCAACCGAAGGAGTGCCCGGGCTCCTCCTTACACCCCTGGACAGAAGGTATGGCTCTCTTCCCGCCACATTCCCCTGAAACCTGTACCCGGCAAACTCTCCCCCAGATACATCGGTCCATACGTCATTGATGCCTTCATCAGCCCCACTGCTGTCCGTCTCCGATTGCCTCCACACCAGCGCATCCACCCCACATTCCACATCTTCCAGTTAAAACCTGTCCATTCCAGTACCCTGTGTCCTCCTTCCGAGCTCCCTCCGCCCGCCCAGGACATTGACGGGCACCCTGCCTATTCTGTGCAGCGCGTCCTGGGGTCCCGTCACCGTGGCCAGGGTTGGCAATACCTGGTCGACTGGAAGGGTTACGGCCTGGAGGACCGCTCCAGGATCTCTGGGTCCTTTATCCTTTGTCCAGGATTTCGTGGCTTCCCGATGTGGTTCATCTGCCTCTGCTGGGCTGCCTGGTGGCAGTCGTTGAAGGAGGGGTAATGTCAGGATCTGTCTGTGTGCTTTCTCTGTTTTGGTTTATTCAGCAGATTTAGTCGGAGGGTGGAGCTGCGCTGCTGCTGTCTCACACACCTGTGAGTTATCAGACTCGTTGAGGCAGCTTTTAAGGAGCAGGTTGCTGATAATTCGACGCCTGCGTGTCATCCTCTGTGTTACCTCAAGCCCTCACATCTCGATCCTGACTTAAACCTTGTGTTAAAACCTTTGTAACTTCAAGTTCTGCTCCTTCCTCTAAGGTGCCTCCTGAGGCTAACTTCCTGGGACCTCCCGTGGTTCTCAGTGCAGTCTGGTCCAGCTGATCTCTGGTGCTCCACGTTTTCGAATTACAGCCTGACTCCGACCTTCCCTAAGCACCACCTGCCTAAACCTTTCCGCCCTCCAGCGAACTGCTTGCCTCCGCAAACTCAGAGCTACCTGAGTGAACCTGACCTCCCCTCCCGGATTCCAAATTCGTCTGCAACCGTTAGCAATCCTCACTCTGACCATTCCTCCTCATTTTTTGCATCCAAGCTTACCTTTCTGGTTTCCCTTCCCAGAAGACGAACCGCAAGAGCTCCCGAAAAATTCCCGACACTTATTGTGATCCTTCTAAATAAACATCCTAAACCTTCCTAGTCTCCTTAGAGTTTCTGTGTGTGGGTCAAACAGCGTGGTAGAAGGATGACAATTAATATTAGTGACCAAATGAACTTCAGCGTTACTGACCAGTTCCTAAAGGAGATCCTGGATCGGAGTTGAGTTTTATTCCCAATCAGGAAGAAATATATCACAAAAGGCACCAGAGCTACAGTGGCTGTAGATAAACTTTATGTCAATAGTCAGTTGTATAGGGACTGGGAGATCACTCCGTTGCTTTATTAGAAGCAACGGCAGGTCAGTCTAAACCTGTAACACTGCTTAGATAAGACGTTAGATAACTGGCAAATGTAATCTATTGTAAAGCACAGCTAGCATGATGTTTACATTGTTTGATGTGGGCGGGGTCAATGTTAGGCTTTTGCGTATCTGCTCCTTTATGTCTCCTTTCATCTACCTCTAATTTACTCTCCGTACCGCACCTCTCTGTCACTCTTTTTTCTTTCTGTCACACAGAAACATACACACTCACACACACACACAAATATTTCTTAACATAACCTTATATCTCTCACCCCCTCTTACCCCCAGCATCTTCTTAATTTTCTGTCTCTTTCTCTACTATATCTCTGCTTCTGGACTTCATATCAGGCAACCCCAAGCACTAACTGATTTCACTTGGGTCTATCTGTTTCTGTGGTGATATGCGTTGTCCAGCTTTAGCAACACACACAGAAATATGGGTACACTAAGGTTTGTCACATGGAATGCGCATGGAGCCGACAACAGAGAGAAAAAGTTAAAAATTTTGATTAGCTTAAAAGACTTCGGGCAGACGTCTTATTACAAGAGATTCATAAATCTGCCACAGATGCAAATTATCTTAAATCATCCAAGTTTCCTAAATTGTCTTCTGCCTATTATAATTGTAGGGAAAGGGGAGTAAAGGGCCCCCGATTCCATACTCCTGGAGCACCCCCCACAGGGCATCATGAGGGACACAGTCAAATGCTTTCTCCAGGTCCACAAAACACATGTGGACCGGTTGGGCAAACTCCCATGAACCCTCGAGTACCCTGTAGAGGGTATAGAGCTGGTCCGGCGTTCCACGGCCGGGACGAAAACCACACTACTTCTCCTGAAGCCGGGGTTCGACTATCGGCCGGACTCTCCTCTCCAATACCCTGGTGTAGGCCTTACCAGGGAGGCTGAGGAGTGTGAACCTGTAGTTGGAACACACCCTCTGGTCACCCTTCTTATGTAGGGGGAGCACCACCCCAGTCTGCCAATCCAAAGGCACTGTCCCCGTCTGCCACGCAATGTTGAAGAGGCGTATCAACCATGACAGCCCCACAACATCCAAAGACTTGGGGTACTCAGGGCGGATCTCATCCAACCCCGAAGCCCTGCCACCGCGGAGCTTTTTAACCACCTCGGTGACTTCAGCCTGGGTGATGAAAGAGTCCAACCCTGAGTCCCCAGCCTCTGTTTCCACCAGGGAATGCGTGATGGCAGGATTGAGGAGATCCTCGAAGTACTCCTTCCACCGGCCGATAATGTCCCCAGTCGAGGTCAGCAGCTCCCCAACCCCACTGTAAACAGTGTTGGCGAAGCACTGCTTCCCCCTCCTGAGGCGCCGGACGGTTTGCCAGAATCGCTTCGGGGCCAACCAGTAGTCCTTCTCCATGGCCTCGCCGAACTCCTCCCAGGTCCGCGTTTTTGCCTCTGCCACCTCCCGGGCCGCCGCACGCTTGGCCCCACGGTACCCGTCAGCCGCCGCAGGAGTCCCACAAGCCAACCACAGCCGATAGGACTCCTTCTTCAGCTTGACAGCGTCCCTTACTGCCGGTGTCCACCACCGGGATCGGGGATTGCCGCCGCGACAAGCACCGCAGACCTTACGGCCGCAGCTACGGGCAGCAGCATCGACAATAGATGCGGAGAACATGGTCCACTCTGACTCTTTGTCTCCGACATCCCTCGGAATCTGGTCAAAGCTCTCCCGGAGGTGAGAGTTGAATACATCCCTGGCCAAGGGGTCCGCCAGACGTTCCCAGCAGACCCTCACTATGCGCTTGGGCCTGCCAAGTCTGTCCGGCTTTCTCCTCCCCCAGCGGATCCAACTCACCACCAGGTGGTGATCAGTGGACAGCTTAGCCCCTCTCTTCACCCGAGTGTCCAAAACATGCGGCCGAAGGTCTGATGATACGACAACAAAGTCGATTATCGACGTCCTGCCTAGGGAGTCTTGGTGCCAAGTGCACTGATGAACACCCTTATGTTTGAACATGGTGTTCATTATGGACAATGCGTGACTAGCACAGAAGTCCAATAACAAAGCGCCACTCGGATTCAGATCGGGGAGGCCATTCCTCCCGATCACGCCTCTCCAGGTGTCACTGTCGTTCCCACGTGGGCGTTGAAGTCCCCCAGGAGAATAACGGAGTCCCCAGGAGGGGCACTATCCAGCACCCCTGACAGGGACACCAAGAAGGCCAGGTACTCCGCAATACCACTCGGCCCGTAGGCTGAAATGATGGTCAGAGACCTCTCCCCAACCCAAAGGCGCAGGGATGCGACCCTCTCATCCACTGGGGTAAACCCCAACGCGAGACGGCTGAGCTGGGGGGCGACAAGCAAACCCACCCCAGCCCACTGCCTCTCCCCGTGGGCCACTCCAGAGTAGAAGAGAGTCCAGCCCCTATTGAGGAGATGGGTTCCAGAGCCGACGCTGTGTGTGGAGGCGAGCCTGACTATTTCTAGTCGATATCTCTCGGGGCCATCCGATCTCTGTACAAGCGGTGCAGGAGTATGGTCCGCATTGCTGGCACTAAGTCGGACCTGTTCCCGGTGCATGTTGGACTCCGGCAGGGCTGCCCTTTTTCACCAGTCCTGTTCATAATTTTTATGGACAGGATTTCTAGGCGCAGATGAAGATTAGCTCCTCCAAGTCCGAGGCCATGGTTCTCGACCGGAAAAGGGTGGCTTGTCCTCTTCAGGTTGGAGGGGAGTTCCCGCCTCAAGTGGAGGAGTTTAAGTATCTCGGGTTCTTGTTCACGAGTGAGGGAAGAATGGAGCGGGAGATCGACAGATGGATCGGTGTGGCTGCCACAGTAATGGCGGCGCTGTGCCGGTCCGTTGTGGTGAAGAGAGAGCTGAGCCGAAAAGCGAAGCTCTCGATTTACCGGTCGGTCTACGTTCCTACCCTCACCTATGGCCATGAACTTTGGGTCATGACCGAAAGAACGAGATCTCGGATACAAGCGGCGGAAATGAGCTTCCTCCGTAGGGTGGCCGGGCACTCCCTTAGAGATAGGGTGAGGAGCTCGGCCATCCGGGAGGGGCTCAGAGTAGAGCCGCTACTCCTCCACATCGAGAAGAGCCAGTTGAGGTGGCTTGGGCATCTATACCGGATGCCTCCTGGACGCCTTCCTCGGGAGGTGTTCCAGGCACGTCCCACCGGGAGGAGGCCCAAGGGATGGCCCAGGACACGCTGGAGGGACTGTGTCTCTCGGCTGGCCTGGGAACGCCTTGGGCTCCCCCCGGAGGAGCTGGAGGAGGTGTCTGGGGAGAGGGACGTCTGGGCATCTCTGCTGAGTCTGCTGCCCCCGCGACCCAGTCCCGGATAAAGCGGAAGATGACGAGTACGAGGAAAGGGGAGTAACAGTCTTAATTCACAGAAATGTTTACTCTACAGAATTATACACAGTTACAGATCCAGAGGGTAGATTTATGATAATAAAAATAAAATTTATACATAACCAAATGATATGTCTTGTCAGTATATATGCCCCAAATGTTGATGACCCCCCCATTCTTCCATTGTTTATTTTTTCTGCACTGTCTAAACACTTGGATTGCTCACTTCTTCTTGGGAGTGATCTCAACTTTGGTCTAAATGAGGAATTAGACAGGCTGACCACAACAGGGACTCAGTACAGTTGGCAATTCTTAAATATGTGACGCGCCACGGGAAAACCAGGAACAAGTCGGTAGAGCACAAATGGAGAAAATGAGGAAAAACCGTCAATTTCTGGGAAAATAGTGATTTTAATTTTATTGCAAAATGTGCAAGTTGAAATTATGAAGTATCCACTCAGTTTCAGAGGTTTTAAAATGGTAAATTTTATGTTTAAACTCGGCTTGTTTTCAGCCTAAAACTCAGCCAGCTCGTATTTACATTTTGGGGAGGGGAAAAGCCTCAGCTCATTTCTGTTGCTTTTTTGTTTGGCTCCGCGCTGGCTTTTGTTCTGCTTGTTGACCAATAACCAGCATGCTTTAAGAAACTTCATGGCTACTTAACAGCTCCTATGAAAAATAATTTGTTTCTTCACGATGGACCAAGCTCAACGTGTTGCAAACGAACTGAATCGCGGCTGATACAGTGCTTCGCTGTGGGAGTACATGTTCAGCAGTACCACCGCCGCCGCCGGACTCTCTTCAGATTCTGAATCAGAAGGAGATGAAGCAAAAGAGATGATAGCAACTGCATTACTTTGGAAAACATTCTTAATTTGCAGCTGAGGATGACAAAGAAAGCTTTGGACTGGCGGCTGATGAGCTAGAACGTGAGATATCAGAAGCTATTGCTATCACAACATTTGAGGAAAACAGAGAGAGTGAAATGGAGAAGATACGTAACTTCGACTGTAAATGCTACGGAAGAAGAAAGGAGAACTCTTCACTTGGGATACAGTCCTGTAGCCGCGAACTTTCTCCGACAAAGAAAGCTTTGGACTGGCGGCTGATGAGCTAGAACGTGAGATATCAGAAGCTATTGCTATCACAACATTTGAGGAAAACAGAGAGAGTGAAATGGAGAAGATACGTAACTTCGACTGTAAATGCTACGGAAGAAGAAAGGAGAACTCTTCACTTGGGATACAGTCCTGTAGCCGCGAACTTTCTCCAGAGCTCATGAACAACATACGGATGGATTCTTTAGCAGCAGAAAGGGAGTGGCAGGACATGAGAATAATCTGACATCTTGAAGCAAACTTGCGTATGCTAGAAACTTCAGCAATGACCACATCCACCAAGAAGACACCAAGGAAAAGAAAACACTCCAGGACAACTTATTCCATCGGAGGCAACGAAGTCTGCCGGAATACCTTTCAGTTTCTCTTGGGGTGAGTTTGATAACTTTTTAAAAAACTATTATGATTCATCATATTGTAAATAAATCATGTACTGAAGCGGACAAATCACATAAACCTGACCTGTCAAATATTAAAATTGACTTGAGTGAGGTTTGTGTTTGTATTTTTAATCTAAGCTTGAGGTTGTGTTTTTTTTCTTTCCCTTGCGCTGGGTAATCAGTGGTCACAACAAGAGTTTTTTTTGTCTAGTGTAGCTACACGAGGTTAGCAACCACTGTATCCCATTCACAATGTGAAAATCGACTTGAGTTGGGGGAGGGGGGTTGTATTTTTAATCTACGTTTGAGGTTGAAAAAAAATTAAAAACAAATACCTATTTTTATGTTTTGTGTTATATGTTTATTTCTATAAACCCACATATATGCAGAAAAAACGTCATACCAATTTTGTCAACACTCGTCAATGTAAACCATAAGCTGAATATTTCCTTTGTTTCCCCTGCTCAGAATCTGTAATGCCACGTTGACTGACATCATCAGACACTTTGAATAGAACGGTGCAAGATCCCCTTGAGGAAAAAGAGCCAGCGGCCACAGGATCCCGATTTTATCAGCAGTGAGCAACTCCGCAGAGTTTTGGAGTTCATAAAGAACTATGCTGAGGATCACGCCATCATGCTGGCCGGTCGACATCCTGGCCACAGGGATTGGCATGTGAAGCTACTGCCAACACATGTCAAAGGCCTCAGTGTGGCGTCTCTATATCAAGTCTGCTAAGGAGCTTGGTATGTATAAAAATATATTTTTATAGAACAGTGAAATTCTTCTAATGACCAGTGATGTAAAACTTCATCAAAAATTAATAACCCTGTGATATTTTTCTTTCAGATGAGCGTGCAATTTTCAAATCAATCTTCAAGGCGCTTTGGACCCAGCTACTCCCACACATAAGAAGCTGTAGGCCCCACACCGACCTCTGCTGGCAGTGCCAACAGAATAATGACCAGCTTTTAAGAAGTGCAAACCTTCCAGAGGAGAGGAAGACTGCAGCAATCAAGAAGCAACAGGATCATCTTCAGCTTGTTCAAAAAGAGAGGGCCGTCTACAAGGAGATGACTGCTGCCTGCAAAAAGACCTGCGACGACCATCAATTGTCCATCGGCCCCTCCCCACCTTTAAGTAAGATCAGGATGCACTACAGCTTTGACTTTGCACAGCAGGTATAAACATAAGACTGCTTTAACAATACACAGCTTTTGTTTAATCTAATCCTTGTTTTTTTGTTCTCTGTCTTCATCAGATGCACTTCCCCTCGATACCACTGCAACCTGGGCCTATGTACTTCCTGACACCACTGAAATGTGGACTTTTTGGTGAATCTTGTGAAGGCCTGCAGAAACAGATGAATTTCCTGATTGATGAAAGCATGTCATCAGGGAAGGGGAGCAATGAAGTCATCAGCTACTTGCACCACTTCACTCATTTTGGAGTTGGAGAAACTGATGTGGATCTTCATTGTGACAACCGCACTGGGCAAAACAAAAAAAATTTTATGCTGTGGTATGGTGCCTGGCGGGTTGCACACAAGCATCACTCCACACTAAACATCCACTTCCTGATTGCTGGCCACACCAAATTTGCCCCGGACTGCGGCTTTGGGCTTATCAAACAAGCATACAAGAGGAACAGGGTCAGCACATTGGCAGATATAGCCAAAGTAAGTCTATTCCATCAGATAGAAAATCAAAGAAGAAATTCAGTCATATGCATGAAAACTAATATGCTTATTCCTATTATGGTCCTTCTGTGTACAGGTAGTGGAAAACAGTTCTCCAGAAAGTCGCCTCAACATCCTACAGCTGGTCGGACTGTAAGATGGCATGGTGTTAGTCAACATGTTTGACTGGCAGGCACACCTGAGTCCCTACTTCTGAAAGCTCCCACAGATCAAGAGTTATCAGCACTTCAGGTATCTATTATACAGACTTCCACAATCTGTATTTGTCAATAACAAAGAGACATGCAATATTTAAATTTTTTGTGTGCTTTTATTAATAGCTTTGATGCCAAAAGACCTGGTGTGGTCCTAGCTAGGACTCACAGAGACGCAGAGCCTGTTAGCTTTCAGCTGCTGTGTGACCCGGAAGTCCTACCCCCTGTCATCTCTATTCCTACCCTGCCTGCACCTGGACTGGACCCGGACAGGCAGACTTATCTTTATTCAAAGATCAGGCCTTTCTGTTCCAATGAAGCGAAGGACATTACATTTCAGATCCTCTGCCTGCACTAAAGATCTCCGAGGAAGAGGTAAACAGGCTCTTTCAGTGCATGAAAACAAAGAAAGCTGGAGGACCTGATAACATCTCCCCATCATGTCTGAAAGCCTGCGCACATCAACTTGCTCCAATCCTCACAAGGATCTTCAACAAGTCACTGGAGAAATGTGAGGTCCCCTCCTGCCTCAAACGATCCACCATCATCCCGGTTCCCAAGAAACCCACCATTGTAGGATTAAATGACTACAGGCCTGTAGCCCTGACGTCTGTGGTCATGAAATCCTTTGAGCGGCTGGTGTTGAAGCACCTGAAAGACATCACAGGCCCCCTGCTGGACCCCCTGCAATTTGCTTACCGAGCAAACAGGTCAGCAGATGATGCTGTTAACTTAGGTCTACACTTCATCCTGCAACACCTCAACCACCCAGGGACGTACGCCAGGATCCTGTTTGTAGACTTCAGCTCAGCCTTCAACACTATCATACCAGACATCCTCCACCAGAAGCTCACACAACTCAACGTCCCAGCCTCCGCCTGACAGTGGATCAACAGCTTCCTGACAGACCGACAGCAGCAGGTGAGACTGGGGAACATCTTCTGCCGAACCAGATCAATAAGTACTGGTGCCCCCCAGGGGTGTGTTCTATCCCCACTCCTCTTCTCCCTGTACACAAATGACTGCACCTCATCGGACACGTCCGTGAAACTCCTTAAGTTTGCAGACGACACCACTGTCATTGGACTGATCCAGGACGGTGATGAGTCTGCATACAGACAGCAGGTGGATCGGCTGGTACACTGGTGCGGTCAGAACTACCTTGAACTAAACCCACTCAAGACTGTGGAAATAAATGGTGGTGGACTTTCGGAGAACAACACCCCCATACACCCCCCTCACCATCCTCAATAACACTGTATCGGCCGTGGAACACTTCAGGTTCTTAGGAACCACCATCTCTGAGGACCTGAGATGGTCTTCGCACATAGACACTGTTCGAAAGAAGGCCCAGCAGAGACTGTACTTCCTGAGGCAACTCAAGAAGTTCAACCTTCCACAGGAGCTGCTGGTCATCTTCTACACTGCCATCATTCAGTCTGTCCTGTCTTCATCCATCTCAGTGTGGTTTGGCTCATCCACAAAACAGGACAGGTGCAGACTGCAACAAATAATCAGGAATGCAGAGAGAATAATCAGAGCCGATCTTCTCTCCATCCAAGACTTACAGGTCTAGGGTCAAGAAAAGAGCTGCCAGAATCTCTGCAGACCCCACACACCCTGCACATAAACTGTTTAGAGTTTTTACCTTCAGGCCGCCGCTACAGAGCACTGTTCACTAAAACCAGCCGCCACAAAGACAGTTTCTTCCCCCGGGCTGTTTCTCTGATGAACATTTAATAGAGTACAAAACAACAGCATACAGATGTTGCAAATGCACCTTTTCTATTAGATATGTGTATATTGTACATTGTAAATTGTAAATTTGTATATTCTGTAATGCAAAAACAGAACAAAAGAGCAAAGTGTACCGGAGTCAAATTCCTTGTTTGTATGCACGAACTTGGCAATAAAGCTGATTCTGATTCTGATTTAATAGACTGGAACTTTAAGTGAGACTTATCTAAAAACAAGAGGAAACCAAACCAATCTCCAGGATAGAGATATTAGGTTGCAGTTGTTGGACCACTTGTTTGCTGAATATTGGACCATTTGCACATTGCTGGACGCCACCAGGCCTCCTGGCATTTTCGGCCATTTTGTATCCAGGACATTGCAACTGATATGACGGGGCGCCCCAGTCTGACGTCACAGAACGCTATATAGGAAGGCGCCCATTTTGACCATTTGCTTTTCAGCTGGAGATCATGACACTGTTACCAACATCTGAAGCATCACCTGGAGAAGAGTCCCGAGTGGATCTCATTTATTCTCTCTCGTTGGCCAACGAAGAATTCATAACTGAGGTTTCTGGAATAAGAAGGCCAGAAATTTCACTTTGCCAATCGAAGACGTGAGCTTAACACGTAACTAAAAAAACACGGAGTTTCAAGGAGATGAATCGCCACCTTGTTTTGTCCTAGTCGACTGGAAGCCGCTGTGCTACCCAGCTTTGTGTGTGTTTTGCGGGGTTATTTAACACCTGAGAGCAGGCGCAGGTACGCTGTGAGACTGGACTGCTAAAATAACCTCATGGTGAAATTCCCCATTTTCTTTGTCTTCAACCTTACTGCTTGCTAGCTTGCCGCCAAACGTTTTATAACCCTTTGTCTGCTCAAGAGTTGGGGGAGATTTTATGACTGAGTATAACTGAGTTACAGTTTGAGCTGCGCCCCACCCTCCACTCACAACCACATCCCTTTGTCATATTATAATTTTTGCCATAACTGCTGGTTGACTCCATACACAGCCACTGTTGTTTTGTTTTATTTTTGTTTAGTTAGATATTTTACCCCTTTTGTGTAGAACTTTGCATGTTTGAGTAGGTGAAGATTATTAAATCAGAAGAACGGAGTGTATCAGGGCTGTGATTTAATATTCACATAGATAAAGAGAAGGCGTTCTGTGTTTATTTTGTGCAAGAGTGATTCGTCAGTCAAGATAAGGTTAAAAGTTCCACACATTTCGGCAGAAACGGTCGATTAAACAGTGACATCTCCGGTAATAGTTATTAATTACTGAGTATTTAACGGTTGTAATTATCAGAGGCGTTGAGCCACAATTACAACACCAGAAGACATCTCTGGTCTCAATTCATAAATGAGGATTTTGGTTAAGAAATTAATTTAGTCAAATTATGATTTTTAATTATAATTATTGATAAATATTAATTAATCAATAATCATAATTCTAACATATGTCGTTCCTTGACGGGCCTTAAAAAGACAGACATCAAATCACTGTTGCACAGAATAAACAATTGTGATCTCCGTTAACTAGACGTTTTATTGTGAGATTTTTGAGGTTCGCACAGAACGTTTGTGAATTAGGGGATATCTTGACTAGAGTTTGCTCAGTTCTGCTGCAGAGGATAAAATAATCTTTCAGAGGTGTTTATTGTGGATGCAAGGTGAAAGTTGGTTTAACTTGTGGAAAATTTAAAGTTAATTTCCAGGCAGTCAGCCTGCTGGATCAGCTGCAGAAAACCAGCGCTGATAAGCAGCAGACCTGCCCCCAGTGTCCGCTGGGCGTAATTACAGTTGTGACCAACATCCTCCCAGTCAGGTAGAGAACAACACCTACATCTGGTGGCCATTTAATAAAATTGCAGTTTCACCTGGATTTCCCAAACTGCAGACCTTCACTCCATACCATCTGGTGGTCACTAGTGAGAATTGCATTTCCTACCTTGAATTTTAATCACTCAATTCATTACCACAGGCAGATAATTCCATCACCTATGATCATAAGGGCGTAACTTAAAGTTGAAAGTTGAAGTTACAGATCATTCATTACCACTTTTGGATAAAATTTAAGCGTTTTTGCTGGGTTTTATTGTGTGAAGCATGTTTTGATCTCATAATCAGAATCAGAATCAGAATCAGAATCAGAAAAGCTTTATTGCCAAGTACGTTTTTGGACATACAAGGAATTTGTTTTGGCGTAGTCGGTGCAATACAATACAAATTAAACAGTATAAACATATCTACAATATAATATAAATATATGTGCACAGTTTTAAGTGAGTGAGAGTAAATATAGAGCAGTATAAGATGCAAGAGCAATACAACAGTGCAGGTGATCATTGTGCAAGTAAAGCAGGAGTCCAAGCTGAGCGTTAATGTAACACATAGAGTTACAAGTTACAAGTGTCCTGTCAGCAAAAAAAGGGGGGGTGTGGGGGAAAGGGACAGTGTCAGCGTGGTTTCCGGGCTTTGTTAACCAGGCTGGTGGCAGATGGGAAAAAACTGTTCTTGTGGCGTGAGGTTTTGGTCCGGATGGACCGCAGCCTCCTGCCAGAGGGGAGAGTCTCAAAGAGTCTGTGACCGGGGTGGGAGGGATCAGCCAGAATCTTCCCTGCCCGCTTCAGGGTCCTGGAGGTGTACAGTTCCTGGAGCGACAGTAGACTGCAGCCAATCACCTTCTCAGCAGACCGAATGACACGCTGCAGCCTGCCCTTATCCTTGGCTGTAGCAGCGGCGTACCAGATGGTGATGGAGGAGGTGAGGATGGACTCAATGATGGCTGTGTAGAAGTGCACCATCATAGTCTTTGGCAGGTTGAATTTCTTCAGCTGCCACAGGAAGAACATCCTCTGCTGGGCTTTCTTGATGAGGGAGCTGATGTTTGGCTCCCACTTGAGATCCTGGGAGATGATGGTTCCCAGGAAGCGGAAAGATTCCACAGTGTCAATTGTGGAATCACAGAGGGTGATGGGGGCAGGTGGGGCTGGGTTCTGCCTGAAGTTCACAACCATCTCCACTGTCTTTAGAGCGTTGAGCTCAAGGTTGTTCTGGCTGCACCAGTCCAACAGATGGTCCACCTCCCATCTGTACGCAGACTCATCACCATCAGAGATGAGTCCGATCAGGGTGGTGTCGTCCGCAAACTTCAGAAGCTTGACAAACTGGTGACTGGAGGTGCAGCTGTTGGTGTACAGGGAGAAGAGCAGAGGAGAGAGAACACAGCCTTGGGGGGAACCGGTGCTGATGGTCAGGGAGTCAGAGACGTGCTTCCCCAGCCTCATGCGCTGCTTCCTGTCAGACAGGAAGTCAGTGATCCACCTGCAGGTGGAGTCGGGCACACTCAGCTGGGAGAGCTTCTCCTGTAGCAGAACTGGGACGATGGTGTTGAAGGCAGAGCTGAAATCCACAAACAGGATCCTGGCGTAGGTTCCTGTGGAGTCCAGGTGCCGGAGGATGAAGTGAAGGGCTAGGTTGACTGCATCATCTACAAACCTGTTGGCTCTGTAGGCAAACTGCAGGGGGTCAAGGAGGGGGTCGGTGATGTCTTTTAGGTGTGAGAGCACAAGGCGCTCAAAGGACTTCATCACCACAGAGGTCAGGGCGACGGGTCTGAAGTCATTAAGCCCTGTGGTCCTTGGCTTCTTGGGAACAGGGACGATGGTGGAGGACTTGAAGCAGGCTGGCACATGACATGTCTCCAGTGAGGTGTTAAAAATGTCTGTGAAGACTGGAGACAGCTGATCAGCGCAGTGCTTCAGGCTGGCTGGTGAGACAGAATCCGGTCCAGCAGCTTTCCGGGGGTTCTGTCTCCTGAAGAGTTTGTTGACGTCCCTCTCCTGGATGGAAAGAGCCGTCCTCGGCGTGGGTAGGGGGCTGGTGGGGGGGAACTTCAGGGTGGGGGTTGGAGGTGCCAAGGCCCCTCTTGAGGTTGGAGAGATGGGGGTGGTGGATTGTGGCTGCAGCTGTTGGGGGGCGTCGTGGGAGATGGTTGCAGGACTGTCCCTTTGTCTTTCAAAGCGGCAGTAGAACTCGTTCAGGTCGTTGGCGAGGCGTCGGTCGTTGATGGAGTGGGGGGCTTTCGGCTTGTAGTTGGTGATTTGCTTGAGCCCTTTCCAGACAGACGCAGAGTCGTTGGCTGAGAACTGGTTTTGGAGCTTCTCAGAGTACAGTCGTTTGGCTTCTTTCACTGCCTTGCCAAACTTGTACTTAGCCTCTCTGTATATGTCTTTGTCTCCACTCCTGAAGGCCTCTTCCTTATCCAGTCTTAACCTTCTGAGTTTAGCTGTGAACCAGGGTTTGTCGTTGTTGTAACTCACCCTGGTGTATGATGGTACACAGCTGTCCTCACAGAAGCTGATGTAGGAAGTCACAGCCTCTGTGTACTCGTCCAGACTGTTGGTAGTAGTCCTAAACACATCCCAGTCTGTACAGCCTAAACACGCCTGGAGATTCTCCACAGCCTCACTGCTCCACTTCCTTGTCGTCCTCACAACAGGTTTGCAGAGCTTTAGTTTCTGCCTGTATGCAGGAATCAGGTGGACCATGATGTGGTCGGATTGGCCCAGTGCAGCACGTGGGACGGCGTGATAAGCGTCTCTGATGGTGGTGTAACAGTGATCCAGAATGTTGTCCTCTCTGGTCGGACATTTTATAAACTGTCTGTATTTGGGGAGTTCGTGGGTGAGATTACCTTTGTGAAAGTCGCCAACGACGATAACTAAGGAGTCCGGGTTGGTCCGCTCCACACTCAGTATCTGGTCGGCGAGCATGCGCTGTGCGACCTGCACGTTAGCTTGCGGCGGGATGTAAACACCGACCAGGATGAACGAAGCGAACTCACGGGGGGAATAGAAAGGCTTACAGTTTAAGATGAAGGCTTCCAGGTCTGGAGAACAGTGCTGCTGAATCACTGTCACGTCGTTGCACCAACCACTGTTGAGGTAAAAACAGATTCCTCCACCTTTCGCTTTGCCGGAGAGTTCCGTGTCTCTGTCCGCTCTGTAGAGCTGGAATCCTGCCAGCTGCAGCGCAGAGTCCGGTATTAATCCACACAGCCACGTCTCCGTGAAGCACAAAACTGCCGATGAATAAAAGTCCCTGTTTTTCCCCAACAACAGCTGTAGTTCCTCCATTTTGTTGGGAAGTGAGCGCACGTTAGAGAGAAATATTCCAGGTAACGGTGTTCGTAGTCCACGCTGGCGAAGACGTACCAGCACCCCAGCCCGTTTCCCTCTCTTCCGGCGTTTCACCGCGTGAACAAAGGTGAGCGCACCTTTGACCAGAATGTCCAAAGGTTCCAGAGCAGTAGGCAGAAAAGTGGGAAATAACTCCTAGTAGCCCTGATGTTCATGAGTTCTTCTCTGGTGAGAGAGCTCCGGGTACCATCACAGAAGACCGTTTTAAAGCAAAAAACAAAACAAAACAATGCGCACCAACACGCCGAGGCGACCATCTGCGGCGCCATCTTGTTTGTAGATGGCACTAACTTAGTTGTCTAACAGGAAGGTAGGTGATCCATATTAGAGAACACTAACATTTATTTGAAGCTAAGAACAGCATTGAATGTTTTAGTTTTGTTTTCGCATTTTTAAAATTTTATTTTGAATTTGGATTTTAGGTTATTTCAAAATTCTTTCTCTTCTTCTTTCTTTCCCTTTTTGTGTGTGTTTGCTTGATTACTCCTATTAAAGCATTGACTTGGGTAAGCCACAGTTTGAACAGTCAAACCTGTGTGCCCATTTTAAGCAAACCCATACACCTGGAAGATACATATATGAATCAGACAGCTGGCTGAACAGCTAAGCTTGTTCTGTGCTGCTAATTAATTTAGTAATCATTGGTCACTGAACAACTCAGTCTGTTGCGTTGCTGCTAATTTCTTTAGTGGTGGTTCATAGATAAACAATTATGTGTGTTTGCATTGTGCATTTTGGGCCAAAGATGGAGGGAACATCCCAGACTGCAGCTGGAGATGTGTGTATGGTGGAGGACCCCATAGGAATGCAGGCACAAGAGGTGATTGGGTCATTGATTCTGTTGTCCCCAGAGGAGCGTAAAGGTCTCAATGGTTATGGCATTGAGCAATGTGAAGCCAGGATTCAGGAGTTGCTCCAAGTCATTAAAAACCCACCAAAGGACAGAGTATTACCGGCGCTTGAGAGCTGTTTACTTCCAAGGATGCAATGCGCCCGGCATTGAGGAGGAACATGCTTTTAAATCCCTGTTCCTTCACAACCTTCATGAAAGTGTGTGATACGATGTTACTATGTATTGTAGAACCAAGACCATGAGCATGCAAGAGATCCGCAAATATGCTCAGATGGCGTGGGAAACACGTGCTCGCCCGACCAAGGGACCAGAGGGCGAGGCTAGGGTTTTACGGATACATGCAGAAAGGAAAAGTCTTGCGTTGGAAGATCAGGAAATGCCTTCAACCAGAACCCATGTGAAGAACAGGTTCAGGGAACAACATAGGATTGGTCAGCTGGACTGGGGGGTGGTGCTGAACACCAACCACAGTCAAAGTTGCCGGACCACTTCCGGTCGAAAAGACGACCTGACCATCACGTGAAGCCAAAAGGTAAACCTGATGGAAAAGGGTGGAACCGACACGCAGAAAGGATTATGGGGAAAGAGATGGAGGAGGCCTTACGTAAGATGGTGACAGAAGCGGTGCATCAGGCCACCACGCCCCCACAACCCTTGAAACACGAAGCCGACCCTCCAGTTAAACCAGACCCAAACTTCCCGTCAGCATGACTAGGCGTGGACCCAGTCTCCACAGCCATCAGAGTCTACCTGATCGGATGGGGAGACAAACCTGGGAAACTCCAAGTACCCCTTGGGACCTCCCCAGGAGAAACACCACAAACCATCTTTCCAAGGTTCTCAGGTAAACTGAACCAAAATGGACATGCACATCGTCTATACTGTCTGATCATGATAGGGGGACGTTTCCAACTGAGTTTCTATTCTAAAATAGGATCAGAGATCAACCTGATGTGCTCAATCATGTTTGAGGAGGTGAGTAGAGCCATGCTCTCTTTCAATGAACCATTTCAGGCCGACGCTTGTGATGTAAGCATCACCAGCCGCACCCAAAACCAATCATGCATCACTAGTTGGGTGGAGCTGGACATCACACTCGAAGACATGACTCTGGTGCACCACCTCTATATGTGCACATTAAACAAAAAGCTTTTTCTTGGTGGCCAGGACCTGCTGGACAGGCTGGCCCCGCTCATTGACTGCCACCAGGACCAACTCTGAGTCCAGGCGGAGGTGCAAACACCACTGGGTGCAAGCAGCAAACCATCCTTGGTGACAAACCAGGTTGCCAGCTTAGAGGAGCCCAAAGAACCTCTCAGGCCAATGTCGGTGCCAGACATGGGCACCTCTGTGACACAGCTGCACCCAGATACCCAGAAAACTCCTCCCAGATGCAGTCATGCATCCTTTCTTTGCTCTTTAAAGAACCCAGGTGTGAAAACTTGCAACCCCAAAGTGGTGGAAGGTGTACACCTGGAAACCATGATCATACAAGAAGTGCTTCTAAGGAAATTATCAACTGGTAGAGAGCTGTATGACCGCGTGTGCCAAAAAGACCCCCTTTTAACTGAGGCACAACACAGCTACACACTCCTTTTAGCAGACGGGCTCTGCCCTCTCCTCAAGACAGCCAGAGTGTGCACCGCCAGTGTGCAGATTGGCATCAAACAGCTCTCCCATGCTGTGGACATTGTTCCAACAGACCAAAGAGGGGTCACATTATCCTACGCCCATTACTGTCCTGTAGGGGGCTATAGGAGCTATAAAGCCACACTCCACACCCTCCTACAGATGGCGCACTGGCCTCCAACGTCTCACGACACCCAGGTCTACATCAAAGGATGTTTAACCTGCCGCCAGTTTCAGCCATCCCAGCCAATCGGTCAACCTCCGCTTCAGCGAAGGGGGGTTACATTACCTTGGTTCCACCTTCAGACCAACTGAGTCGAACCAGCTCCAAAATTAACAGGAGGTAATAAATTCTTCCTAACTGTGACATGCAGCTTCATTAAGTGGGTTGGATGCTTGTCAGAAAAGGTTGACACCATCATCCCAGCTGCTGCGCTTTTGCTGAACCAGATGAAGTTCTACATCGAACTCTCCTCCCCAAGAACAGAGCTTGTCTCCATGTCCGGGAAAGGAGAGACCAGTGCGTAGGACTAGTTAAATAGGTGCATGTTTCATGAACTCACACTAACATGCACTAATCGCTAACAACTTTCTTCAACAGAAACAGTTAAACATATAACTACCTTCTAGGACACAGTATTAAACTGTAAGTTGGCACGATATTTTTCCATAACACTGCATGCACAGCAGACCTCACAAAAGTGATTAAGAATGATGTAATGGACACCCACATTGCCAGAGATTTCATGCAAAATCTTATTAAAGGAGGTTGGTTCATCTGTAGACAGTCCCACCGAGGCACAGAGACCCATTGGCCTAGTTCTGCTGAACTTAGTAGAGAAATCCTAAGTCCACCAGAGCAGACACCTTGCAACCTCAACAAACACACCTGGCTTATAGCCAATGTACTTCAATCCATTTATTCTTTTTCTCCCTCTTTTCACATCTAGATAGTTTAGAGACAGGAGTCATATTAAAACCCATCATCATTTGGAAGAGCTAATGGTTTAAGCCTAAACCTGCTTTAAACATTCGTTTTTTTTAGATTATACACCACATACCGGCAGGTTAAGCGTTTACAGGCCAGGATTGATTCCCTCACATTCATTCCCCCACGGTTCATAGCACCGCCTTTGCCAATGACACAGCCAGGTTCCAATGCCTGATAGAAGTTGGTCGGACGAATAAGCTATGAACCATGATTTTGTTTTTGTTTGTTTTTTGTTTTGCTTTATATATATATATACACATATATATGGTATCTTTTATTGTTGTTTCATTTTGTCTCAGGGTTACCAAAGCTGATGACCAAAGAATGTAATGATGATATGAATGTCAGTCAGTCAGTCAGTCATTTTCTACCGCTTATTCCATAGTGGGTCATGGGGGAGCTGGTGCCTATCTCCAGCAGTCTAGGGCGAGAGGCGGGGTACACCCTGGACAGGTCGCCAGTCCATCGCAGGGCAACACACAAACAACCATGTACACTCATTCATGTATTGTCCTGTATTTTCTCATTGAACAACGTAGAAAGGTATGAGTTAGTCAGAGTTTAGTCCTGCCGAGGCTAACTTCTATCCTGCCCAGTCATAGGTTTTGAGGAACACAGAGACAGTTTGTTTGTTCTGCTTCGCCACAGATCACTGATTGGTCAGCAAAGGACAGAATGGTCTCAGTAGCTTCAAAGACTGTGATTCATTTCACCCTTTGAACCTAGGGGGTAATTTTGGAAAACTTGTTTGCTGAATATTGGCCCATTTGCACATTGCTGGACGCCACCAGGCCTCCTGGCATTTTCGGCCATTTTGTATCCAGGACATTGCGACTGATATGACGGGGCGCCCCTGTCTGACGTCACAGGACGCTATATAGGAAGGCGCCCATTTTGACCATTTGCTTTTCAGCTGGAGACCGTGACACGGTTACCAACATCTGAAGCATCACCTGGAGAAGAGTCCCGAGTGGATTTCATTTATTCTCTCGTTGAACAAGGAACAATTCCTAACTGAGGTTTCTGGAATGAGAAGGCCAGAAATTTCACTTTGCCGATCGAAGACGTGAGCTTAACACGTAACTAAGAACACGGAGTTTCAAGGAGACGAATCGCCACCTTGTTTTGTCCTAGTCGACTTTGATGGTCAGATCATATTTTCCCTTTCGCCAAGGAGGCCAGAGAACGAAGATTGACCGCTTTTCCTGAAGTTAACTATGGACGCACAGTAACTTCCAACTTCCACCCCATTTTCTCTCAACCCCGCAGAAGGGAGACAGCGACAAGTAAAACCCATCCTTTATTTTATTTCTTTCTTAGAAAGCCTGGGCAGGTCACAGGAGGTTTTAGTGCGATGAGATACGCTATTTAATCTAATGTGTTCTGAATGATATTTGCATGTAACCTTTTATTGAAACTTTGATGTGCCGTGTTGATGTCTGGAGGCCGCTGCGCTCTCCAGCTTTGTGTGTGTTTTGTGGGGTTATTGAACACCTGAGAGGTGCGCTGTGAGACTGGACTGTTAAAATAACCTCATGGTGAAATTCCCCATTTTCTTTGTCTTCAACCTTACTGCTTGCTAGCTTGCCGCCAAAGGTTTTATAACTCTTTGTCTGCTCAAGAGTTGGGGGATGTTTTATGGCTGAGTATAAGTGAGTTACAGTTGGAGCTGCGCCCCACCTCCACTCACCATCACAACCACATCCCTTTGTCATATTATCATTTTTGCCATAACTGCTGGTTGACTCCACACTGCTGTTTTGCTTTATTTTTGTTTAGTTAGATATTTTACCCCTTTTGTGTAGAACTTTGCATGTTTGAGTAGGTGAAGATTATTAAATCAGAAGAACAGAGTGTATCAGGGCTGTGATTTAATAAATATTCACATAGATGGTAACAGAAGGCGTTCTGTGTTTATTTTGTGCAAGAGTGATTCGTCAGTCAAGATAAGGTTAAAAGTTCCACATGTTTTGGCAGAAACGGTCGATTAAATAATGACATCTCTGGTAATAGTTATCAATTATTACTGAGTATTTAACGGTTGTAATTATCAGAGGCGTTGAGCCACAATTACAACAGCAGAAGACATCTCTGGTCTCGATTCATAAATGAGGATTTTGGTTAAGAAATTAATTTAGTCAAATTATGATTTGTAATTATAATTATTGATAAAGATGAAATAATCAATAATCATAATTCTAACACAGCCATGATGCAATTTGTAGACATAAATAATATAAATAATACATTGTACTTGCAGTACTGTAAATTATCTTTACATAGAAAAATACTATGAGTTCAGTGACAGAAGTCTGTTGCAGTCAGTTGGAGGAGGTGGGCTATTCAAAGTTATTCAAATTAACAGCTTTTGTCACCACCCTGCTTTCAGGGAGAGAAAACAAGGAGTCTTTCAGGACTGATTTCTCAGAAAAGTAGTCTGGCAAGTGCAGACATTTAGATGGTCATATCTTCAATTCTTTTTCGATTTCCACAAGTTTGACATCATTGGAAAGCTTAGACTTCACTCTTTCAGGATCTTGTTCCTGGTTTTGCCATGGCCAGTCACATATAGTTAAACAGTACATGAGTGATTACGGACTTTGCGATTCATGGCGATCTCTTATCAGAGAGAATATACTTTCTTCTCACATGTCCATCACTCTTACTCTCGTCTGGATTATTTCTTAGTCAGCAGCTCATTGTTGACTGACATTTCAGACACTGAGATACACCCTATAGCTGTCAGCGATCATGCTCCTGTCTCCTTAACTCTAGTAAATAAGAAAGAAAACCCACAAAGCAAAAACTGGAGGTTTAATACATCATTGCTTAAGGATGAAGAATTTATCAAATATTTTAAATAAGAGTTGACTTCATATTTGGAGTTTAATGACCTCCCGGGGACATCAGCATCTGTTCTCTGGGAGGCAGGGAAAGCAGTGATGAAAGGTAAAATAATTTCATTTTCATCACATAAGATAAAAAAAGAAAACAGATAATTCAGGAATTAGAAGAAACCATTAAACTGTTAGAAGCTTCCCAAAGCTTGACCAAACTACGTGAAGCCAACCTAGAATTAAATGAAATTATTGACAAAAAAAACAAAACAATTCTTAGTGCAAAGAGTTTGAATAGAAAACTTTGAACATGGCAATAAATCAGGTAGCTAACCAGCTAAAAATAAATAAATACCACTATATTTACTGTACAGGTCCTTCTCAAAATATTAGCATATTGTGATAAAGTTAATTATTTTCCATAATGTAATGATGAAAATTTAACATTCATATATTTTAGATTCATTGCACACTAACTGAAATATTTCAGGTCTTTTATTGTCTTAATACGGATGATTTTGGCATACAGCTCATGAAAACCCAAAATTCCTATCTCACAAAATTAGCACATCATTAAAAGGGTCTCTAAACGAGCTATGAACCTAATCATCTGAATCAACGAGTTAACTGTAAACACCTGCAAAAGATTCCTGAGGCCTTTAAAACTCGCAGCCTGGTTCATCACTCAAAACCCCAATCATGGGTAAGACTGCCGACCTGACTGCTGTCCAGAAGGCCACTATTGACACCCTCAAGCAAGAGGGTAAGACACAGAAAGATATTTCTGAACGAATAGGCTGTTCCCAGAGTGCTGTATCAAGGCACCTCAGTGGGAAGTCTGTGGGAAGGAAAAAGTGTGGCAGAAAACGCTGCACAACGAGAAGAGGTGACCGGACCCTGAGGAAGATTGTGGAGAAGGGCCGATTCCAGACCTTGGGGGACCTGCGGAAGCAGTGGACTGAGTCTGGAGTAGAAACATCCAGAGCCACCGTGCACAGGCGTGTGCAGGAAATGGGCTACAGGTGCCGCATTCCCCAGGTCAAGCCACTTTTGAACCAGAAACAGCGGCAGAAGCGCCTGACCTGGGCTACAGAGAAGCAGCACTGGACTGTTGCTCAGTGGTCCAAAGTACTTTTTTCGGATGAAAGCAAATTCTGCATGTCATTCGGAAATCAAGGTGCCAGAGTCTGGAGGAAGACTGGGGAGAAGGAAATGCCAGAAGTCCAGTGTCAAGTACCCACAGTCAGTGATGGTCTGGGGTGCCGTGTCAGCTGCTGGTGTTGGTCCACTGTGTTTTATCAAGGGCAGGGTCAATGCAGCTAGCTATCAGGAGATTTTGGAGCACTTCATGCTTCCATCTGCTGAAAAGCTTTATGGAGATGAAGATTTCATTTTTCAGCACGACCTGGCACCTGCTCACAGTGCCAAAACCACTGGTAAATGGTTTACTGACCATGGTATCACTGTGCTCAATTGGCCTGCCAACTCTCCTGACCTGAACCCCATAGAGAATCTGTGGGATATTGTGAAGAGAACGTTGAGAGACTCAAGACCCAACACTCTGGATGAGCTAAAGGCCGCTATCGAAGCATCCTGGGCCTCCATAAGACCTCAGCAGTGCCACAGGCTGGTTGCCTCCATGCCACGCCGCATTGAAGCAGTCATTTCTGCAAAAGGATTCCCAACAAAGTATTGAGTGCATAACTGTACATGATTATTTGAAGATTGATGTTTTTTGTATTAAAAACACTTTTCTTTTATTGGTCGGATGAAATATGCTAATTTTGTGAGATAGAAATTTTGGGTTTTCATGAGCTGTATGCCAAAATCATCCGTATCAAGACAATAAAAGACCTGAAATATTTTAGTTAGTGTGCAATGAATCTAAAATATATGAATGTTAAATTTTCATCATTACATTATGGAAAATAATGAACTTTATCACAATATGCTAATATTTTGAGAAGGACCTGTATATTTCCTGTTAAAGACTCGACAGGGAATACAGTTTTTGATCCTGAAAGAATAAACAGCACTTTCAGAGATTTCTACCAAGCTTTATACTCACCACTGATGGACCCATCAGATAATGACATTGATCAATTTCTGGATAAGGTAACACTTCCTAAATTATCAGATAATCAAGCAATGGCCCTGAAAAAGACTTCCTTCCAGCTACTGTCCCATATCCCTTATTAACGTTGATCTCAAAATAATCTGTAAAGCCCTCGCAAAAAGACTAGAAAAGGTAACTCCTCTCATAAAACATCCTGACCAAACTGGTTTTACAAAAGGGAATTATTCATCCACAAATTCACACAGATTACTTAATTTAATAGACTATTCCTACAGTAAAAATATTGAGACCAATATATAATCTCTAGATTCAGAAAAAGCATTTGCTAGAGTTAACTGGAAATTCTTGTTTGCAACCTTGATTAAATTTGGTTTTGGAAACTCTTTCATAAACTGGTTAAAATATTATACAGTTCCCTGGCAGCATGTATCAGGACAAATAACCAAACATCTTCCTGCCTTTACCTTCAGAGGGGCACCAGGTAGTGATGCCCACTTTCCCCCTCACTTGCTATTTTTATTGAACCACTAGCGGCAGCAGTCAGATATCAAAGGCATAAAATGCATGAATATTGAACATAATATCAGTCTTTATGGAGATGATGTATTACTCTTTCTCCAGCATACGCAAACCTTTGTCTCCCAGGTAATTGGATTGATAAATTCTTTCTCAAGAATTTCATATTATTCTATAAATTGGTTGAAATCTACAGTTTTTTTCAATTAACTGTTCTTTCCACAATTCCCTTATTACACTACAGTCGAGGAATATTACATATTTGGGTATTAATGTTTCTCCTAGATTGGCAGAGTTAACAAAACTAAAACACATCCCACTTTTAAAATAAGTGGAAGATGATCTTTCTAGATGGTGTTGGGACCCCAGCCTTGGGTTACAACATTAAAGGCCAGTAAGACCTTTTCTGGAACTTTCAGAATAAATCGCATTAACCTACTTCCAGCACACCCAGAAACAAGAAGGGAATAACAGCGGACTTCCCGTGAAGTCACTGTTTGAATAAAAACCACGCTTTGCAACAAACTGAACTCTTACACTTAGATCTCTAGCAGAACTGAAAGAGAGACACATTTTTTAGGCCGATAATAGCATAGCACACATCTCGACACTGAGCCGGACGTTTTGATATATATATTGTGGGGGTGCGCGCTACGGTTCGGGCCGCATTAATCTGGACGGAAGAATAATAAATAAATAAATAATAAATAAAGAGTCCAGTTTAGAGGTGTAGAGTAATAGGTGCCTCCATGCAATGCATGGGGCATTGAATGCATGCCTCCTATGCATTGCTATGGCAGGCCCCAACTAGAAAATTTCTGGAGAAATTTAGACCGGGTCTGCCTCTTGTTGCGTGCTTCTCAGATCAGAGCCAAATATGTTGTGGGGCTGAGGTACAAAACCAAAGCAACAGAATGGTATGCATCACGATTGAGGGTAGAAGGTTAAGATGTCTATCTAGACCTGTTCTTGTTTCACCAGTAATCATGCGTCCTTGCATTGCTTTGGCAGTCGCCAATAAATAAAGAGTCCAATTTACAGATGTGAAATAATAGGTGCCACCAGACAATGACATGGGAGTCAGGCCACTCACTGTTCTCCCTTCATTGATATGGCAGGCCCCAACTAAGGAATGTTGAGGCTTTTATTTTGTAAATATCAGTGAGTGCATTGCATGGAGGGACCTATTACTCTACACCTTTAAACTGGACTCTTTATTTATTATTTATTTATTTATTATTATTCTGTCCAGATTAATGTGGCCCGAACCGTAGCGTGCACCCCCACAATATATATATCAAAACGCTCGGTCTCGAGATGTGTGCTATTACTCTTTTTGGCGTTTCGAGTTACCATGGCGATGTAATTAATGAAAAACCACCCCCCAAAATCCCATAGAAATGAATGGAGTCAGGGGATGAAGGAATCCTCAAAATTCACTGTTTTTGAGGCTCTGCTGTATCACCATACTTTCACCTAGAAACACAGTTTAACTTTCAATTTGTAGAGAAATCCGCCGTCTTTTCAGAAGTGAAAGCGATTTGTTGATAACTGCTACGGTTTCTCTAAAATTAGACTTCAAGCGACACAAAGTTTGTGAGAAAATCCCACTACTACAGTGGAGATGGCAGTTACTAGAGTGTAGAAAGCGGGGTTTTTTTTAAGGAAAAATTATTTTTAACTCACCGCCATGGCCACAAATTCCGCTCTAAAGTCACCATTTTCGGTCAGTTTGTAGGGCCGGGCCTCTGCTTTCACACGATAACTTTAAAATTGTTCTAAGTCTCATAGTTTTCTATCAAAACCCCCTCGATCATCAAGAGTCAGAAGAATTCTGTATGTAGGCCTTCTCCCATGTATTTTCAATGAGAGTTTGACCTGTAATCCATGAGTGACACCATTTATTTCCATCATCTTATTTTATACTGTGAATGACAAAGAGCTGTGAAAATCTCCACGATTGGGGACGAGGGACAGCTGTCGCCCACAGTTCAAAAGAATTTCAAATACCTTGTACGAGATATTAGACTTTGTTTGGGAGCATGTTCAGGCATTTTTGTCTTTTTCTCCATTTTCCCTCTTTTTTCACCTAGTGTTGTGCCTTTATTATTATATTTTCAAAAACAAAGGATGAATATTATCGTTCCCCTGTCCGTTCTGATAAAAACGGTCCAAGAATGACATTGATCGCCCCTACGGTTTCAGAGTTATGGCCAGTTGTTCGGGAGCATGCGCCTCCATGTTATAATGCCTAGACCAGGGGAGACACAGAGAGAGGTGCTGCGTGAGTGAGAAACAGCAGGTGTCAAGTTACACTGACGCTCTTTGCTGATTGGCTGATTCCTTCCTCACTGTTCTATTTATAGCTCTGTGTATCTCCTACTGTATATGTCTGGATGTGATTCTGTCTTTCTTTCTGCCTCTCTTCTCTCTGTGTCTCTCACACACACACACACACACACAGACATGGATTACTATGTTTTTGAGGACTTTACATTGACTTCCCTTCATTGTCTTCATTTCTATGGCCTAAACCTGACCTGACCCCTAACCCTTTGAGCATCTTCATAGGAGGCAACTACATGGTGGCCATTTTGTGTGGGGAACTTACACAGCATGTACAGCTGTTCCAACACACACAACCGTGATTAACCCTAAAGGTCAATTTCTTTCATCAACCTTCCATGGTTACTATTGATTATTTAAAGCTTATAATAACATACACAATGATTTCAGAAGAGCAAACAGGTTCTATATAACTAATAGAAATAACCCAGACCTGAAAGGACAACCATGCTGGATTTTCAAAATAAGACAATTTGATTTGAGGGCACAGATCTAGCAGAAAGAACAATCATTCTAAGCGTCTGCATATAAATCTCACACATGCTCACTCACAGGTGCTCGGACACGCACTCAACTCTGAAAAACTGCTCCCTCGCACGGCTCATTCTGTTCGCGCTCGAGGCTCTGTCTCTGTCACTTGTATGTAAATGAGCCATGCCACCAGCCAATCACAGACAGGCCTTTTTCATCCAATCAAAGCAAGCCTTGGAAATAAGAGGCAGAAGTTTCAAAACAGAAAGAGTAATGAAAGACACAAGAGAAGATAAGAAGGTAAATTTTCGAATTTATTTCAGTATACGAATGTATGTCATTACATACTGTGATTCCTTATTGTCATTTTTATTTTAGGCTATATTTTTACACAATCAACATTGACTTCTTTTTCTTGTATTTTTGAGGGCAGTTGGCAAACAATTTTAAGGTGCAATACCGCCACCTTCTAGATTGGAATATGGATCAGACGCTATAATGCCATTATGTTCTTTTCAACATACCTATTCTTTTAAAGAAACTACAAATGTTAACAATAATAATCTAATAATAATCTTAATATCTAGTTTAACTATACTTTTAACCTTAGTTTTACTTATTTCCACATTTTTGGCAGCACTTTTAGCAAAACTGTCAATCAACACTGACTCAACTAACTCAACTATAAGTCGAAGCTCACCATCACTCCAGCTATGTTGTCTGCATCACGTGCACATGTATGTATTTTTTACATATATTTTTATAGCTTTTACAAATTTGTTTTTCTCCTCAGCTAATGTATTCTTTACTGAAGGCTGCTATTATTCTCTGGCCTTAAGTTGTTAACGTAACAACAGTTTGTCAAAAGATCAATCATAAGATCTATGATTTGTTGGTTTTGATATCATTCGTTGTTATTAAAATTCTGTTTGTCAAGAGTTCGTCGTCTTTACTAATATCAGTTCTTTCTCTTACCACCAGGATATACTGAGACGACAGCTTATGGAGGGACTTCTTGCAAGACTGCAATCAGCATTAAGTCAACAGCCACTTAATTTAGATTATTTGGAGTTTTTGACTCATCATGAGTCAATCATGTTTGCCTCTTTCTCTGAGCAAATTGGTGGAGTGTCTGATATCTTAGAAGCCCTCCAAAATCTTCATAATCTAGTTCAGTGTGAGATATTGGCCAATTCAATGAGTTGTGTGTATTATGAAACAGAATTCAGTCCAGGCTCCTCTCGTCCAAGAATTTCAATTGATAAAGATACACTGGAGAGATTGTTAGACACACATCTAAGAGGTTCCCTGCATAGCTAAATGCCTTGGAGTCTCGAAAGAAAAGTTTATCGCAGAATGCAAGAATTTAACTTGTCAGTGAGAGGACCATATAGTACAATGACTGACCAGGAGCTTGACCAGGTCATTTCGTCTATCAAATGCCAAATGTTGGCTACCGAATGGTTCAAGGACATTAGCTGTCTATGGGTCTCCGTATTCAGTGGTGGAGGATGAGGGCTTCAATGCACCGTGTTGATGCTGCAGGTATCTTCTCATGCATCGCAGAACTAGGATGTGTTATGTGAAGAAGCTATTATGTGCGAGGCCCTCTCTCCCTGCTCCACATCGACACTAACCACAAACTAATAAGGTAAATTATCATGCTTCAATAAATGTCTACTACAGGTTACATTTTAGAAGATTTGTCCAGTTTTGAAGTGATTTCAGATGAGCTATTCAAATAAACCTTTATAACAAATATCATCTGAAGGCACAAGAAAAAATCAGCATGTCATTACTGATTGATACACAATGAATCAAATTTAAAGCAATACAGACATATAGACAAATTAGATTTAATGAAAGACTGTCCAATCTGATCATAAATGTATTTCAAGACGTCATTGTTCAGATTTTAATGCCAAATTGTCAGAAGGGATCTAAGGATGGTCTTCAAGTTATCTATTGGTTAATGTTAGTGTTTTCAATTTTTAAAATTCTCTAATGAAAAACAGTATCTTGTCAATATCAATGTAAAAATTGATAATGACAAAGGTTTTATAATTAACAACAAATTTGTTAGTTAATCTTTAAGAGAACTTGTATATTACCATGCAAAACTATTCTTAGGTAAACTTAACTGTAGTAAATACAAAAAAAAAAATGTTTCCCCTCCTTTAACAGGTATAACATCATGATCTTTGGTGGAGTGGATGGCTACTCTAGGAAGGTGATTTTCTACTTTGAAATGTACAATGTTTAATGTGTTAATGTGTAATTTTTGAATTCACTATTCACATTAACATCTTCAATGTTTGATAGAGCATGTTGCCTTTATCTGTTACTGTGGAGACAGACAGACATGAAATGAAGAAAGGAAATTATAGAATTACATGTAGCAAATTATGGTGCAGGAATCCAATCAACACCTGTTAACAACTTAACAGTTTTTGCCCACTGAGGTGCACCCTAACCACTAGAGTACTGTACAGACTTCATGGTTTTGATTAACTAAAACAATTACATTTTGCAAAAATAACAAATAGCTACAAAGCACATACATCATGAGATGTACATCTCAATCAACATCACAAGCTCCCAGCTAATCTAACTTTTTAATTATCATGTTCTCTTGCAGATCTTATATTTGGATGCAGCAACAGATAACAGACCAAAGACAGCATTTTTATTCTTTCACAAAGCAACCCAGCTTTATGGGTTACCATCTAGGTATTTCCCCCTGGTTTATAGAGTTAATTTTTTTACAGTGAATATTTTTCACCTGCAGTTATTCTGACGGAATGGCATTAAAATATATTCAAATTTTAGAGTTCGGGCGGATCAGGGAGTTGAGAACGTGGACATTGCACGTTTTATGTTTTGCGAATGGGGAACAGGGAGAGCAAGCTTCATTTCTGGAAAGAGTGTTCATAATCAGAGGTAAGATTCATTTTTGACATTTTTAAAATTCACAAGAGAACATATTTGTAGTATAGAATTTACTTTTGACTATTTAAAAGAGAACACAATGCCAAACAAATTCCTGAATTCAATTTGTAATTAGAGTTGAACGACTTTGGAGAGATGTCTGGGTTGCTGTTACCAGCAAGTACCATAATGTTCTACATTCTCTGGAGGAGGATGGTCTGCTTGACATTTCTGATGTCATTTAGCTATTTGGTGTGCACTACACATCTTTGTCCCACGACTGCAGGCAGACCTTGAAATCTTTATGAGAGGATGGAATAACCATCCTCTACTGACTGAGGAAGGATTGAGTCCTGAACAGCCGTGGTCTTTGGGGCATCTCCAAGATCTAGATGAGGGGGAGAGACTTGAGGTAAATGACAGTTGCATAAAATCAGTTCAAAAAGATATGTTGGTTAAAAAAAAACGGAAAAAGCTGACGTCAGGTAATTTGTATGGTGAGTATACCTTAGATGTGATTAATAGACAATTTATTTATCTATTGCAATATGTCTGCACCAATTTGTCTTTTCATTTTTTGGGTGATATGTCAGATTATTTCTTTATGTAAAATAAATTTTTTTGAATTAGATGTTGATTGTGGTGAGTGTATGTAACATATCCAAACAGACAGCTGTTAACACCAAAGATAAAACATGTAAACATCACAATAGTTGCCCTTTTTGTATTTTTATTTATTTAAACAATACACAGACAACCGACAGAACAATTATGAGTACAGTTTTCACCATTTTAAATAATGTTTCTGTGTTTGGGCTTTAAGGACCTCCGGTACCCAGGGATTGACTGGGAGAGTGCTGTGCTCCATGACAACAACTGTGCGGTTGTGGTCCCTGAGGTTGAGTGCCCACTGGATGAGGACACACTGGGAGAACTTCAGAGAACCATCTTTCCACTAATTTATTCTGAACAACATGGCCGAGACTTGTACATTGAATACCACACATGGTGTCAAAACAACATTTCACAATGAACACACTGTTAAACTCTCATTGGGCCAACATTTAAGTAAGATCCATCAGTTTAATCAGAACAGAACTGTGAAAATTAAGGTCTACTAGGGCAGGGGTGTCCAAAGTCAGTCCTGAAGGGCTGGTATCCTACATCTTTTAGTTCTCTCCCTGGTTCAACATACCCAGATCAAATGATGGCACATTAGCAGACCTCTGCAGAATTTGATTTGCTGAGGAGGTGGTTACTACCAGGTCGTTGAACCAAGAAGAGAACTAAAACATGCAGGATACCTGCTCTGTGATGACGGACTTTGGATACTCCTGATCTAGGGGATACTTGGATTCCCTGTTGATCTGAAAAGGTCACACCACTTACAAAGACACATATTTAATGTCACTTTTATTTCCAATGAGAGAAGAAGAATTATTAACTTGGGGAAAATAATCTTCTTAAAGTCTAAAATTAGTTTGGAAGCCATTTTAAAATGTATGCAATAGAGTTTCTGTATTTTTAGCTCATTCTGTCCATTAAAACAAAACTGCAATAAAATAAATTATTTTGTGACTAGAGTTTTATAATCAGCAATGGATGAATTAATTAATACAAGATGTATACTCGGCAAAAAACAAAATCTTACCAAGTATTTTTGGTCTAGTTTCCAGTGCAAATATCTTACTACAAAACTTAAGTAACTTATCAGCAAGATATAGTAGCTTGTTTTAAGACAATAATTGCTTAATATTGATGGCAGCTTCTTTCAGTTATAACAAGGCATTTTTCCCATGTTAACAGTGAAATCTGCCAGTGGAACTAGTACTTTTTCATCAGTATGTAAGGAATTACTGACTCAAAACAAGCTGCTATATTTTGCTGATAAGTTAGTTATAAGTTAGTTTTGTCTTATTTAAGGTGTACCGAGATATTTACACAGGAAACTAGACAAAAATACATGGTAAGATTCAGTTTTTGCAGTGTATTGCTTCCACAAAGGAACAACAAGTTTAAATTCTGTGCAATCCACGCCCATATTGAAGGGCTTCTGTCATGGTCTTTCTAAAGTCAGAGTAAGTGGTCAGATGTACCGGAAAAGTGACTGTACAAGTACATGCACTCACTACTGGATAACAAGTTGAGTGATCCCCTAGACGCTCCCAGCACTCACGGTCAAACTTCAATGTTATTTTGAAATGTTGCTTTTCATTAGGAAGAATGGGAATGTGGGCTTGTCCTGTCATCCACTGAAGCACATCCTCAACAGCAAGGGACTCCGACACTTCAGCTGTTGCACTTGCCATTTCTCCATCTATGAAAAGAATGCATTAAAACAATTTGTTTGAAGCAATCCAGTCTTTTAATCTTTGAGTTTTTATCTAATAAGGTATATGTTTAATTAAAGAAATCATTTAAATCATACTTTATTCATGTGATGTTTAATATTGTACCTGATATTTCGACCTCCTCCAAGAAATCTTGCAGAAAGTTCATAATCTTCCTTTCAGTTCTCTCTCAGGATGTTCCCTTTTCACTGTATTGTGGGTGGCAATTCATCATGATGAAGTCGGCATCAGGCTTATGAGTGAAGGGATGTTTGCAAAGAATTAGCAAAGACATGATTAAAAATACATTAAGAGATGGTCTGTTAGAGTAAAGCAAGAAACACTAATACTAGTTACTTTGGTTATCATTCCTGGAACAAACGGAGGTCGGCAACCTCAGCATTTGCAGTCATCTGGTTTACCAGAAAGAGTTCCATGTCTTTTCTGAGTTGCTGCAGCATTGGAATTAGTCTTGTTGTGGAATGCAAAACAATAGCACTTGTGGGAAAAAAACAAAAAAACAAAAGTAACCAAAAGAAGAATGGCAAAGCTTCAAAAAAAGACTCAAATACATTTCTGGCCGAATTATGGTTTCTTTGTTGTCCATTTTGATCGGTGCGGTGTATCCACAGCTTACTATGTCCTCAGCCAGCATCATAAGAGATTCTGCACCTCCTGCATTGTCAACCTAAGAGATAGTTAAAGTAATAAATCCAACAAGTGGTAAAATTATTGTTCAGTTAAGCCCATTATTACTCAAAACCCTAGCTAATTCACATTTAATTTCTCATTAAACCACAAAATTTATGATGGACCAAAAATGACAAAATGAAAAATATGTAAATAAATAAATACACATATAAATTCATTAATAAAAACACATATAAATGCATAAATAAATATAAGAAAAAAAAATACACATATAAACATATAAATGCATAAATGAATAAATATAAATATAAATAAATACACATACATTTATTAATTTATCTATTTATTCATTTATTTTCTCCTTTTTGTGCATTTATACATTTATGTATTTATTCATTCATTTATTTATACATTTTTTCATTTATAGATTTATTTATTCATACATTCATTCATTTCTACTTTTATTTATTTATTCCTACATTTATTTCTGTATTTCTACATTTATTTATTTATGCTTTTCTGTCTCCGTATGTTAATGAGGTGGGTGCTTCTAACATTTGTCTTCAGCACCATTGGTTAGAATTGTGTGTATGATCCTGCTGCTACTGTCTAGACTCTGGTACCGAAGTTCTTTTGGTAGGCACGATGGAGGGTTCTTTTACAGCCATTGCCAATGATTTAAGGTCTTTGGAAAATGATATTGACCAAAATTACTACCTCCATTTTCGTTTTTCACTGGTCATGGAGGATTTCAATCAGCTCCAAGCTGAGATGGATGTGGAGGTTGTCTCCACTATATTGGACAGTCTGGAGGAAGTTGGCCGCCAACTTACTTTGGTAAAGTTAGAAAGATATTCACAGATTCGGCTTTTCTGGATCAATAACTCATCAGCGGAACATTGCCTCTAGAAAACCAACACCTCTCTGCAACCACAGCAAGGCAGACAGTGAGCTACAATCGTATTTTCCTCAAAACAAGCCTAACACCGCGCTGGGAGACTTGCATTGGCCTCTATGCAGAGCTCGTTGCTCCTCAAATGCGCACGGACCGTCTGCAAATTGCAACACCAGAAAAATATGATGGAGAAATATTCAATAAAGTCGCCAAGGAGAGGTGTATTGTCATTAAAATCCTTGTATGTGTATGTGATGTCACGTTTTCATATTATATTTCTTGGATTGGAAATTAATACTTTAAAAAAAATTTGAATCTGCCAAAGACTATAGCCTAAATAGCCAAATATTCAGTAAAATATGCATAAAATGGTCAATAACTTCACTATAGCATGTTGTAGTGCCATCAAACTCATTGCACACATAGATCACGTCATCTTAATCATACTACAACTCTTACTTTAAGAAAATGTACTTAAATAGTTTTTTTTGTCATTTTTGTACCATTAAAATAAGTATAAAATGGTCAATAACTTCACTATAGCATGTTGTAGTGCCATCAAACTCATAACACACATAGATCACCTCATCTTGAATCTGATGAATAAACATAACATTGCCTTTATTGATGCAGACTTGCTTATACTGATAATAACTCTGTATTACAACCAAATAATATAAAACTTTTCCTTTACTGTTTGCAGTGTGTCACAGCCTGAGATTGGATGCCATTATATGAGCACACAAAAAAGTCTTACAGCTTGTTCATGCAATATGACATAAAATAAAATCACAATGAATAATAAAAATCCCAATATTAAAGAAGTCCTTACAGCTGCACACAAAATCCTGTTCACCTGAATACCATTTTCTGTCTTGTTTCTTGCATTATGAGGGAGACTGCAGTGGGAATTGCCTGTGGTTTTTAGTTCTGTATTTGTTAAAAAAGTTTGACACATCCAATAAATTTCATTCCACTTCACGATTGTGTCCCACTTGTTGATTCTTGACAAAAAATTAGAATGAATCTTTATGTTTGAAGCCTGAAATGTGGCAAGAGGTTGACCAGTTCAAGGGGGCCGAGTACTTTCGCAAGGCACTGTATCTGTTACTGCTTGTTTGCTCCTCAAAATATAACAAATAACACATTGTTAATTTATTTATTTATTAATGTATTATGAAGCTACTATACATAAAATTATAGTTTAATTGAAAATACTAACTAGAATTAAGATATGTCATTCCAGTTAAATTCTTCTTATGTCAGTGAGTAAGTTGGAGTGATGTGGAGCCTGCAGGCACTGCAGCCTCCCTCATAATGCAAGAAACAAGACATAAAATGGTATTCAGGTGAACAGGATTTTGTGTGCAGCTGTAAGGGCTTCTTTAATATTGGGATTTTTATTATTCATTGTGATTTTATTTTATGTCATATTGCATGAACAAGCTGTAAGACTTTTTTGTGTGCTCACATAATGGTGTCTGATCTCAGGTTGTGACACTGAAACGTTTAATATTATTTGGTTGTAATACAGTTATTATCAGTATAAGCAAGTCTGCATCAATAAAGGTAATGTTATGTTTACTCAAAAGATTCAAGATGAGGTGCTCTATGTGTGTTATGAGTTTGATGGCACTACAACATGCTATAGTGAAGTTATTGACCATTTTATACTTATTTTAATGGTACAAAAATGACAAAAAAAAACTATTTAAGTACATTTTCTTAAATTAAGAGTTGTAGTATGATCAAAATGAAGTGATCTATAAGTACTATGAGTTTGATGGCACTACAACATGCTATAGTGAAGTTATTGACCACTTTATGCATATTTTACTAAATATTTGGCTATTTAGGCTATAGTACTCATACTCGTACTCGTTGTCTTCCGCTTTATCCGGGACCGGGTCGCGGGGGCAACAGACTCAGCAGAGACACCCAGACGTCCCTCTCCCCAGACACCTCCTCCAGCTCCTCCGGGTGGAGCCCAAGGCGTTCCCAGGCCATCCGAGAGACATAGTCCCTCCAGCGTGTCCTGGGCCGTCCCCTGGGCCTTCTCCTGGTGGGACGTGCCTGGAACACCTCCCGAGGAAGGCGTCCAGGAGGCATCCGGTATAAATGCCTGAGCTACCTCAACTGGCTCCTCTCGATGTGGAGGAGCAGTGGCTCTACTCCGAGCCCCTACCGGATGGCCAAGCTCCTCGCCCTATCTCTAAGGGAGTGCCCGGCCACCCTACGGAGGAAGCTCATTTCAGCTGCTCGTATCCGGGATCTCATTCTTTCAATCATGACCCAAAGTTCATGGCCATAGGTGAGGGTAGGAACATAGACCGACCGGTAAATCGAGAGCTTCGCTTTTAGGCTCAGCTCTCTCTTCACCACAACGGACCGGCACAGCGCCCCCATTATTGCGGCGGCCGCACCGATCCGTCTGTCGATCTCCCGCTCCATTCTTCCCTCACTTGTGAACAAGACCCCGAGATACTTAAACTCCTCCACTTGAGGCAGGAACTCCCCTCCAACCTGAAGAGGACAAGCCACCCTTTTCCGGTCGAGTACCATGGCCTCTGACTTGGAGGAGCTGATCTTCATCCCAGCTGCTTCACACTCGGCTGTGAACCGCCCCAGTGCATGCTGTAGGTCTTGGCTAGAGGGGGCCAGCAGGACCACATCATCTGCAAAAAGAAGAAATGAAATCCACTGGTCCCCAAACCAGAACCCCTCCGGCCCTTGGCTGCATCTAGAAATCCTGTCCATAAAAATTATGAACAGGACCGGTGACAAAGGGCAGCCCTGCCGGAGTCCAACATGCACCGGGAACAGGTCCGACTTAGTGCCGGCAATGCGGACCAAACTCCTGCTCCGCACGTACAGAGACCGGATGGCCCCTAATGAAGGGCCCCCCACTCAGTACTCCTGGAGCACCCCCCACAGGGCATCACGAGGGACACAGTCGAATGCCTTATCCAGGTCCACAAAACACATGTGAACTGGTTGGGCAAACTCCCATGAACCCTCGAGTACCCTGTAGAGGGTATAGAGCTAGTCCAGTGTTCCACGGCTGGGACGAAAACCACACTGCTCCTCCTATAAACAGTGTTGGCGAAGCACTGCTTCCCCCTCCTGAGGCGCCGGACGGTTTGCCAGAATCGCTTCGAGGCCAACCGGTAGTCCTTCTCCATGGCCTCACCGAACTCCTCCCAGGCCCGAGTTTTTGCCTCTGCCACCGTCCTGGGATTGCCGCCGCGACAGGCACCGCAGACCTTACGGCCGCAGCTACGGGCAGCAGCATCGACAATAGATGCGGAGAACATGGTCCATTCGGACTCTATGTCTCCAACATCCCCCGGGATCTGGTCAAAGCTCTCCCGGAGGTGGGAGTTGAATACATCCCTGGCCGAGGGCTCTGCCAAACGTTCCCAGCAGACCCTCACTATGCGATTGGGCTTGCCAAGTCTGTCCGGCTTTCTCCTCCTCCAGCGGATCCAACTCACCACCAGGTGGTGATCAGTGGACAGCTCAGCCCCTCTCTTCACCCGAGTGTCCAAAACATGCGGCCGAAGGTCTGATGATACGACAACAAAGTCGATCATCGACCTCCTGCCTAGGGTTCCTGGTGCCAAGTGTACTGATGGACACCCTTATATTTGAAAATGGTCTTCATTATGGACAATCCATGACTAGCACAGGAGTCCAATAACAAAACACCGCTCGGATTCAGATCGGGGCGGCCATTCCTCCCGATCACTGTCACTGTCCTTTCCCACGTGGGCGTTGAAGTCCCCCAGCAGAATAATGGAGTCCCCGGGAGGGGCACTATCCAGCACCCCCGACAGGGACACCAAGAATGCCTGGTACTCCGCAATACCACTCGGCCCGTAGGCTGAAATGATAGTCAGAGACCTCTCCCCAACCCGAAGGCGCAGGAATGCGACCCTCTCATCCACTGGGGTAAACCCCAACACGAGACGGCTGAGCTGGGGGGCAACAAGCAAACCCACACCAGCCCACCGCCTCTCCCCGTGGGCCACTCCAGAGTAGAAGAGAGTCCAGCCCCTCTCGAGGAGATGGGTTCCAGAGCCCACGCTGTGCGTGGAGGCAAGCCCGACTATTTCTAGTCGATATCTCTCGACCTCCCGCACAAGCTCAGGCTCCTTCCCCCCCAGCGAGGTGACATTCCACGTCCCTAGAGCCAGCCTAAGCATCCGGGGATCGGGCCGCTGAGGTCTCCACCTTCGTCCGCCACCCAATCCTCTTTGCACCGGTTGAGGGTATAGTCTTTGGGAAATTCCAATTTTTTAAAGTATTGTAGTGGAATTTTCTTATCAAAGTGGAGAGAAGTTGACTCACAACAAGAGAAAATCCGGACTTTGTCTTTATAAGTTTTATTCAAAGGCATTAAGCGTTTGAAGACCCTGTCACTGAGGTTAGTCAGTGAAGCAGAGACCCGATCAACATTTACACACAGTATTTATACCAAACATGACAGTGTTATCAAGGGATCCTTGCATGCTAGCTTACTTAAACTTCCAAGTATCGGTCATGAATATACTTGGATTTCTATGAGAAATGTTTTGGAAAATTACTGAGACCAACTAATTCAAATACCATGTATTCATTCCCATCTTTCTTGACAACGTACTGTATAAAAATGTGAAACATTCATGTTCCCAATTGTTTTGTAGCAAGAAATACATTTTTCTTTCAAGAACTCATTTATGAATACATCTGATTTAAATAAAATTTTATGAAATGAGAGGATCAGGCGACAATGCATGGAAGTGTTCATTCTCCAGTGCATCTTTGATATTTTGTGCAATGACAATAAAGATAATCTGAATGTCAAACAAATAACTGGATTGACGACGGTACCTCAGTGTGGTCACCATCCTCCGGGAGGGTCACGTTTTTTTTCCCCAAACCAGCTTGCATGAGCTCAAGCTCCTCAGATGGCAACGATGTGTGGGAGGTATTTCTTGGTAGCAAATAAAAACTAATAGCCGTGTTCTTTGTGGTTACCTTCAGATGTTTGGTAGAAGGAAAACACCTCTTTTTACCAAGGATGCTGGGTTTAAAATACCCAGGAATGTAGGATCTCTGTTCCTCCGCTTCTGGTTGGTTCTGGCAGCTCATTGTCTGCAGCTGCAACGCATTCTCCTAATGAGCTCATGGGCTTCTTAAGGTAGCTGCTGATACAGACCTTTGCTGGAACATAACCTCAGTTATGTGGACTCCTGTCTGTCTGCCTATCCGTCTGCCTGCCTGTCTGCCTGTCGACCTGCCTATCTGCCTGCCAACATCTGGTAATACTCTCTCCTAAGGACTGCACTGTAAATATTCTCATCACCAGTACTCTCTCTCTCTCTCTCTCCTTGGATTCCTGGGTTTACCTCCTCCTCCTCTGGCTTCTGGACAACTCCAACTCAAGATTCCTTAAACAAAGTCTACAGTAGAAATAAACCTCATTTACCGTCTTATCCTGTGTGCTGAGTCTGTTTCATCCTCTGGTTTTGTTCTAATTCGACTATCTAAGCAATTCATGATAAGGAAAAGATCTGCCACACAAAAGAGTAAAAGTTCAATAATAAAGTTATAGCACGGCAAAAAAAAATTATTTCCTTCAATAACTTTTAATAATTACTGTAGATCATATTTAAAATATATATATAAAACTGAAATTAATTGACAAAGATATAACTGAGAAACTACAACAGAAAATCAAGCACACACCTTGTCATCTCTTGCTGGACAGTTCAACTCTGGCTGTCCAGATGAGCTACTTGCAGCCAGGGTGTTCATCAGCAGTGACACAAGATTTCTGGCAGCAGATTCAATTGAACTTCTACCATCATCCTAAAGGAATTAAACCAGATGTTATATTTTTATGTAAAAGCGATAACCAATAACGCAATTGACCCGAAGTTTAAAAACACCCACTTTGGATCAGCTGCTATAATTCATTGCTTACTAATTGAAAACAACCACTTCAGTTCTCCAAACATTTTATTTCCTAAACTGGTATAGTTTTATTTTTCTACCGTTTTAGATTTTCTATTTTGTTAAGTTAATCAAGAAATTCTATAGATCTCATGTTGATATTATGTTTTTTTCCCCTAAAATATTTGTGACATATCCCTGACACCGTACAACAGTAATCTGTAACTAACAAGGCGCCAACTAGACCAGTTCTAACACGATTATTACAATTCTTCCTCTTTATTTTTTATTATTTTTTCTATGATCGTTTTTAAAAATGCACACAAAATGTTCTCTGTAACTGTAGGCCTACTGTTTTATGAAGTATTCTGTCGGAAATTCTTGTTGGCTTTAGTTATTCATTTTAATTGGTTACCCAACTACGACAAAATTGCTAATACATAACCCCGCCAAGTGTGGTTGTCTCAACATTCTAAATGATGCTATTTTTTAAATCGGTCAAGTAATGAGTCATTTCACTGGCTAGTTCCTCAAACAAGAAAATTAATAAAACTGGAATAGTTCAATCTTTTCTCACCTGGGAGTTTTGCGGAGGGTTAGTATCTTTATTTTCTGCCATTTTTTGCCGTCTTGATGTTCCCCGACCCTTTCAAAGTTGATTCCCAGAGGACTCGGATTGGTCGCAAAACAGTGAAAAGGTGTCCAATTGCTGGTTGTGACTGGCTGTTTTTCATCGAACTGAACATAGTATTTGCAAGGCCTGCTTTGATTGGATGAAAAAGGCCTGTCCGTGCTTGGCTGGTGGCGTGGCTCATTTACATACAAGTGACAGACACAAATCCTCAAGCGCGAGAAGAATGAACCGTGCGAGGGAGCAGTTTTTCAGAGTTTAGCACGTGTGAGATTTATACGCAGGCGCTTAGAATAATTTTTCCCTCTGCTAGATCTGTGCCCTCAAATCAGTGTCACAGCGCACTCAACCAGGTGGCACAAAAATCACGCCATACCTGGCCTGGCTTTATAACATGAAGGCGCATGCTCCCAAAATACAAGCCATAACTCGTAAACCGTAGGGGCTATCGACGTCATTCTTGGACCGGTTTTATCAGAACTGACAGGGGAACAATAACATCAATCCTGTTTTGTTGAAAATATAATAATAAAGACACAACACTGGGTGAAAAGAGAGGGGCAAATGGAGAAAAAGACAAAAATGCCTGAACATGCTTCCGAACAAGGTCTAATAATTCGGAAACCTACATGGTATTGGAAAATGTTTTGAACTGTGGGCGAAAGCCATCCCTTGTCCCCGATCATGGAGATTTTCATAACTCTATGTCATTCACAGTATAAAATAGGAGGATGGAAAGAAATTGTGTCACTCATGGATTACTGGTCAAACTCTCATTGAAAATACATGGAAGAAGGCCTACAGAATTCGTCTGACTCTTGGCAATCGAGGGGGGTTTGACAGAAAACTATGAGACCTAGAACAATTTTAAAGATATTGTATGAAAGCAGAGGCCCGGCACTACAAACTGACCGAAAATGGTGACTTTAGAGCAAAATTTGTGGCCGTGAGTGCCAGTTAAAAATAATTTTTTCCTGAAAAAAATCCCCGCTTTCTACACTATAGTAACTGCCATCTCCACTGTAGGAATGGTATTTTCTCGCAAACTTTGTTGCGCTTGGAGTCTAATTTTATAGAAACCGTAGCAGTTATCAACAAACCGTTTTCACTTCTGAAAAGCCGGCTGATTTCTCTACAAACTGAAAGTTCAACTGTGTTTCTAGGTAAAAGTATGGCGATACAGCAGAGCCTCAAAACAGTGCATTTTGAGAATTCCTTCCTCCCCTGACTCCATTCATTTCTATGGGATTTTGGGGGGTGGTTTTTTGTTAATTACGTTGCCATGGTAACTCGAAATGCCAATAAAAGTCATAGCACACATCTCAAAGACCGAGCCGGACGTTTTGATATATATATTGTGGGGGTGCGCGCTACGGTTCGGGCCGCATTAATCTGGACGGAAGAATAATAAGAAAGAGTCCAGTTTAGAGGTGTAGAGTAATAGGTGCCTCCTTGCATTACATGGGAGGCCCCAATAATAATAATAATAATAATAATAAAGAGAAACAGAAACACTAAACACAACAAGGAACTAATAAAGAAAACACATTAGCATAAGTCAATGGGTGAGAGGTGGAGTACTCCCTGGATAGGCTCCCTGGATAGGTTGCCAGCCCATCACAGGGCAACAGATGACAAACAAGACATACAGTCCTGCCCCCACATACTCATACTGAAAGGCTATTGAAAGTGGACATTTAACCTAAAAGGCAGCACGAGTACCACGAGAGAGTCCATGCTGAAAGCCTCAAGCAGGGATTTGTACACAGGAAGGTTTTGCTGAAAGGCAAGAGAGCTAACAAGAATAGATTAACATTTCACAAAGTTACATGTAATTAGGTGTGGGAAACCTGAGTTTGTCATTTCATCTTTACCAAAACAGCATCTTGCATGTGTGTATACTACAATACATGGGTTTTCTGTCCTTACTCAAGGTGATATTACACTTTTTAACAGCTACAACAAAGACCTTGATTTACTGGGAACACAGACAAGATGATTAATCCAGGACATATACACATTTTAAAACAATGTTACTAAAACACAACTAAATCTTTCTTGGACACTAGAGCAAACCCCTTCCACCGTATCTTTAGGAGTGTTGGTACTGCTGCAAATAATAAAATAGATTTTCATTTTTGTGTATCTGTGTTGTCCTCTTCATCTCAGGAAATACCAGGTACAATTGTATACAATACAGATCTTACCAGACAGGTAACATAATTCACCAGCAAAGAAAAACATGCTTTACAATGTAGTAGATGGACACTTTTCCTCACTATCTGAGTCAAGTCAAAGCATAAGCACCTAGAGGATTGTCAACATGTTAATACCCTTGGCAGGTAAACAAAGTCAGCTTAATCGTCTTACAAATCGGGCCTTGGTAATTCAAAGCAGATCACACCACACAACCAAAAAAGCCATGAAGTGCTACAGACAATATCATGGAAAACCTTGGAAATTAATTAAATGTTTTAAGTAATAATTCATCTTAATGCTGAATGACCATAAGCAAAGCAAGAGAATCTTCACCATAGAGGGTACAGCACAGAGAGATACTTATTATATTGGTTTGTCTAGCAATCTAAAATACTAAGACTCTTATTTTTATTTTTTTTGTCTTCTGGTTAGATCTAGCTCTCCCTTTGTCCTAAAGTTATAATGATTACATCGTATGACTAGAACAGTATTCTCAATATGTCACATGCCAAGGTCCTGAAACATGGTGATGTAACCAAGTAATCTCATTTGTCACATGAGAGTCCATGTAAAGCTGATGATGGAGGTGGGGATAATCAACCCATAGGATCAACCCTGGGAAATTTCCAATCCCTGAAGCTAAAAGCAGCTGCTATACCTAGCAAATATCTTACACAGACAGCAGTAAAAAAAAATCTAAAATTATCTGAAAAATTCAGAACATGAAAAACAAATAATCAAATCTGTAAATCAAAATTACGAAATCAATTATCCAAAATAATTGGTAAGTAGAATGAATGAATTGAGTGGTCTTCCTTGGTTATAGGATAAGGATAGAGGTTTTCTATCCTAATTTTTTCCAAAAATGTCTACAACAGTAATGCTGAAAAATATTCCATACTGACACCATAAATACTTACACAGCTTGTGAAGATAAAGATCCCCTGAACAGCTCCCATTGCTGGCCTGCTCTTTTACAACGTCCTGTCAATAGGGTTTCTTATTATAATTACATTTTCACTCTCCTTCCAGGAAGGTTTTCTTTGAGCTCTGATGACAGGTGGCCAAACAGAATGCAACTACTTCAGTCTGCTGTACAGTCTGACTCTTAAACTCTGCAGTTCAGTTTGATTGGCTTGGAAGTTAAATACCTTTTCTGCTTAGTGCGTCATACTGCCATAGGCCTACTGAGATTTGCTGACTCATTTCAGCATTTCATCTAAACACAAACTGAGCTATTACATTTCTATTAATTCATAAAACTGTGATGGTTTAACAGGTTTGTCTAATTTTGTTTGTGAGGTTTTTTTTGTTTTGTTTTTTTATAGGGGTGCCAGCCAGGTATCCCTCCTGACAAGTGGGATTTTATAGTTTTTTAGGGTTAGGGTTAGGGTGAGTTTAGTGTCATGATGACATCGCCCTAATTCAGTCTAATGACCGAAAAAGTTTGGTGGAGGGAGTCAAAGGCAAGGCACGGGCCGACGCATGTCACTCAAGAGCTCATCTCCATATGTTAGACCCAGGTGGAAGGTACACAATAACACAATCCTAATACCACATCAGGGAGCGAGCAAGGGCCCAGGAACCAGGCAAAGATCGTACAGGTAATTCCAGGAATCGGATGAAGCCAGGAGGGGCCTCCACCCGCCGCAAAGCCAAGCAAACCCGTTGGGAACCACAGCTGCTAGATAAACCCCGTACCGGAATGGGGCCAACAGGGGGCTCGATTAAGCCCCCTTGGCTACACCCAAGCCGGCAAGGATCCCCCAGCCACCGAAGGAAAACCAACATCGGAAAGTGGCAGCGATAGGTCTCCGCCCGTCGTATAGCAACCACCCCGGCCGGGATCCCTCATCCACCAAAGGAAAACAGTACCGGAATGCAGCTAACAAAGGGTCCTAACAGACTCTTCGCACCGCACACAGACCGGCAAGAATCCCATAGCAGACAAAGGAAATCCGGCCACGGAATGAAGCCACAACAAGTTTCAATCCCACCGCAGGCAACCAAACTGGCCGGCATCCCCGAGCCACCATGAAAACCCAATACCGGAAAGAAGCTAAGCAAGGGGCTCGGATGAACCCCCCACGCCGCAATTCAATCCGGCTAGGAATCCACAGTAGTCCAAGGACAACCGGTCACAGAATGGAGCCACGACGAGTTTCTTCCCCAAATGACAAATCAAACCGACCCAGGACCCCCACCACCACTCTACCCATGTCCCCACACCCCCGCCCACAACCCCAATGCAGGAGGTTGTAGGTAAAATGTTTGGGAGGGAATAAAAAATTTAAGTTAAGCTAATGGGAACGTTAAAATTTGGCTTAAAAATCGAATGAAACAGAAATATAGATTTAATTCTGATCTTAGAGATTGTAAGTTAAAAGGGATAATTAAATGTAAAACTAAAATTAAAGTAAAATTTGAACTAAAATAGAAATTTGAGACACATCATCAGTAGTGGACCCCGGAATCATTGGGTGTTTCGGCCATTATCACTAGACACCGTGTAGATTTAGGGGTTGCAGAGAAATAAACAGCTGAAAATGGTCAAATTTTTCATGTAAAGATTGAAATTTGGAATTCTGGGAGCAACTTTGGGGTCTCGTAACGGGAATATGGGAAGGTTAAGGGCCCTATAACTTTGACCTTGGAAAGAGTCCATTGTGTGTGCCAATATACATCAAGCACACTTCAATAGCTCAAAGTATACATTTTCATGATTTTTGTCCCCAGCCTCCTGTGGGGCTCATTTTGGCCTCTCAGCCGGTCGGACGGCAGAGCGGGGGATGGGCAGATTAGTGGCTTCCTTATAGGTGGTAGTAGAGACTTGAACAAGGTGTCGTTAGAAAGGTCTCAGTAACCTGAGTGCAGACATCCAAGAATGGTGGCTCTGTGACTTTCCAGGACACCACCAGGGGGCACCAAAAGTTGGAATTTCCAAATTTTGAGGGCTTATATCTCACAAAGGAAGGATGTGAGAGAAATGAAACAAAGGGCATCTGGAAGCGTCTGAAAGGGTCTGTTTTATATTTGGAGTTCAGCTTTGTAGCTGTTATGGAAAAAAAAAACTAACAGCTGCAGGTGTGTGTAGGGTGTCTTCAGAAACGTCTCTCTGCCCTGATCAATGATATATCTGAATGGCAGCTCTGTAATGCTCCTATCCACCACAAGAGGATAACAAAAGTGTCACATTTTCACCTTTTGGAGGGGCATATCTCCATGATGGAAAATCATAGAGATGTGGTTCAAAGACTGTTGGAAAGCCTTCACCGAGGGCTACAACATATCCCAGACTGAAGTATGTCCAAGCAGGTTTGGGACAAAAGGTGGCTCAACTGACACAAGAATTTGAGCAGTTGTAGAGCTCAAAGAACCTATCACAACTGTGTTGAAACAAACCATGTGGGTTTAAGGGTTGCGGAAAAATAAACTATTAAAAATTGTCACATGGGTAATGTAATAGATTAAAAATTGGAATTTAGGAAACGTGTTTTGGGTCTCTTAGCAGAGATCTCTCAAGCTATAGGTGCCTCTTTCTGTTCAATATTTGGTGCTAAAACACTTAAAAAGGGTTAGGGTTAGGGTAGGGTTAGGGTAGGGTTAGGGTTAGGGTTAGGGTTAGGGTTAGGGTTAGGGTTAGGGTTAGGGTTAGGGTTAGGGTTAGGGTTAGGGTTAGGGTTAGGGTTAGGGTTAGGGTTAGGGTTAGGGTTAGGGTTAGGGTTAGGGTTAGGGTTAGGGTTAGGGTTATAGGATAAAAACCAAAAAATGGTTTTGCTCACTAAGAATAACTGAAAAACTAAAGGTGGTAGAGAGCTGAAACTTGGGCTGTAGCACCCTCTAGGGGGCCCCCAGGGACCCTGTGAATTTGGTGGATGTAGCACCTTCCTTTGACATAGCTGCCATAGACTCCCATTCATTTGAAAAATTGCTCACTAAGAATAACTCAAAAACTATGATGCTCATATGGACCAAACTTGGTGTGTATACTCCCCTGGGCCCCCCGCAGGTCTCCAGAAAGTTTGGCGTCTCTAGGTGACTCCCTTCATATAGCTGCCATAGACTCCCATTCATTTGAAAAAGTGCTCACTTAGAATAACTCAAAAACTATGATGCTCATATGGACCAAACTTGGTGTGTATACTCCCCTGGGGGGCTGCCAGGTCCCCAGGAAGTTTGGCGTCTCTAGGTGACTCCCTTCATATAGCTGCCATAGACTCCCATTGATTTTGGGGCCAAGTCCAAGTCTGGGTAGGAAGGTGGTATGGAGTTGGGAGTTGGTTCTTGGTGCTCAGGGGGTCCCCCTGAGTAAAAGGAGGGGTGACATGCCGGGGTCCTTGAACCTTTGTGAAATGTTGAAAAATGGGTGCAAGTGTGGGCGTGGCCAAGTGTGAGAGGTGTATGGCAGAGTGTTGTGGGGTGTGATTGTGGGTGTTTAAGAGTGTGTTGTGTATCAAAGTGTGAGTGGGTGGTTCCAAGTGTGTGAGTGGGTGGGTGAGTGGGTGTGTCCTGAAGTGAGTGGGTGTGTCCTAAGGGGTGATTGGGTGGGTGAATATGAGCAAGTGTTAGTGGTAGTTTGCCAGCAGTCCTGTGACCTTAGGTTTAGTAAAAAGGGTCATGTGAGGTGATAGATGAGTGTTTTGGGTTTAAAAGAGGTGAAGTAGGTGTTTTGAGGTGACTTGACCTTTGGTGACCTTTGTCCGTAACTCTTGAAGTGAGCGTGTTAGAGAGTTGGGAGTAGCAGGGTTGGATCGGGCTCGAAGAGCTCTATAAGATATGTGAAAATGAAGTTTGTAGTGTTTGTCTTTGATATTGATCTCCACTATGAAGAAGGGTGTTGGGTGCGAAGGACCTGAGAGGCTGTTGTGGGAGTGTGCGAGGGTTGTGAACTTTGGCACGGTAGGTGGTAGGATGACAAGTGAGGCATGTATGGAAAGGCCTTGTCTCCCTGAGTGTGGCTGCAGTGGAATGGTGTGTGCAAGTGGTTCCACTTTGCTGCTAGAAGGGGTGAAAGTTGTGGAAATTGGAGTGTCTTTTAATTTTTCATTTGCTTATAGTAAGGGGTAGAGGTATGAAAGTAGTATATTGGGGTACTGTAGGTGAGTCCGAATGACATATATTTCGTTGGTTTCCGTAGGCCTTTTAGAACCTGTAGATTGGGCATAACTTGGGATAGAAAGGTGGGATTGAGGCAAGGACATGGTGGTTGTATTTGTCATGGGATGCCGAGTTGTTTGAGTACAAACATGACTCCATTTGGAGACATAAGTACTTTATTATGGGGCCCCTTTGTGTTGTTGTATCTGTGGGTAGGAAGGTGCTATGGAGCTGGGAGGTGGTTCCTGGTGCTCAGGGGGTCCCCCTGAGTAAAAGGAGAGGTGACATGGGTGGGTAGAAAGCCCTTCCTGAAATGGTCCATAATGAGTGAAAGTGTGAGTGGGTGAGTGGGTGTGTCAAAGTGTGAGTGGGTGAGTGGGTGTGTCAAAGTGTGAGTGGGTGTGTCCTAAAGTGAGTGGGTGTGTCCTAAAGTGAGTGGGTGTGGCTAAGTGGGAGTGTCTAAGTGGGAGTGGGTGTGTCAAAGTGTGAGTGGGTGTGTCCTAAAGTAGGGTTAGGGTTAGGGTTAGGGTTAGGGGGTTAGGGTTAGGGTTAGGGTTAGGGTTAGGGTTAGGGGGTTAGGGTTAGGGTTAGGGTTAGGTTAAGGCAAGAACACCACCTGAGGATCGGTCAGTCGGCAAATAACTCGTGAACGGAAAGTGGTAGAGGGATGGAACCAGTGTCTAGGGGGGGGTTTTGGGGGGTTCCGGACGTCCCAGTGAAGACCCCATGTCGATAGCACTTACGGTTCCCGAGATAGTCCAAAATTGGGCAAAAAGGATCGGTCGCTGAGGACATAAGTCTCCGTAGGATGGTCCGACAGGGCTGGGAGTTTGCCCAGATGCTCAGTTCCTCGTGGCGAGTAGATAGACACCCTACATGGCCTATTTCTGAGAGGTGGGAGGATCGGTCGCTTTTTGTCCCAAGTGTTTAGAGTGTGGTAAAGTGTGGGAAAAGCGGTTGTGGGCGTGTGTGAGGGCCAGTAGGCGTTCCTGTGCGTGATTGTGAGTGTCCAAGTGTGGGTTGGTGTGTCCAAGTGTGAGTGGGTTAGTGCAAGTGTGTGAGTGGGTGGTTCCAAGTGTGTGAGTGGGTGGGTGAGTGGGTGTGTCCTGAAGTGAGTGGGAGTGTCCAAGTGTTAGTGGTAGTTTGCCAGCAGTCCTGTGACCTTAGGTTTAGTAAAAAGGGTCATGTGAGGTGATAGATGAGTGTTTTGGGTTTAAAAGAGGTGAAGTAGGTGTTTTGAGGTGAGGGTTAGGGTTAGGGTTAGGGTTAGGGTTAGGGTTAGGGTTAGGGTTAGGGTTAGGGGTTAGGGTTAGGGGTTAGGGTTAGGGTTAGGGTTAGGGGTTAGGGTTAGGGTTAGGGTTAGGTTAAGGCAAGAACACCACCTGAGGATCGGTCAGTCGGCAAATAACTCGTGAACGGAAAGTGGTAGAGGGATGGAACCAGTGTCTAGGGGGGGGTTTTGGGGGGTTCCGGACGTCCCAGTGAAGACCCCATGTCGATAGCACTTACGGTTCCCGAGATAGTCCAAAATTGGGCAAAAAGGATCGGTCGCTGAGGACATAAGTCTCCGTAGGATGGTCCGACAGGGCTGGGAGTTTGCCCAGATGCTCAGTTCCTCCTGGCGAGTAGATAGACACCCTACATGGCCTATTTCTGAGAGGTGTGAGGATCGGTCGCTTTTTGTCCCAAGTGTTTAGAGTGTGGTAAAGTGTGTGAAAAGCGGTTGTGGGCGTGTGTGAGGGCCAGTAGGCGTTCCTGTGCGTGATTGTGAGTGTCCAAGTGTGGGTTGGTGTGTCCAAGTGTGAGTGGGTTAGTGCAAGTGTGTGAGTGGGTGGTTCCAAGTGTGTGAGTGGGTGGGTGAGTGGGTGTGTCCTGAAGTGAGTGGGAGTGTCCAAGTGTTAGTGGTAGTTTGCCAGCAGTCCTGTGACCTTAGGTTTAGTAAAAAGGGTCATGTGAGGTGATAGATGAGTGTTTTGGGTTTAAAAGAGGTGAAGTAGGTGTTTTGAGGTGAGTTGACCTTTGGTGACCTTTGTCCGTAACTCTTGAAGTGAGCGTGTTAGAGAGTTGGGAGTAGCAGGGTTGGATCGGGCTCGAAGAGCTCTATAAGATATGTGAAAATGAAGTTTGTAGTGTTTGTCTTTGATATTGATCTCCACTATGAAGAAGGGTGTTGGGTGCGAAGGACCTGAGAGGCTGTTGTGGGAGTGTGCGAGGGTTGTGAACTTTGGCACGGTAGGTGGTAGGATGACAAGTGAGGCATGTATGGAAAGGCCTTGTCTCCCTGAGTGTGTCTGCAGTGGAATGGTGTGTGCAAGTGGTTCCACTTTGCTGCTAGAAGGGGTGAAAGTTGTGGAAATTTGAGTGTCTTTTAATTTTTCATTTGCTTATAGTAAGGGGTAGAGGTATGAAAGTAGTATATTGGGGTACCGTAGGTGAGTCCGAATGACATATATTTTGTTGGTTTCCGTAGGCCTTTTAGAACCTGTAGATTGGGCATAACTTGGGATAGAAAGGTGGGATTGAGGCAAGGACATGGTGGTTGTATTTGGCATGGGATGCCGAGTTGTTTGAGTACAAACATGACTCCATTTGGAGACATAAGTACTTTATTATGGGGCCCCTTTGTGTTGTTGTATCTGTGGGTAGGAAGGTGCTATGGAGCTGGGAGGTGGTTCCTGGTGCTCAGGGGCTCCCCCTGAGTAAAAGGAGAGGTGACATGGGTGGGTAGAAAGCGCTTCCTGAAATGGTCCATAATGAGTGAAAGTGTGAGTGGGTGAGTGGGTGTGTCAAAGTGTGAGTGGGTGTGTCCTAAAGTGAGTGGGTGTGTCCTAAAGTGAGTGGGTGTGGCTAAGTGGGAGTGTCTAAGTGGGAGTGGGTGTGTCCTAAGTGAGTGGGTGTGGCCAAGTCCTGTGACCTTAGGGTTAGTAAAAAGCATCATGTGAGGTGATAGATAGTGTGAGTGGGTGTGTCCTAAAGTGAGTGGGTGTGGCTAAGTGGGAGTGTCTAAGTGTGAGTGGGTGTGGCTAAGTGTTAGGGTTAGGGTTAGGGTTAGGGTTAGGGTTAGGGGGTTAGGGTTAGGGTTAGGGTTAGGGTTAGGGTTAGGGTTAGGGTTAGGTTAAGGCAAGAACACCACCTGAGGATCGGTCAGTCGGCAAATAACTCGTGAACGGAAAGTGGTAGAGGGATGGAACCAGTGTCTAGGGGGGGGTTTTGGGGGGTTCCGGACGTCCCAGTGAAGACCCCATGTCGATAGCACTTACGGTTCCCGAGATAGTCCAAAATTGGGCAAAAAGGATCGGTCGCTGAGGACATAAGTCTCCGTAGGATGGTCCGACAGGGCTGGGAGTTTGCCCAGATGCTCAGTTCCTCCTGGCGAGTAGATAGACACCCTACATGGCCTATTTCTGAGAGGTGTGAGGATCGGTCGCTTTTTGTCCCAAGTGTTTAGAGTGTGGTAAAGTGTGTGAAAAGCGGTTGTGGGCGTGTGTGAGGGCCAGTAGGCGTTCCTGTGCGTGATTGTGAGTGTCCAAGTGTGGGTTGGTGTGTCCAAGTGTGAGTGGGTTAGTGCAAGTGTGTGAGTGGGTGGTTCCAAGTGTGAGTGGGTGGGTGAGTGGGTGTGTCCTGAAGTGAGTGGGAGTGTCCAAGTGTTAGTGGTAGTTTGCCAGCAGTCCTGTGACCTTAGGTTTAGTAAAAAGGGTCATGTGAGGTGATAGATGAGTGTTTTGGGTTTAAAAGAGGTGAAGTAGGTGTTTTGAGGTGAGTTGACCTTTGGTGACCTTTGTCCGTAACTCTTGAAGTGAGCGTGTTAGAGAGTTGGGAGTAGCAGGGTTGGATCGGGCTCGAAGAGCTCTATAAGATATGTGAAAATGAAGTTTGTAGTGTTTGTCTTTGATATTGATCTCCACTATGAGGAAGGGTGTTGGGTGCGAAGGACCTGAGAGGCTGTTGTGGGAGTGTGCGAGGGTTGTGAACTTTGGCACGGTAGGTGGTAGGATGACATGTGAGGCATGTATGGAAAGGCCTTGTCTCCCTGAGTGTGGCTGCAGTGGAATGGTGTGTGCAAGTGGTTCCACTTTGCTGCTAGAAGGGGTGAAAGTTGTGGAAATTTGAGTGTCTTTTAATTTTTCATTTTCTTATAGTAAGGGGTAGAGGTATGAAAGTAGTATATTGGGGTACCGTAGGTGAGTCCGAATGACATATATTTTGTTGGTTTCCGTAGGCCTTTTAGAACCTGTAGATTGGGCATAACTTGGGTTAGAAAGGTGGGATTGAGGCAAGGACATGGTGGTTGTATTTGGCATGGGATGCCGAGTTGTTTGAGTACAAACATGACTCCATTTGGAGACATAAGTACTTTATTATGGGGCCCCTTTGTGTTGTTGTATCTGTGGGTAGGAAGGTGCTATGGAGCTGGGAGGTGGTTCCTGGTGCTCAGGGGCTCCCCCTGAGTAAAAGGAGAGGTGACATGGGTGGGTAGAAAGCGCTTCCTGAAATGGTCCATAATGAGTGAAAGTGTGAGTGGGTGAGTGGGTGTGTCAAAGTGTGAGTGGGTGTGTCCTAAAGTGAGTGGGTGTGTCCTAAAGTGAGTGGGTGTGGCTAAGTGGGAGTGTCTAAGTGGGAGTGGGTGTGTCCTAAGTGAGTGGGTGTGGCCAAGTCCTGTGACCTTAGGGTTAGTAAAAAGCATCATGTGAGGTGATAGATAGTGTGAGTGGGTGTGTCCTAAAGTGAGTGGGTGTGGCTAAGTGGGAGTGTCTAAGTGTGAGTGGGTGTGGCTAAGTGTTAGGGTTAGGGTTAGGGTTAGGGTTAGGGTTAGGGGGTTAGGGTTAGGGTTAGGGTTAGGGTTAGGGTTAGGGTTAGGGTTAGGTTAAGGCAAGAACACCACCTGAGGATCGGTCAGTCGGCAAATAACTCGTGAACGGAAAGTGGTAGAGGGATGGAACCAGTGTCTAGGGGGGGGTTTTGGGGGGTTCCGGACGTCCCAGTGAAGACCCCATGTCGATAGCACTTACGGTTCCCGAGATAGTCCAAAATTGGGCAAAAAGGATCGGTCGCTGAGGACATAAGTCTCCGTAGGATGGTCCGACAGGGCTGGGAGTTTGCCCAGATGCTCAGTTCCTCCTGGCGAGTAGATAGACACCCTACATGGCCTATTTCTGAGAGGTGTGAGGATCGGTCGCTTTTTGTCCCAAGTGTTTAGAGTGTGGTAAAGTGTGTGAAAAGCGGTTGTGGGCGTGTGTGAGGGCCAGTAGGCGTTCCTGTGCGTGATTGTGAGTGTCCAAGTGTGGGTTGGTGTGTCCAAGTGTGAGTGGGTTAGTGCAAGTGTGTGAGTGGGTGGTTCCAAGTGTGAGTGGGTGGGTGAGTGGGTGTGTCCTGAAGTGAGTGGGAGTGTCCAAGTGTTAGTGGTAGTTTGCCAGCAGTCCTGTGACCTTAGGTTTAGTAAAAAGGGTCATGTGAGGTGATAGATGAGTGTTTTGGGTTTAAAAGAGGTGAAGTAGGTGTTTTGAGGTGAGTTGACCTTTGGTGACCTTTGTCCGTAACTCTTGAAGTGAGCGTGTTAGAGAGTTGGGAGTAGCAGGGTTGGATCGGGCTCGAAGAGCTCTATAAGATATGTGAAAATGAAGTTTGTAGTGTTTGTCTTTGATATTGATCTCCACTATGAAGAAGGGTGTTGGGTGCGAAGGACCTGAGAGGCTGTTGTGGGAGTGTGCGAGGGTTGTGAACTTTGGCACGGTAGGTGGTAGGATGACAAGTGAGGCATGTATGGAAAGGCCTTGTCTCCCTGAGTGTGTCTGCAGTGGAATGGTGTGTGCAAGTGGTTCCACTTTGCTGCTAGAAGGGGTGAAAGTTGTGGAAATTGGAGTGTCTTTTAATTTTTCATTTGCTTATAGTAAGGGGTAGAGGTATGAAAGTAGTATATTGGGGTACCGTAGGTGAGTCCGAATGACATATATTTCGTTGGTTAGGGTTAGGGTTAGGTTAAGGCAAGAACACCACCTGAGGATAGGGTTAGGGTTAGGGTTAGGGTTAGGGTTAGGGTTAGGGTTAGGGGGTTAGGGTTAGGGTAAGGGTTAGGGGGTTAGGGGTTAGGGTTAGGGTTAGGGTTAGGGGTTAGGGTTAGGGTTAGGGTTAGGGTTAGGGTTAGGTTAAGGCAAGAACACCACCTGAGGATCGGTCAGTCGGCAAATAACTCGTGAACGGAAAGTGGTAGAGGGATGGAACCAGTGTCTAGGGGGGGGTTTTGGGGGGTTCCGGACGTCCCAGTGAAGACCCCATGTCGATAGCACTTACGGTTCCCGAGATAGTCCAAAATTGGGCAAAAAGGATCGGTCGCTGAGGACATAAGTCTCCGTAGGATGGTCCGACAGGGCTGGGAGTTTGCCCAGATGCTCAGTTCCTCCTGGCGAGTAGATAGACACCCTACATGGCCTATTTCTGAGAGGTGTGAGGATCGGTCGCTTTTTGTCCCAAGTGTTTAGAGTGTGGTAAAGTGTGTGAAAAGCGGTTGTGGGCGTGTGTGAGGGCCAGTAGGCGTTCCTGTGCGTGATTGTGAGTGTCCAAGTGTGGGTTGGTGTGTCCAAGTGTGAGTGGGTTAGTGCAAGTGTGTGAGTGGGTGGTTCCAAGTGTGAGTGGGTGGGTGAGTGGGTGTGTCCTGAAGTGAGTGGGAGTGTCCAAGTGTTAGTGGTAGTTTGCCAGCAGTCCTGTGACCTTAGGTTTAGTAAAAAGGGTCATGTGAGGTGATAGATGAGTGTTTTGGGTTTAAAAGAGGTGAAGTAGGTGTTTTGAGGTGAGTTGACCTTTGGTGACCTTTGTCCGTAACTCTTGAAGTGAGCGTGTTAGAGAGTTGGGAGTAGCAGGGTTGGATCGGGCTCGAAGAGCTCTATAAGATATGTGAAAATGAAGTTTGTAGTGTTTGTCTTTGATATTGATCTCCACTATGAGGAAGGGTGTTGGGTGCGAAGGACCTGAGAGGCTGTTGTGGGAGTGTGCGAGGGTTGTGAACTTTGGCACGGTAGGTGGTAGGATGACAAGTGAGGCATGTATGGAAAGGCCTTGTCTCCCTGAGTGTGGCTGCAGTGGAATGGTGTGTGCAAGTGGTTCCACTTTGCTGCTAGAAGGGGTGAAAGTTGTGGAAATTTGAGTGTCTTTTAATTTTTCATTTGCTTATAGTAAGGGGTAGAGGTATGAAAGTAGTATATTGGGGTACCGTAGGTGAGTCCGAATGACATATATTTTGTTGGTTTCCGTAGGCCTTTTAGAACCTGTAGATTGGGCATAACTTGGGATAGAAAGGTGGGATTGAGGCAAGGACATGGTGGTTGTATTTGTCATGGGATGCCGAGTTGTTTGAGTACAAACATGACTCCATTTGGAGACATAAGTACTTTATTATGGGGCCCCTTTGTGTTGTTGTATCTGTGGGTAGGAAGGTGCTATGGAGCTGGGAGGTGGTTCCTGGTGCTCAGGGGCTCCCCCTGAGTAAAAGGAGAGGTGACATGGGTGGGTAGAAAGCGCTTCCTGAAATGGTCCATAATGAGTGAAAGTGTGAGTGGGTGAGTGGGTGTGTCAAAGTGTGAGTGGGTGTGTCCTAAAGTGAGTGGGTGTGTCCTAAAGTGAGTGGGTGTGGCTAAGTGGGAGTGTCTAAGTGGGAGTGGGTGTGTCCTAAGTGAGTGGGTGTGGCCAAGTCCTGTGACCTTAGGGTTAGTAAAAAGCATCATGTGAGGTGATAGATAGTGTGAGTGGGTGTGTCCTAAAGTGAGTGGGTGTGGCTAAGTGGGAGTGTCTAAGTGTGAGTGGGTGTGGCTAAGTGTTAGGGTTAGGGTTAGGGTTAGGGTTAGGGTTAGGGGGTTAGGGTTAGGGTTAGGGTTAGGGTTAGGGTTAGGGTTAGGGTTAGGTTAAGGCAAGAACACCACCTGAGGATCGGTCAGTCGGCAAATAACTCGTGAACGGAAAGTGGTAGAGGGATGGAACCAGTGTCTAGGGGGGGGTTTTGGGGGGTTCCGGACGTCCCAGTGAAGACCCCATGTCGATAGCACTTACGGTTCCCGAGATAGTCCAAAATTGGGCAAAAAGGATCGGTCGCTGAGGACATAAGTCTCCGTAGGATGGTCCGACAGGGCTGGGAGTTTGCCCAGATGCTCAGTTCCTCCTGGCGAGTAGATAGACACCCTACATGGCCTATTTCTGAGAGGTGTGAGGATCGGTCGCTTTTTGTCCCAAGTGTTTAGAGTGTGGTAAAGTGTGGGAAAAGCGGTTGTGGGCGTGTGTGAGGGCCAGTAGGCGTTCCTGTGCGTGATTGTGAGTGTCCAAGTGTGGGTTGGTGTGTCCAAGTGTGAGTGGGTTAGTGCAAGTGTGTGAGTGGGTGGTTCCAAGTGTGAGTGGGTGGGTGAGTGGGTGTGTCCTGAAGTGAGTGGGAGTGTCCAAGTGTTAGTGGTAGTTTGCCAGCAGTCCTGTGACCTTAGGTTTAGTAAAAAGGGTCATGTGAGGTGATAGATGAGTGTTTTGGGTTTAAAAGAGGTGAAGTAGGTGTTTTGAGGTGAGTTGACCTTTGGTGACCTTTGTCCGTAACTCTTGAAGTGAGCGTGTTAGAGAGTTGGGAGTAGCAGGGTTGGATCGGGCTCGAAGAGCTCTATAAGATATGTGAAAATGAAGTTTGTAGTGTTTGTCTTTGATATTGATCTCCACTATGAAGAAGGGTGTTGGGTGCGAAGGACCTGAGAGGCTGTTGTGGGAGTGTGCGAGGGTTGTGAACTTTGGCACGGTAGGTGGTAGGATGACAAGTGAGGCATGTATGGAAAGGCCTTGTCTCCCTGAGTGTGTCTGCAGTGGAATGGTGTGTGCAAGTGGTTCCACTTTGCTGCTAGAAGGGGTGAAAGTTGTGGAAATTGGAGTGTCTTTTAATTTTTCATTTGCTTATAGTAAGGGGTAGAGGTATGAAAGTAGTATATTGGGGTACCGTAGGTGAGTCCGAATGACATATATTTCGTTGGTTAGGGTTAGGGTTAGGTTAAGGCAAGAACACCACCTGAGGATAGGGTTAGGGTTAGGGTTAGGGTTAGGGTTAGGGTTAGGGTTAGGGTAGGGTTAGGGTTAGGGTTAGGGTTAGGGTTAGGGTTAGGGTTAGGGTTAGGGTTAGG